>NC_090447.1:565707587-566013427 GCF_031143425.1 Pleurodeles waltl
ATGTGCAAAGGCATTTAGGGAATTGCAAAATGCGATCTCTACTCTGTAGAAATCGCATTTTGTAATTCCCTAAAAGGTAAATTGCAAATAGGGATTTCCTATTTGCGATTTATTGCACATGCACAAAACATTTCCTAAATGCAAAATGAGCATTTAGGAAATGCAATTACTATCAACTTCAAGTCGATGGTATCCATGTGCAATTTATAAAAAAAACACCAGAAAATGTTTTTAAATTGCAATACAGCACACACCTGCCCCTTGGACTTATGTGTGGTCTACATATGAACCACTATTTTTGGGGTGCATTTCGGGGGGCCTTTTGCGCATAGCCTTCCTTGGTTTTTCATTTCTCAAATAGCAATTTCCTAATTGGACATCGCTATTTGGGAAATGCACAACAGGCTCATTGTTCCAAACGGCATGGGATACCTTGTTTGTGATTTCCTAATAGTGATTCCTACTTTGTAAGAATCGCTATTAGGAAATTGGTTTCTTGGTACATAGCATTTTGCATTTCCTAAATAGCGATTTCTATGACGTCGATGTTTAGGAAATGCAAAATTGCATCTACGTACATCTGGCCCTTGGTTCTGTGGCATACTGTGAAAAAGCGAGAAACTATAGAGTTTACTTGGTCCTAGGTTTTCCTGAAATCCAAGATTATGGCACACTTTCTAGGATGGGCAAGGTGTTTAACTTTTCCTTATTCCCTGGGGCCTAAGGGCCTTTCCTGGACTCCAGGTAGGGCAGATTTTGGGTAATCTCCCCCAGAGGTGGAGAAAGACTAAAGGCCTGATTTAGATGTTGGGGGAGGGGTTACTCCATCACGAATGTGATGGATATGACGTCCACAATATTACAAGTTCCATAGGCGTTAATGGAACTGTAATATGACGGATGGGATATTTGCCACTTTTGAGACGGAGTAACCCCCCTCTGCCAAACTCCAAATATTTCATTAGGTGCATAGTTCTACTCGCTATGGGATTTAACCAATCATCTCATCACGGGTATTTATCCCCACCTACTACAATGATGTTCCACTATGGCTGTAACTAATTTTCAACTATACAGAATGTCTGCTTAAGGTGAATATCAAGTGAGACATTGCTCAGGTGCAGTACTCCATTATAACTATTAAATCACTGGCCCAATGCGGAGGCAGATAGGTCCATTCAGTCATGTGTCTTAGGAAGAGTTCAGGTACCCTATTGGCTTGGTTAAAATATGCTGCACTAGGGCTAGATAAAGTTCCTTAGACTATCAGGCATGGCCTTGTGTTATCTGACTTGTATGATGGTGTTCCGTGCACATCGCAGTCTGAGCAGTTGTGGCCTCCAGGGGAAAGGGAAAGTCTTCTACAGCAGCAGTGTGCCAGAGCCCTCAGGCCACAGCAGAGTTGCAGGATGGCTAAGTGATATTGATGATGAATGTTGCTTCATATAGTTCACCAAATGGTACATGTAGGGAGATTCTCTCCTAGTTCGGGTCTCTATCAGGCACACTCCAACACACATTAATTTCTTCTGGGGGTATTTCAAACCAGGGACACGGTTGCAGTTTCCTCCTTGACGTTTTCTCCTATGCAGGACCAGGCACTCTCTTTCTCTCTGTAGGTAGACAGTCAGGCTTCTAGAAACTAGGCAGACCCATAATTGCTCAAGTAAGTTGCACAGACTGACACCAGCCCTGGTTGCACAACAGCTTTTAGAGTACTCTGTGCGGCATTCCCTTTCTTGGTCAAGAGGAACTTAAAACTGTAACAAAGTGAGGTGGTGTATGTTACACTCATTTTTCAGACAAAGCATATGGATCCAATGTCTAAGGTCCTGGAACCGGTTTGGTGTCACACTCAAATGTGATTTTCTGACTGTAGTAAAGAAGCAGCTTGTATGCAAGGTTATAGGTCTCATTGCAAGTAGTGACAATGCTGGCTTCAAGAGGAGTATTAAAACAAGGGTAACGTGAAATTTGAGAGCATCAGCCTTCTTGAACTGATAACTAAGGACAGATCAAATGGCAGGACCCGCTCGGAAACTCCTCACCGCCAGCAGCAGACTATTTTAACTCTTCCCATCGCCCATATTATCCATTTAAATGGCAGTGCACTGAAAGTATGAATAAACAACCACTTGCTAAAAGGACTTCATGGAATTTCGTAAGGAGGCCCTGTTTCCATCCTTCCTCCCTTAGGTTTTCCCCGTCCAAACAATGCAATGCAGGCATTGAACGTCCACTTTCCAAAGAACCTGTATCCTCTCTCCATCTTGTGCCATGTTGAAACCATGGGCCACACAAAATGAATCCCACTGGTCTCAGAAATCAGACTCACATTCTACATGAAGTCTCACTACGTAACATGCCATACATCCACTATGCACACATGGACTCTACACATGTGACATGTCAGCACAAGGGCCGGGTTATTTCATTCCAGCGGAATTTAAATTGAGCGAGCCAGTAGGCTGTACTTTTCTGAATCTCAGACAAAAATATGGTCCGGACACTATTATAAATCCTCAGAAACAGTTGTGTTGTCACCAACGCTGTATATCATCAACGCAAGACATGGACAGTAGCCCCATGTCACTAGAGCGTGCATCTTTGTTGCACCCTCTTGGCCATAGAACAGTCTGACTTTACCACTGAAAGGCCTAAGCCTCGGTACACATGCTAGATTAGCATGCTGGATGGGCCAAACAAGATACCAGATTCACATACAGGAAGGCACTCATTATAGTTTCCACATTTCTACAAGTTCAGTTCTGGAATTTGTTACGATCTGCATTTAAACAGTGCTCGCATGGACCAAGTATTTTACCTCAGAGACAAGCATTTTTTTCAAATGCAGTCACATTTGAAGAATAATCTGATGCTTACGTTCTTAGCCTGGTTATTGTAAAGAGTGTACTGAGAGCCATGCGGGCTCTCCTTGTTTGCGTAGCGTGCTCTGCGTGTCCGGGAGGGGCACGGAGCACGAGGTTATAAAATAAAGGACGAACTGCGATGACGCAGTTCCACGCGTGTTTGCAACCAAGCACTCCGTGTCTTATATGAACAGACGCCTGTTCACCAAAACTACATTAGCGACGAGCGGGATGTCGAGGCATCACGCAGTAAACATAATAAATAAAATGACGATGTAAAGCTGGCAGGCCCCTGCAGGGAGGAACAACATACCGTGGGAATCGTGGTGCGTGTCGGCTGCGGAGCGAGTGAAGATGAAGGCGACCGGTGGAACCGGACCGCCTCGCGGCGTGTGAAGAGGAAGGCGGGTCGGTTTCCCTGAAGAGGAAGTGCGGGTCGGCTTCCTGATCGCGAGAGCCAGAAACGGTGAGCCGCGCCCCGCCCCCAGACGGCGAACGCCACGCGGAGCTCCAGCGCTCCACCTCAGGGCGTCTCCTCGCTGCCGGAGAGCAGCTGAAACTGACGAGTGTCGAGTGCTCCGCGTCTGAGCGTCTCTGTGCTGCTAGGGAGCAGCAGATATTGACGCGCGTTGTCCCCGAGGTCGGGGAATTTCCCAATCAGCTGCCGGGAAGGCGCGTCTCCACGTGAGAGCAAGGAGACCAACTGTAAAGTGCGAGCAGAGAGGAAACAAAATAGTAACAGAGGCCAGTTGCGTAATAAAAGAAAAGGTGCTTTAAGAGGGCATTTGGTAAAAAAAAAATAATAATAAGGGAACGTGAAAGAGAGAAAAGGAAACGAAAGGAGGGAGGAGCCTGAAAAAAAAAGAAAGAAAAAAAAAAAAAAATAGGCATAAAAAAAAAAAAAGAAAGACAACATCAACTCTTGCATATAACGGGAGTGAGAGGGTGCAAACATGAGTGCCCCACCACAAGACAATGCCAATCCTCCACCGCCACCAGGGAACCCCCAACTCTCAGCACAGCTGAACAATAGTATTCACTCCTCACTCACTTCGTTACCACCATTTAGCCAACTGATTGACCCGGCTACTGCTGCACCCAGGTGGCGCTTATGGATAAATCGCTTCGAAAATTACTTCTGTGCCACCCGGGAAACAGATGGGGCGGTGCGGAGGTCTGTAATGCTGCTGATGGGTGGAGATGAACTACAGGAGCTCTTTGATTCTCTCCCTGATACAGGGGACAAGGCTGACTTTGACGCAGCAGGCATTTTGATCCTCAACTTAACTCGGATTATGAACGTTTCAAACTGAGACAGGCACAACAGACCGAAGTTGAGTCGATGGACATGTTTTACGCTAGGTTGAGAAAACTAGTGAGTTTGTGCACAGGACTCAACCAGCAAGAGGAGATCCGAGCGCAGATCATCCAAGGCTGCCAATCCAATGCCTTGAGAAAGCTTATTCTTCGACAACAGGGTATGTCCCTTGATGACATTCTGATTCTTGCAAGGTCACATGAACTGTCTGCGGTGCGAGCAGATGCGATGGCGGCCGTGAGAGGTCAGTCGTTAGCTGCAGCGTCATCATCTAGGGTAGTCCAGGTAAAAGAGGAACAAGTGGATGCTGTCCAGACACGTCAGGCAGCACAGCGCAAGATAAACCCTGCCAAACCCAGTGATAGGGCTTGCGGAAGCTGTGGCTATGAACACCGACTGAACATGGGGTGCCCGGCAAAAGGACAGTCCTGCAACCACTGCGGCAAGCCGAATCACTTTGCTAAAGTGTGCAGATCTAGGAGGAATAAGCCAGGAGAGCAGAAAGGACGAGATACGAGTGTGAGAGCTGTATCCAAAAGTACGGAGGAGGTAAGGGACCAAGCAGCGGCGAGTGGCCCGGTCTTTGAGGAAGACAAGGAAGAGGACATTTTCGTAATATCCTTCACGGGAGGGAAGCCACGGAAAGCGAGACCGCCGCCCATGAGTGATGTTCACGTCAACGGCACGCTTGTCTCCGTACTCATTGACACAGGAGCATCTGTCAATGTCATGGATGAAACTCTTTTTCAAAAACTCGTACCTACCCCGCCACTTACCCCGACGGCTACCAAAATATATAACTATGGAGGGCGAGATCCCCTTCCCCTCAAAGGAATAGTGGAGGTGGCTGTAAGCAGTGGCGACAGATCTACAGAGGCAAAGTTCTATGTGGTGGCCGGGGATCGCGGCACTCTGCTAGGGTGTCACATGGCAGAAGAGCTAGAACTGGTGTTCTTTGCACGACAAGTATATGATACTCAAGTGGAACGCCTTCTTAACGAGTTCCCACAGCTCTTTGAGGGGTTGGAACGGCTGAAAGGAAAACGCATCAAACTGCACATAGACCACAGTGTGGTTCCGGTGGCACTGAGACATCGTCGGGTGCCATTTCATCTGCGACCTGTCGTTGAAAAAGAGCTGCAGCTGTTGGAAGACCAAGGTGTCATTGAGAAGGTGGATGGGCCTACGCCATGGGTGTCACCGTTGGTGATCGCGCCAAAACCCAAGCAGCCGGGAGCGATTCGCCTCTGTGTTGATATGCGCCTGCCAAACAAGGCCATTCGAAGAGAGAGGCATATAACGCCCACAATGGACGACATTATCGCTGATCTGAACGGGGCGCAGTGGTTCTCAAAGTTGGATCTTAATGCGGGGTATCATCAGCTGGAACTAGACCCCGGAAGTAGGTACATCACTACCTTCTCAACACACATAGGGCTGAGAAGGTACAAGAGGCTAAGCTTTGGAGTGTCCTCAGCCGCTGAGGTATTTCAAAATGTGATTAGAGAGACGTTGTCGGGACTACCGGGAGTAATCAACTTAAGCGATGATATCTTGATACACTCCAAGACGAGAGAGGAGCATCAACGTCATCTAAGAGCAACGTTGAAACGGCTGACTGAAGCAGGGCTAACACTTCATAAGAAGAAGTGTGCCTTCTATCAAACCTCCGTAGAATTCTTCGGCTATGTATTTTCGAAAGATGGTCTGCAAGTTGACCCCCGGAAGGTTGAAGCTATCCGTCAGGCTCCTGTTCTGCAAAATCCCACGGAAGTTCGCAGTTTCCTAGGGATGGCCACGTATTGTGGAAGGTTCATACCCCAACTTGCCACCATGTCTGAACCTCTCCGACGACTCACGAAAGGGCAACACCGTTGGGACTGGACTCCAGAGGCCCAACAGGCGTTTACGGATATTAAGGATGCCTTGCTAGATAAGGCGACTATGGCCTACTTCAACCCCAGCAGGAGGACTGAAGTGGTGGTAGATGCAAGCCATGTTGGGCTTGGAGCCGTTCTCTTGCAGGAACAGAGGTATCAAGAATGGATCCCAGTTGCATATGCCAGTCGGGCGTTGTCGGCGGTTGAAACCAGGTATGCGCAGATTGAACGAGAGGCCCTAGCCATTCGGTGGGCATGCCGCCATTTCCATTTGTACTTGTACGGGCATGAGTTTCAGGTAGTGACTGACCACAAACCTTTGGTGTCATTGTTTGCGGGGAGCCCCCGTCTTGCACCTCTGAGGATTGAGCGATGGACAGTTCTCCTTCAGCCTTATAGGTTCACAGTTGTTTATCGGCCTGGTGCGAACAATCCTGCAGACTATCTGTCTCGCCACCCTTCTCCGCAGGTGTTTGATGCTCGGCAAGAACAAGATGAGGAAAGTACTGAGGGTTTTGTCAGCATGGTCGTGCAGTCGGCGTGTCCTAATGCTCTTCTCGTGACTGACATTGTAAGTGCTACCCAGGACGATGCGATGTTGAGTCATGTCAAGGAAGCTTTGAGCCATAAACGATGGAAATATTTCCTAGAGAAGACACATGTGTCCTGCCCTGATCAGAGGATAGCTATGCAAAACATATGGAAGGTGCGTGATGAGCTGTCTACCGATAAGGATGGTTTGATTCTGAGGGGACGAAGAATTGTGCTTCCACAATGTCTCTGGTCCAGAGTGATTGATCAGGCTCATCAAGGACATCAAGGAGCTGCTAAAACCAAAGCGAGATTACGTGCCAAAGTGTGGTTCCCAGGCATGGATAGTCAGGTTGACGAGATGATAGGGAGGTGTCACTCCTGTATCATAACATCGATGGAACCTCTGAGTTGCCCAGTGGTGACCGAACCGCCCACTCTGAAACCAAGGGCTAAAGTAAGCAAGGACTTTGGGAGCTTTCCAGATGGGAGGTTGACTGCTGTTCTGATTGATTCCTATACTAAGTTCCCGGTGGTTGAGGTGGTATCGTCAACGGCGTTTGAAAATGTGCGGCCAGTTTTGCAAAAGACGTTTGCTTTGTTTGGTCTGCCTGATGAAATTCGAACTGATAATGGTCCCCCGTTCCAGGGGCAAGAGTTTAGGTCATATCTTGATGGTTTGGCAATTCGTCATCGTAAAATAATGCCTTACTGGCCTCAAGCGAACGGGGATGTGGAAAGGTTCATGCAAACCCTGAACAGTGCTCTAAGGATTGGAGTGGAGCAGAAGGAAGACAGTGAACAGTGTTTGCACCAGTTCCTGAGTGCTTATCGTCAAACGCCCCATAGCACTACTGGTTGTGCTCCCTCTTCATTGATGTTCAAAGTGTCTCCCCGTGACTGTATCCCATCAGGTCCTAAATGGAAACCTCCTGTCTTGGATTTTGAAGCCACTCAAAAACGACGAAGAGCTACTAATCAAAGGGCTAGTGACCAACGACGAGCGAAGTATCGAGGGTTTCAAGAGGGAGATCAAGTGGTAGTGAGGTGTCGGCGAGGAGGAGGAAAGTTTAGAACACCGTTTGAGCCTGAGGTGTGGGAGGTCATTGGTGTGAAGGGATCAATGATAACTGCGGCCCGAGGAAGACAAAGAGTGACACGAAATGTGTCACATTTTAAGAGAGCTGGCCTGAGGGAGTCGGCTGGTGAAGAAGGAGAAGTAGATGATATCATAGATGGTCCATCAACAGTGCCCAAAGAGACGGAGAGCGTTACTAGGCCAATGCTGACTGAACAAACCCGGCCTGGTCGCGTCTCTGAGCATGAAGGTTTGCGCACCAGAAGTGCGAGATATGACTTACGCACCAATCCTGTACCGAGCAGTCAGTTGAAAGACTTTGTCTGTCAGATGGACTGTTTGTAACATGGATTCCGTTGTTGTCTAGTAATGGTAGAGCAGCTGTTGGAGAAGGATGTCGACAGCGTAAAGAGATTTACAACCGTTTAAAGTACATAGCGTTTGCGATCATGGGGATAAGGGTGTTAAGGGGTTTGAAGTGCTTTTTGTTATTAGCTATTTATATTGTTTCTATTTTTGTTTAAGTTTGTTTAATATTAATCCTTCTCCATGTGGAGTAAAACATGGGGGGGATGTAAAGAGTGTACTGAGAGCCATGCGGGCTCTCCTTGTTTGCGTAGCGTGCTCTGCGTGTCCGGGAGGGGCACGGAGCACGAGGTTATAAAATAAAGGAGGAACTGCGATGACTCAGTTCCACGCGTGTTTGCAACCAAGCACTGTCTCCGTGTCTTATATGAACAGATGCCTGTTCACCAAAACTACAGTTATCTTTCCTGGATTCTAAAAGATGTTTTTGAAATTACGTCTGGACCAGCGAAACATTGATCCCAGTGGCCACTACTGGGAGAGCGGCCTGTAGCTGCCCATTAAATGAGATCGGCATTTTCGCATAGTTATTGTTTGTATATCATTACGGTAATGCAGTCAGCATAATGTGTCGTCACCCTCTTTAGTTAGAGAGCGGCGACAGGACCATTAAAGAAGAATTTTCACACTGCCTCTGAAGACCGGACTCCAAGGACTCTTTTTTTTACAGCAAAAACCTTTATTGCACGGCATATACTCTACGTATAAAGAAGACGAAACAGCCAATTAAAAGAATCCTGCATTATGTGCAGCTTCTTGCTGCAGTCTTGTATGATATGTAAATCCCAACCATTATTGACATATAGATATTTTAAAATTGTGCATAAATTTACAAATGTAGCAATAACTGAATAGTATATTTCTGCATTTTATGGTATTATTAACTGCAATGTTTTGCGTGCCCTCTCTCCGCTTGAGTAGGAATACCGAAGGTCGTTCAAATATAAAAGTCAATGCCAAACTAGTATGCAATTCAGTTTGTGACTCACCATTCAGTGTAAGGATAAATTTATGTGTGAAGTATTTATTAATGGATTGCATTTAAAACATAACATGTTTAGGAAAAAAGTAAGTTTTTTAAAAGTGCAACATGTTGAGGCTAAACATATGGATCCTCAGTGCAAGTTCATGACATTACTGGCCATAGACGGCTGAGTGGGCATGTATCAAATACAAATAAGAGCAGTTATAAGTGAAGAGAGACACCCGCCAGGACTAAAAATCACTTTTTTCGAAAAATATTTGCTGCGAATTCACCACGGGGTAATAAATCCATGCCAAACATTTTTTTTTTTTAAATGAAGCACGGGCTCCTGTGCTTTTTAATACCTAAGCCTTCAGATTGGCCAAGTCCCAGGGGGATTGATATTTGCCATGACAGCCCTGGAGACCACCACCTCCCTAGGGCTAAAAACGTAGTCCCTCATTATGACATTGGCAGTAAATGCCACTTACCACCACGGTGACGGCCACCAACATACTGACGAGGTGGCAAATATCCTTTCGCCATATTATGACACACACACACCAATCCGACAGAATACAGCCACATACACAAATCCGCCAGCCCAAAGGTCAGTGCAAAAGTGGTAGTCCCAACACCCATCACATTATGACCCATGAATCACCCTGGCGGACATTCAACGGCAGTAAACCATTGGTGGTACATACCGCCATGCTCAGAATGGACACCCACATGCAAAACAACACTGCATTGGCCAATACGAAAAAACACCCACCTGACACTCATACACACACCACACCACTATAAAACACACACCCACATAACCCACAACCCTTTACGAATACAAATCATTGCCACCAGAATGACACCAACACCACTGCGACAACTAGACACACACCACTTACACCCATACATCCTTTACGCACCCCACATCACACACCCCACCACATTACATTACTCAACACACTCTCACCAACACACACCACACAACACCCGTGTCCCCACAAAGTCACCCCCGTTTCACTAGCGAGGAGTTAAGGGTCATGGTGGAGGAAATGGTCAGGGTAGAGCCACAGCTGTTTGGAAAACATGTACAGCAGATATCTATTGAAAGGAAGATAGAGCTATGGCGGAGAATAGTGGACAAGGTGAACGCCGTGGGACAGCACCCAAGAACAAGTGACGACATCAGGAAAAGGTGGAAAGACCTATGTTCCATAGCAGCAAGGCACAAGCTCGCCATACAGATGACTGGTGGTGGACCCCCACCTCCTCCCCCACAGCTCACAGCAAGGGAGGAGCAAGTCTTGGCAATATTGCCTGAGGGACTCACTGGAGTAGCTGGAGGACTGGACACTGGTAAATCAAAATTTACTCTTATCATCTCCCATACCTGCACACCTTCACCCTCACTCCCATCACTCCACCCCATCCCACATACTGCACCTACACATATGACTAACCACAATGCTAAGCTCTGCATGCTTTCCAATGCATGGACAGCCCTCCCAGCCCTGCATGGTCACCCATCACCAAAGCATGCACAGCATAGGGAAACTAACAATCCCACAATACATCAACATACACAAGCAAAAGGTGGCAGGGCAACAGCAACGATAGAGGGGAAGCCAGGGATATACAATATGTCACACACATGAAGCATAATACATCACTTACATCCCCACAGGTACCCCAGCCAATGTCAGCGGAGAAGAAGTGCCACGACTATCCAGACCCCCAACAGAAGATGCCCCCAGTGATGACAGTAACTCTGGACTTCTGCATCTGGATGACCTACCTGGCCCATCAGGGACCACTGGACAGTCGGTCACCCAAGCCCACTCACAGACCACCACAGAGCCTCCCCTTCAGTATCCAACACCACAGCACCCACCCAGGGTACCCACACCTCTGACCCCAAGACACGGCAATCAGCAGTGTGTCCACCTGCACAGGGACCCTAGGCCACACTTCACCCCTAAGACAATCAGGGACCTGGGGACAGTGGAAGTGGGCACACCGTTCAGGGGACAGAGGCACAGGATAACAGGGACACTGGGAGGACATCTGTGCACCAGGGGGAGGACAGGACCAGGGAACTGGCTCTCCAGGAGGCACTCTCTGAGCTCCTAGGAGCCTACCAACATTCCCAGGACACGATGGACCAGATCCTTGGCAACGTGCAGGAGAACAGCTGGCTGCAGGAGGGACAGTATCAGGGGATCAGGGAGCATTTGCAGGTCATTAACACCACCCTGATCTCCATAGCAGGGGTGCTGGCAGCCATGGTCAACATCATGAGGGAGGCAACAGCACACCAGCGGGCTCCTACCACTAGCCTGTCCATTGACCAGCCCTCCACTTCTGCTGCAGCTAGTGGGCAGGAGGCCCCGCACGAGGACCCACAGGCCACCAACACCCCTCCCCCTCAGGAGGTGAACCACCCAGCAGACATTCCCTGCAACCCAGACAGAAGCCACAGACACTTGCTAAGACCCCTGCCAGGAAATTAGATTCTCCTGATTGTCCCCCTTGTGTCCCACTCAGTCACCCTGTCCACCTTGAACTGCCATTGCTCCCCTTCCTATGTCCCCATGGAGAATGCACCTGTGCTACGAACAGACTGGAACAATTCCCTGGAATTTCCTCCATCATCACCCCATCCCATTGCACTTCCCCCTCTATATATTAGTACTACAGTAAACACCCTTTGACATAAATCAATTTAGAGTATGTCATGTTTTTCAAATATATATTGATTGAAACAGCTACAACCATTGCAAATGAACTGTACAGTGTGAGAGAATAGAAATAATGACCTGTAGCTGTCTGTAGTCAGCACATCAGTATACAGTTGTTAAATAACCCACATCTGTAAAATGACAAACCATAGGTGACAGTAAGTTGAGATAAAAAGAAAGTTAATTCCATCAGGCTACAGCCACACAGAATACACCAATAGTTATAGAAATGTGCAGTTGCACTGTCTCACCTCTGTGTCATTGGAAATACTGACAAATAACTGATGTTCTGTTGTCCTCATCCTCATCCTCAGCCTCTTCATCCTCACTGTCCTTAGGGTCTAATGCTACAACAGGGGCATCTCCAGTCTCCTCCTCCTGCAGAAAAGGTACATGGGGCCATATTTATACTTTTTGACGCAAAACTGCACCAGGGCAGTTTTGTGTAAAAAATATTACCGTCGGCTAACGCCATTTTGGTGCACCGTGTGGGCGTCAAATTTATACTTGGACGCACGGCGGCGCAAACCACAGGTGTGAGTCATTTTTTTTGGCGCACACTGCAGCGTCAAGTCCTAAAGCAAAACGACGTTAACGCGGCGGAAATGACTGTGGGTCGATTTACGACACCGCACACTGGATATGCAGCGTTTTTTGATGCAATAGCATCAAATTCCCCGCGAACACAGCCCTTTCAGCAGAGGAGAGCCAAAATGGATCCCAGATGCCTGTACAGACCCCAGGAAGATGACAACAGACCAGCAACCAGCCAGGAGGACCCACACAAGAACCAGGACACTTTTAAGAAGAAAAGAAAGTGTCGCTTCAGTGCAGAGAGACAGGAAATTCTGGTTAAAGAGGTGACGGAACACCAGCACCAATTGTTTGTCACCTCAAAGTTGCCAATTAGTAGGAGAGAGGCAATATGGCAACAAATTGTTGACAAGATCAACAGTGTGGCAGAAGTACGCAGAACAGTCATCGAGTGCAAGAAACGCTGGCATGACTGCAAGCGCAGGACCAAGGAAAAGATGGCCAGGAACAGGAAGGCAGCACTGCAGACTGGAGGTGGGAGTCCAGCACACCAGGAGGCCCTGGACCCCATGGAGGAGATGGTTGCAGCCATCATCCCTGAGGAGATCGTCACAGGGATTCAAGGACAGGACAGCGCAGACTACCAGGAGACAACACACATGCCGGGTGAGTCGCATGGGGAATTATAATGCACTAATGTCAACTGTAAGCAGGGGGGATACCGACCACAAAATGCATGGAAGTCATCATATACATGGAGTGGCATGGGTAAAGGGGTATGGCATGGGGGCATGGCCTGCACAGAGAGAGAAGCTGGGGCACACCATAACACTAAACCAACAACAGTCCCATGGGGGCATGCTGCCATGCCAACGATGGAGCAAAGGTAAAGCCACGCCAGGAGGGAAGGGCACAACGTCAAACTGACATCCTGGCACACGTCAACCACTATACCCTCTACATTAACTAGGCTCCAATTAACAACCCCTAGCCATACCGACAACTGGAATGTAACAGTGACAACAGTTTCCACTACCACCTCCGCTCTGTGTGCAGCTCAAGTAGCCAATGGCAGTAACTTCCCCATGGATCATACACATCTAAATTAGAGAGTTACGGATGACAACTCCAATAATCCCCTGAAACAAGACAAAGGCCCCAGTCCTGTCAAATGTCAATGCCCATAGTTGTCGCAAACATCAGCCAATGTCATCAACAGTAGTAGGATACACAGCACTAAGGACACACCCATGCTGCATATGTCAGGGTCCATCATGTGCCTGGGTCACAATGTAACATCCCAAATGTCATACTGCTCAGACAACAGCATTGAGGGGGAGGACACATGTAACTGGTCACTGAAATACACCTGCACAGTCAGAGGAGGAAATAGGACACTGCTATGACTATCAGGGCAATCCAATGTACCACACATTCCCTAACATCAGCTGTACACATTACCAATGCCAACAACCATATTGTGCCATAACAATGCTATGCATAGGATATGCTACATGTCAACTACACATAAGTGGATGTGAAAGATCAGAGACTGGGGCAGGTCCAGGTTGTTAAGTGTGCTGCCAGTGCCATCAGAGCACCCACAGCCAGTGAAAGTGCTCACCATGAGAATGGATGTAGACGGAGTGTTGAGTAGGACAAGAAGGTGGCAAATCACAATTTGGCGAGAACAAACACCTAGAGGAGATGATGCTGACAAGTCTAATAACTTACCACAATACATGTGACATGCAGGTGGGGCATAGGCCGGGAGAATGCCCATCTGAAAGACTTGAGCAATGAACACGAAACAAGATCACAATGTGAAATCATCACAAGGCAGGCATGTCACATCACTAATGCCACAACAAAGACTCACTAATTGTACCCCATTTCATTGCAGAGGACAATGGATCTTGTGCGGATATGCCTGTCCCAGAATACCCTGATGACATGGATGACGAGCTGACAAACATTCCCCAGCAGACCATCCAAGATGTCCTTGGAACCCTCCAGACCCCACCTTCAGTCACAAGGAGGAGCACAGAACAAGCAGCCATCGCAGAGGATCCACCCACCACCCCAGTTGTAAGACCTGGTAGCTCCAACACAGCTGAGGACTCTGATGACACAGGCACCAGCTTTGAGAGAACTGTAGTTGGGGTACATCGGGAGCTGGCCAATGAGGTGCGGGTGGGGATGCAAACTATGGCAGCCAGCCCAGAGGGGGTGCGTTTGTGCATGATGTAAACTGAGGAACAGGCAGCAGCTATGCAAGGGCGAACAACTATCTTGCAGGAAGTTGAAAAAAGGTTGAAGGAAATCAGCACAGCTGTAATACAGTTGACCCAACACCTACAACAGCAATCCTATCAACGCGTGCACGAATGCAACATTGAACCCCTCAGGGCCGACCTGGCTGCCTACCATCGTGATATGGCTGCTATTCTTAAGAATCAGCAGATCCTCCTTGCTGCAGTACTGCCCTTAAGTCCTTCACAGGTAGCAGTGACAGGGATGTCTGACTCCACGTTTTCTAACACTGAGGTGTGTGTTGCCCCTTCACAACCACCACCACCAAGGACAGAGGAGGCAACACACACATCAGAAGAAGAAGACATGGAACAGATCACATTCACATGGAAAAGTACACGGAAGCACTAGTCCCTGCCACATGGCCAACTATTACCAAGGTCCTGCGTTTTGTAACATGCCAGTCTTACAACAACTGTACTCAATGACTGTTCTGGAAACCACTGTATAGCTTGACAGCTTGCCCAGTGCTTGTCTCTCTCTTACTCATTGGCAAATCCTGTCCCTCTGCACTGTCTGAAACATCACCACAGCATGTCAAAAGCATTTTCCTTTACCCCTTGTGTAGGATCACAATGGGAGATGCCACTATAATGGACTCACAATCATGGACAATGTACATATAGCACTTCAGCACTTTTCAATAAATAGCACTTACACAACAAATCTGTCTCTGTGTAATGTGACACATCAACTGTGCAGTAGATAACTTAAAAGTGCCTCCTGTCAAATAACATAGCTTGTCAATACAACTGTCCTGAAATGATGTAGTCAGATAAATCTGCAAAGTGGCCAGGATTGCATCATACTCTGCCCTTCCTGAGGGTAATATCTGATGAATTGAGAAACCATGCACCATCATGCTGTGTTGGACAGAATAATGCTTCCTCAAGGAGTATCTAAGTCATCAAATAGTGGCCGCAAAATGTTGTCACCATGCAATACTAACACATATAACAGTGCACACAAATCTAAGCAAACACTCCAAAAACTGCATGAATGAAGGTGTCTGAGTTTACATCCAAATAGGTAATCATGCTGAACAGTGTCACAAATGATCTATGTGAGTCATGAAGATGATACTACAAGAGTGCTTATGACAACTCATCTTATAAGGGTGTCCTTGAACATCACACTGCAGTCAGGCCTAAAACTGTTCCCCCAAAACCAAGTCTGGAAGCACTGTTTGTGACTTAGAAAACATACTTATTGACAAAAACACATTGGAATCCATATTAACTGCGATTGGTGGTTGCAACGAATGGTGGAATCTTTGCAAGGAAGCTCTGGGGTAGCTGCCAATCTTACAGCTCAGTTGGGATTTGTCCGTAGCATAGGACACAAATGTAATAGTACAAAATTCATGTACACTAATGCCAAGGCCATGATCAACAAGCATTTAACACATTCTGTAAAGGGTTCACTATATATTTATTAAATGGTAATCACAGAAGAGGAAACTGAGGGAAAAGTCTTTCCTACCCTAATCTACCCTGACTACTCATTACCCCCAACTGTCCCTAACTAACATAACCTAAACTTACTTATCACATGTAACAAAATGCTCTAAACACCAACCCCCTACCCCCCTTATGAGACGGGACATATGGAGGACAACAGATACTAACCTAAACAAATATATATTTTTAAACACACAAAAACCCCAACATAGCCCCCCACCCACCCACCCACACACTTACAATAAGTAAAAATAGAAAGATTCAGGACCGCCCACCCACTAACACTAACCAAACTAACAGCCTATACTAACCTAACACTAAGCCCCCTAAGCCCACTAAGTATGAGAACAAGGAAAGAGGAGGGAGGGGAGGGATTCATGTCCATATATTAAAGTCTAGAGGTTGGCCCTCCGGAGGGTCCACTTTATGGACCGCACACACCTGTTCATATGGCGAACATCCCGGCTCAGATTACTAATGTTCCTTAACACACGGTCCATCTAACGTTCCATTGCCTAGAAAGCTGCAGGGTCAAATGTTGCAGCTGGGGCAGTCTGGGTACCGGCGGAGGAGGTTTGTGGGCGTGTAGAGCCAATGCCTGTGGGCTTCCCTGAAGGTGTTGCACTGCTGGGACCTGGAACAACTGTAGACGTTGGGACAACAGTCCCAGCTGTGGGTGGTGCCACCTGGGTGGAACTGGTGGTTGTGCTGGTGGTGGCTGTGGTGGGCAAAGTAGGGCCACCCTGTGGGAAAGCCCTCCATGCTCCAGAGGCCCGTTCATTGCGGTATCTACAGGGCCATCCTCCTGAACCCAGACTCTACCAGCAGGATATGTTGGTATCTCATGTCCCGCCTCTGGAACTCACAGACCTGGATGGGTGTTATGTTTGCAGCTGTGAAGACAAAGGCAAACAATTTACATTAGGAACTGCATTGTCTGAAATGGCACAAGAAGTAAATCAGACAATACATCTACTGTACTTGTAACAGCTCATATCACCATACAGATCATTGAATGTCCCTGAGGAAGTACATGGCAGGCGAGCCTACAAAGGTCATATCACACATAGCACATCCAAAACCTACAAGATGGGTGACAACTGGCATTAACTTGCCATCTGAGTTCTGCCAGTTGTCAGCTAACAATCATGCTGCACATCCTCCGCCAATGCCTGGGCTACAGATGTCAGTGTATGGACTGAAAAACTAAAGCCACATGGTCTGCATGTTGTAATTGGACTTGCTAGTATAGTACTTATGTGCCATACCTGAGTGTGTATACTACGTTCTGACCAAACATTCACTTATTCACATGTATGTGTTACATACTGGTAGCATCAGTCCTAGGTACCCTATTCACAAACCCATGCCTGTGTTTGTGAGGGGTGGAGAAACAACAAACAATTCCAAACAACATGGACACCCAGGAGTGTATAGAAAGCTCAACACGTGTTTGCCTCTACACACACACCACAGGTAAGGGCTATCAACAATTAGGAGTCTGCAAAAACTTGACCAATCATAGCGCCACACATGTCAGGAAATGCAGAGCTTGGTCCACATCATATACTTCCAGTAAGGCATGACTTACAACAGACACAGAGTTGCAAGAACACCCATGATCATGACTAGCATGCACACCTAGGCCATTGCACTCAAGTTCCACATACTTGTAGCACTACATGTGGAAATACATGCTGCTAGGAAGTTCTACCTACAGTTTAATAAGTACTTTGGTGAATAGGGAAGCAGAAGTCTGTTGGAAAGCGATTTGCAGTTCCAATCTGGGAGAATGTGGTTCTGACAGGCTGACTAAATCTGAGATGAGTTCCAGTGCGACTCTTGTTGATACAAGTGTTTTCCACATGACTCACCCCAGTTCTCACTGCAGGGTCTACAGGAATGACCTACAATCCCTAGATAATACAATAGGATAAGCATTGGCCAATTCAAAAAATTTGAGAAACTGAAATCCCACTCATGGAACAAGATAAATGATTGGCCAGCTCATCACACCTTGCTATGTGTTAAACACACAGGTGTCCATCACACATTACCAGCAAACACAACACATAACAGACATATCAACCCTTACTGGAGTGGTCGGGGTCCTCAAATGTAGCCACCTCTCCCACAGTGTAGGGTGCCGGTCCACCTGTAAGGCATGGAAGGAAAAAATGTGCTCAGAATCTGTGCAATTACCAACAATTTCAAAGACAAAAACAATGTGTAAGCTGACTAAAGTAATGAAAGCCATTCAGACATGATGATACTGCATCTGATATATCACGGCCAACATGTACATAGCATGGGTCTCCTGTGACAGTTACACACATATTTACACACATGCAGTGGCCCAAACTATAATGTGGTGGCAAACATGCTCCTTCATTAGTGAGCAGAAATAATAATGGTGTGTAATCGTCTCATCATGTGCATCCAAGAGAGACATCCAAAGCCTGGTTACTTGAGGACTGCATTACCAGTCAAACAGCCTATGTGGCCATGACACATTTATTACACATAGGTACAATGTACAGAGGGCCAGGGACTTTTGTAAGCCCTCATGTTGTTACTGTTTCTTCATTTGATGTGGCCCAGCAATGGTGATTTGCACCAAACATAGAGATATCAACCCATGTGCATACCTTTGGACTGCCATCCCTAATTGGAATGTGGCACCACAAACTCCAAATACCACTCTAAGATGTTAGCTGAGGGCACCTTACACCTTTTCCAGATGTTTTCAAATCCAGATCTGACATGTATCCAAAAAGATGAAGGACCACAATAATCCCCAACATTCATAGAACTTCAGTGAACGCTTTCCTTACAACACTCACCAGACTCACATGAGACATATGTCTGGGCCATAATGCTATCATCAATTGATGTGAAGCCAGCACTCATTTTCTGCATCATGTAGTGTCTCTAAAGTCAGTCTAGCTATTGCGTCAACAAAGTTTGCCAATATTTTAGTACATCTATACTTCACTGGAAAATGTGACCTATATAGACATGAGTGGCTCCTATTTAGTTTTGTTGTCTGACACAAAGGCGGCACCAAATTACATTAAGCAAAAGTATACTGCAAGTTTGCAGAGCACGTGCTTCCTGACAGCTAGCAATTGGGATCCTACACATAGTGCATCAATTACCCAGTATGTTTCCGCAGCATTACACACAGGGCCTGATTCTAACTTTGGAGGACGGTGTTAAACCGTCCCAAAAGTGGCGGATATACCACCTACCGTATTACGAGTCCATTATATCCTATGGAACTCGTAATACGGTAGGTGGTATATCCGCCACTTTTGGGACGGTTTAACACCGTCCTCCAAAGTTAGAATCAGGCCCACAGTCTGCAACTTAGCTGACAGATATTGTACAAATCATCTGATGTCACTACAGAGCATTTAATCGTGTACATTTACATGATTTGTACTCACCAACAGGGCCACCAATCACTATTGCCAGGTGGTCCAGCAGATCTTGCTCCCTGGTGATGAGGTCAGCCCAGCGGTGCTTCAGCTGGTGGTCACTCCTCTGGCTCCCATACAGGCGCTGCAAGTGATGCAGCACATTTCCCTACCGGATTCTTCGCACCTCAGTGTGATACCCCTGTATCACCCTGCCCCCTACCTCAATCATGAGTGGGAGGAAATGGCACACCAGCCATATGAACCTCCCCCAACTCCTCCTCACCCATCCTGCCAAGATGTGGCCTACCCAACATCTCGGCACTGGAAAGGGGAATAGGGGAGAAAGAAGAAGAAAGGAGAAAAGGGGGAAAGTAGGAGTACGAAAAAAAAGAAAAGTAAACTTAACAACTAAAAGAGCCCAACTATCCCCAAACTAGCACTACCCACAACAACTTCCCACTAACAACAAATACACTAGAACACTGGACAATTGTAAACAAAACACACTCAGACAGTATACAACAACAATATTTATTTCACAAAGTAACAAGTAAGATAGCACACAGGACACAAAAGCACAACATCACTGGACAACACTCTGAACACAGCCACAAAGTCTAGAAGATTCACAGACTGCAAAGTGAAAGTACACCCACTGTACATAATCTGTAAACAGGATATCCTATTACATCACATCCTGCATAAATGGCTGCCGTTTTTATGGTTATGGGTCATATTTTTTCACGCATACAGATTGTGCGTCATATTTTTCGACGCAAAGGAGTGAAAATTAGGCCGCATCCAAATAATAGCAAATAGTCGTTACAATTATTTGGATGCGGCCTAATTTTCACTCCTGTGCGTCGAAAAATGTGACGCACAATCTGTATTGGTGGAAAAAAATTATGCATAACGCTAGCAATGTAAAAATTTCAGTGCATGAACTGGTTTTGGGCATTTCTTTCAGTTTTTATGTTATGTTACATTTGGGACAAAACTGAGGTAGGCTGATTGCACCCACTATGGTGTTGATGGTGTATGTTCACATGTGAGACATCATACTGCAGCAGACCATGACCCGCTACTTTTTTAACAGGATTTTGACAGATGGCTGACGCACTAGATGGCCATATGTGTGGCCTACATATATGTATTGCACAATTTGGGCATGTTTGGCATCAGGAGAGGATAGCAAGGTGACGTACATAAGTACAATACCTCAATGCCTATGGCTCAATGTGTGTGCAGTGGCAACTAATGTAGTTGTTGACCCAGTGTGTGTGCATCACAAGATGCATTATTGAAAATATGCTTGTATGAATGTGAAGTCAATGTGTCCATACCTTAGATGCAAGTCATTGTGAAAATGAGAAAGGACATGTGTTAGTCATACATGTAGCAACATCCGTTGTGTGCACTTTCAAGATTTTGTGTAACGTTGACACCACAAATGACAAAGCATACACCAGATAGATGGCAGACGCTTGTTCATGTCAATGGTCCACAATTTCACCATCCTATGTCCTAGATTTTTGGTAACTGCTTCCTAGGCACTTGTTGGTGAATCCCACAGTGAGTCAGGCACATGCATTGACGAAGTGGGTACCATGTAATTGGCCCAGACAGCCAAAGGTGAACCACAAATGTATTATGACGCCACAGTTGAGGTCATATAACTGAGCCACAACTCTCCAGTGGCTGTGGTGGACCAGCATACGAGGCAGCACATGCCCACATATTTCCAGTGATCAATTGCACAGAGGTTTCTTGTTCATGTGTGTGGTCCAATGCTGATACTGTATATTTTCAGGGGTGTTTGTTGTCACAGTTACGTCCAGGTCTCATCATGAGTCAGTGGCAGCTATTCCTGTATCTACTGAGTATCCTTTGGAGATCAATGTGAGTAAAGTGGATGAGGACATGAGAACCTACATGGGGATGGTCCCACCCTGTCACTGAAGACGTGTAATGAAACTGTCAACAGGGCAACCTTGGTGTGCTGAGTGAGATCATGTCTCAGGTGTCATGTTCCGGCAGGTGTCATTACAACATTTGTACACAGGTTGGCCTCTGAAATTCCCACTGCATCTGGGAACATCATAGCCTCTGTGCTGATTATTTTTGCAGCTATTCACCACACACGGTCCATCAATATACTATGTTGTGAGCAATGTAATTCAGCGTGTGAACTGTCAGGGTCCTAACATGTGTGGACTTTTCAGGGACATTATCAGAGGTTGCTGGTTCTGCTGAAGGACCCGTACCCAATCCCTGCATATGGCCCTGGGACACTGTCACACTTGGTCGTTCATGCATAAATGTGACCCAGACAAGGGATGGGCCATGATTTTGGTATTCAAAGACAATTTAACAAATATGGTACAATTAAAAGGCAGATGAGGAATGAGAGGTTTGGTAAACAAGTGTGGTACATATGTAGCCACAGAGAATCTTTAGGGTGACGCACAGACAGATGCCAGTCAGGCTGACAGGATGCAGGGTCAATCTGGATCCAGCAATTTCACAAGTTACATAATCAGTGGTCTGACTAACACTGTTTGGAGGACGAACTAGACAGTTGACATGTAAAACTGTGTATGTCCTGTGTTTTTGAAGGTGACACATGAACCCAAGGGCTGCGCTCCACGGCTTCATTACTAGAAATGCTTAACGGTGTATTTGACAAAATGGCAACTTATATGCTGTTCCAGGCATCAGCAGGGGCAGTACATGTTGAAACGGGTGGTGTGCATGGAGGTGATCACAGGTGTGGGCTGCATCAGTTTCTCACAAGTCCTGTAGGTGTGATTTGCATTCAAATGGCCAACAGTACCTTACACACGGGAAGCAATCTACAGGTGATAACAGGGATTAGAAACTACAAGCCAGTGTATTAATTGACCTGACGTCCATGCAGTCAGATGTACTATGACTATGGTGTACCATAGGAAAGGGTGTAGCACACTGGATTACTATTGTTAGTCTGTGTGTGTAGAGGAGGGAATATCGGGGTACACATATTACTATTCCAGGGATATCTTCAGACAGGTGGGTTGTGACCAGGTGCATGGGTGTGTCAGGAGTTATGAGTTAGGAAATGGGCTGACATGTACATGGAATGTCATGTGCGCAATGCTTGTCATATGTGTGGCACTTGTGCTGTCTATGTTCTGCTTATATGGAACTCTAGTCACAGATAGTCCTTGCAAAGATTGGATGCAGTTGGACTTACTGCTGTCAAGGGTCTGGTCATACATTCCTGTTACTGATGCAAAAGCACATCAACTGCCTCATGTATGAGGCTTATTTTCCCCTTATTGAGTGATGGTGTCTTAGTTGTGTGCCATATGCAGCGATGAACCATGTTTCCAACATATATGTGTGTAAAATAGGTGTGGTCCTCTGCTATTGGCCTTCAAAGGTGAAATGTACAGGATCTATGTCATTTACAGTGTGTGTGTATGTGACCGTTGTATGATACGCATCACAATTGCTCTGGGATTTTCTGTGTCCTGATCAGTATATCAGCAATGCTCCATGAGGCAACACTCTTATTCTGATAGTTAGAGATAAAGGTGAGCAAAAATGATTAGCCAGACCATGATATGGTGATTATCATCGCTGTTTATTTACATTAGATCATATAGTGGTGATGGTGATTATATTTAAAAGAAATTGTTTACGATATGTTGGCGCCTGCGCAATCCAGCGGCCGTGTTTTGTTGTTCCCCCTCATGTTGCAGGCCACCATTCTCCTCTTCCTCCTCTTCAGGCATGTGTGGCTCTGGTTCCAGGAGGATAATGTTCCTTCTTGTGCAAATGTTGTGCAGGATGGCACATGTTAGGATGATCTTACAGACCATTTCAGGGGAATATAGGAGGCTACCACCAGTGATGTCGAGGCACCTGAATCTCGACTTGAGGATGCCGAAGGTCCTCTCAACTATGGTGCGTGTCCTCCTATGTGCGTCATTGTAGGCACGCTCTGCTGCAGTACTTGGGTTGCCAATAGGTGTCATTATCCATGGCTGGATCCAATACCCCTGATCAGCTGAAAAAGAAAATGAATGGGATCATGTTGATGTAGCTTGCCCTATTGATATCACCTTGCATGGCAGTAGTTGTCTTGTGTTGTCTGTGACTCTTTTGTGTTATTGTGTTGCATCCTAGGATTATAGGATGTACCATCTGCATTGTGTTGTTTCATTGGCTGAACGAGTGTTTGGCTGTTGACCGGTTTTCAGCAGTATGTTTTGTGATTTGCAGTATAGTGTGCCCTCCCAAGCATTGTGACTTGTGATACATGTGTCCCTGGGTCTTCACTGGGGGTGAGATGATAATTCCATACGCAGGTTAAAATTGACAGTGTTGTTAACATGTTCATATCAATGTACCCTGGACATCCCATACCTTTAGACTTTGCAATGGATTAATGTAAACATAATTGAGACGCTTGCATTTGCAAGGTGACATTTAGGCAACCACTCCAAACGTTGTGATCATTGACGTCTTAACACTAATTTCAGATGTGTGACAGGTTCAATGGTGACCTATGAAACATGGCTAGCGATGTCACGACCTCAGTGTGTTCCTGTCGACATGTTGCTGTTGTGGTGTATGTGTTGTGTGTCCTAGAGGGTTGCTGTGCAGTGTGTATATAAGTAGGTTTTTGTACTTACCAACAAGTAGTCCATTGCCATACCGTCCATCCTGGAAGTGTTGATTTATGGTGCTGTGACAGAAGATGAATGAGTCATGGACACTCCCAGGATATTTTGCCACGATGTTGGTGATCAATCCTTGGTGATCGATAATGGCCTGCACATTGATGGAATGTGTGTGCTTCCTGTTGCTGTAGGGGTTTCAGTTGCAGCAGGTGGCACAAGGCGTACATGTGTGCAGTTGATTGCACCAAGGACGTGTGGGAAGCCACTAATGAGGTAGAACCCCTGTTTTGTTTCCTGCTGCTTCTGCAGTGTGTTAGGGAAGCAGATGTGGCGGGGTGTGAGTCCAATGATGGCATCCAGTACTTTGGGCAAAAAGGCAGAGAATGATTGCTGTGATATTCCGGCAACCAGGGCACCAGTTGTTTGAAAGGAGCCACTTGCCAGCATGTGAAGTACGGCAAGCAGCTTGGTTTCTGTTGGGATGGTGCGGGGTGTCAGCAAGGTGGGTGCCAACTGTGGCTCTATTTTTCGCAGCAGCTGCTGAATGGCCTTCCTGTTCAACCTGTACCTCTTGATGATGTCATGTTCCCTGAGGCCATGAAGGGTTGTTCTGGGGCAGAATATTCTCTCCTGCCTTCTGCGCTGCCTTTGGGGTCCCTGCTGGTGTTGTGGTAGCTGCTGCTGTTGTTGCTGGGCTCTGCGTCTGCGTGCACGCTGGATGAGAAGCACCTCCATGTCTCCCTTTTGCTGCTCTGCTGCTCTGCTGTTGCTTCTGTGTGTTCTGATTAAATACAGGTGTGTTTGCCCCATTTTAACGCCTGCCCTGACCCAGGTGTTAAATTTTGACGCAAATCGGGCTGTGCATCATTTTCGGGCTCAGCCTCACGGGCGTGCGTCATTTTTGCCCGAAAGCATAAATACGACGCACGGCCGTTTAAGTCATTTTTTGGACGGGAACACCTACCTTGCATAAGATTAACGCAAGGCGGGTTGCCGCATCTGAAAAATGACACACACAGCGGAATTTTGACTTCTGCGGGCTCGGGCGTCAAAGTTTAAATATGGGGCAAGGTTTGCGCTGAATGTGCGTCAAAATGTTTGACACACATTCGGCGCAGACGGAGTATAAATATGCCCCATGGTGTCAGAGGGCCAGGTTGTGCAACATGCAGCATGCCACTACTATCTGGCAGACCTTCTCGGGTGAGTAGAACATGGATCCACCTGTCAGATGGAGGCACCTGAACCTGGCCTTCAGGAGGCCGAAGGTCCTCTCGATGATACGTCTGGTTAGCCCATGTGCCTCATTATAACGTTCCCGAGCCCCTGTCCTGGCATTCCTCATAGGGCTTAGCAGCCACAATAGGTTTAGGTAGCCAGAGTCACCTGCAAGTATTGAGGGAGCACATTTAGCCTCACACAATCATAAGGGGTTAACAGCAGAAGGCATATACTAACATACAGTGGATGGGGATAAAGGCTTACCTATTAGCCACACGCTGTGCCTCTGTAGTTGGGCCATCACATTTGGGATGCTGCTATTCCTCAGAACAAAGACATCATGCACTGACCCAGGATGCTTAGCAATGATGTGGAGATGTACTGTTCCACCAGGCACACCATCTGCACATTCAGTGAGTGGAAACTCTTACGATTCCTGAACAACTTTTCATTCTGGAGGGGGGACAAACGCAATATGTGTACCGTCAATCGCCCTAATAATATTGAGGATATGTCCCTTTGCATAGAATCCGGCCTTCACAGTGGCCAATTCTTCCACCTGGGGGAAAGAAATGTATCTGCACATGCGTTTTACCAGGGCAGACAACACTCTTGTCAGCACGATTGAGAACATTGGCTGTGACATTCCTGCTGCCAAGCCCACTGTCACTTGGAAGGAACTAGTTGCCAAGAAATGGAGCACAGATAGCACTTGCACAAGAGGGGGATCCCAGTGGGATGACGGATAGATGAGATCATGTCTGGCTCCAATTGGGCACACACCTCTGGGATGGTGGCCCTGTCCAGTCTATAGGTCAGGATAATGTGCCTGTCCTCCAGTGTAGCTAAGTCCACCAGGGGTCTGTACACAGGGGTATATCTCCACCTCCTATTCATCCGCAGCGGTGGGTATCTAAGGAACACAAGAGTGAGTAGGCTGTCACAATTGGAATAATGGAAACACAACTGCAGTCTACATGGTGCACTTATGTAATGGGACCGTGTTAATGGCGAGGTATGTGCCAATCTAATCTGTGATGCAGATAATGTTGATCTGACTGTTCCCCCCCTGAAATGGTGACCGCCTGTCGTGTATGTAGGGACAGGTGGAAGTGAGGTAATACCGCCGACAGTGGGTGTCATAGCGGAAGGTGGTCTTGCACTGCCGTGCAATTCTTCATTGGATAATATGGGGCTCTATGAAGTACAGTGGCTAATGGGGATCTGTATCGGTGGTGACGGTGTACACCACCGCAGACGTGACCACCATTTTCTATCTGATTCCTCACTTGTTTCTGGACCTTCAACAGGAGAACACCTACATTGCGTGTGCTGCTGTGACCTGTGTCTGGAACCTACCATGACTCATGTGAACGGGAAAAGGGCCCTGCCTTTACTTCGGAGGAGTTGCAGCGACTGGTGGATGGGGTCCTACCCCAGTACAGACTGCTGTATGGGCCTCCAGACCAACAGGTGAGTACACTTTGGGCACCATGCATGTGGGAAGGATGCATGGAGATGTGTGTGCAAGCATAGTGTGAAGGGGTGGGGGAAATTTCTTGTGGCAGTGTACATGGTGTGCGCTGGGCGATGTGTCTGCCAATGGTGGTGGAAATGTGCATGGTGGGCCATTTATGTGACAGGCTGGACTGTTTGTTTAATGGTGTTCTCCTGTCTGTATTGCCTCTACAGTTCAGCGCCTATCAAAAGAAAGGAACATGGCGTGCCATCGCCAAGGACGTCTGGCCTTGGACGTCCCAGCTGGGCCCCAGCGGTCTTCCGTGCCCAGCGTCTCAGGTCCTCCCACCGTTTCCAACAGTGGGTGATCCACCTGCCATAGACGCAGGTGGATCACCCACTGTTGGAAACGGTGGGAGGACCTGAGACGCTGGGCACGGAAGACCGCTGGGGCCCAGCTGGGATGGCCTCCCAACAAGTAATGGATGCCCGTTGGACCCTGACCCCCCTGATGGCCCACATACTGGCGGTAGCCTACCCTGAGCTGGATGGGCGCTTGAGGGAATCACAGCAACCACAAGAGGGTGAGTGCAGTAGGTATCATTACATATTTTGGCAGGTGGGGTCGGATCTGGGTGGTGGATGTATATTAACAGGTGCCCATAAGCCCAGGCCAGACATTGCAGCGTGGGTCATCTCAAGGGTAATGGGTGTATGGCAAATACAGGTAACCTAGCTTTTTAGCAGTCTATTTCAGGCAGGGCATTGTGGGTCCCAGGAGTGCTGCAGTTGGTGGTGTGTGGCCCTAATCTTACCTTAGCAACTAGCCATATCACTGGTAGTGCAATGCATAGAGGTTTAGCCTGTTCCCTGCGTGTGACGGTGCTGTGTATGCCAACTGCGGTATTGATGCAGTCATTGACCCAGTGTATGCTTTGTCTCTCTACTCTCCTTTTTTGTTTTGTCATCCTGTCCTTGTGTACATTAGCATCATCTGGCAGAGGATGAGGGGCACCAGAGGGAACCAGTGGGAAGGAGGGTGAGGGGAGCACAACACCAGAGACAGGCGGTGACGCCACAAGCTCAGATACCTCCTCCGATGGAAGCTCGCTGGTGGTGGTGGACATCTCTGTGACCACCCCAGCTGCAGGCACAGCCACCACCCCCAGTACCATCACCGCCCTCCCAGAATTCCCTCAGCAAGTTGCCCATGTCCACTGACCCAGGAGGGTGGGCATCTCCTTTGCCCCAGGCACCTCGGCCCTGCCCAAGTGAGCCCTGCTGCCCTGAGTGAGGAGGCTACTGACCTCCTGAGATCCATCTCTGTAGGGCAATCAACCTTTGTGAATGCCATCCAGGGGCTGGCATCCAAGATGCAGCAATGCAGTGCATTCCTGGAGGGCATTCACAGTGGACTGGCGGCCCAACAGAGATCAATTCATGCTCTGGCCTCCTCTCTCATGGCAGCCATTGTCCATGTTTCTACAGTCCCCCTTCCAACTACCACTTCCCAGTCCCATTCTACTCAACCCCAACCCATCCCAGGCAAACATACAGACAAGCATGCACACAAGACAACACCCAAGAGTGGCGCAGGCAGATACATGCACCACACTTGAGTCCACAAGCATTCACACAAACACCATACATTTGATGACAGGACAACATCCACTGCCTCCACTGTCTCCCCCTCCTCCTCCTCCTCCAACTCCCTCCCAGTTATGTCCATACTCACATCTGCATACACTACATCAACGTCCACCACCAGCATCACCACACCAACCAGCACACACACCTCACTAGCAGACACCTCCACAACAGCCATGCACACATCCCCTCTGTCCTCTCCCACCCTGGCTGTCCCCCTCCTAAAGGACACAAACATAAGCACTCACACACCTAACAGCCATCCACCTCACATCAGCATACAGCTCATGCACCTGCACCGACATCCAGCAGACATACACCTCCTACAACCACTTCCTCTACCTCCACTCCCATCACTCCTCCCGCCCCACAGCACCTAAAAGGCTTTTCCTTGCCCAACTTGACCTCTTCCCTCCCTCTCCCCCCAGCCTGCCCGTAAGAGCAGGGTACAAAAGACCCAGCCCAGCACCTCAGCCAAACAGTCCACGGGGACAGTGGTGGCACCACCTATTCATGGGGGTAAGGGTACCTCACCTCCAGGCAAGAAGGGCAAGGAGCCTACATCTCCAGGCAGGAAGGGGACAGAGCCTGCACCTCCAGGCAAGAAGGAAAAGGAGCCTTTACCTCCAGACAAGAAGGGGAAGGAGCCTGCACTTCCATCTAAGAAGGGGAAGAAGTCATCCATTCGTGCCAGGAAGAGTACGGAATCCACACCCAATGTCATGGAGGGGAAGAAGCCCTCTACTCCAGTGTAGGCTTTCACGGTGACACCTCCACCATCGCCAGCGATAATGGGGCCTCCACTGCCAGCTGAGGAAGTGCAGCCATCACCACCTGCAGAGGCTGCCTAGGGGGCACCTCCATTTACCACCACACTGCAGCCATCACCAAATGCAGAGGCTGCCCAGGAGGCACCTCCATCCACCACCACACTGCAGCCATCACCAACTGCAGAGGCTGCCCAGGAGTCACCTCCATCCGCCACAACACTGCAGCCATCACCAACTGCAGAGGCTGCCCAGGAGGCACCTCCATCCACCACCACACTGTAGCCATCACCAACTACACAGGCTGCCCAGGAGACACCTCCATCTGCCACCAATGTGCATCCATCACCACCAGCGGATGCCATGTAGGTCACCCTCCAGGGGCTGCCTTGCGAGGGACCCCCTCCAGAACCAATGGGCAAGTCACCGACCTGAGAGACTGTGGCCTTGCACTCCCAGGAGAGAGCAATGGGCATGGAGCCCCATCCATAACCAGTGGGATTGTTCCTGAATCCGGCTGAGGTGCCTGCCCACCTGCACACTGATGCCCCTGCAGAGTTCTATCCAGGTGAAGCCAGGATTCGAGTTGTGCTTTGGACTGTGCCCTGAGGCCATAAGGGCCCTTTGAACATTGGAATAGGCAGTGTCCCTTTGTGTACATGTGTACGTATCTGTTTAATTGACAATTCAATATTTATTAGCTGTTGATATGAATACATTCACTTTGGTGCATTCCTGTTGTCCTTGTATTATTCTGCCGTGTATCGGGTACAAAGTGTTTTTCATGTGCAGCTGGACGTGTGTTTGGTATGTGTGTGTCGGGGGGTGTTGTGCATGTGTGTGTGTCACTCTTGTTTTCCTCACTCCCTCCCTTGTGTGCTAGGTGGCTGAACTCACCGTCGTTGTCTTTGTCGGTGTTGGTGTTCCAGGTGGAGTATAACATAGAAGATCATCAGGAAAATTTGCAGTTCCATGGCGGGGTTCTTCTTCTCTGTGTCTCCAATGGTGAGTCAGTTATCTCCAGTGATGTGTTTCCGCCAGGCTTTTGATGGCATTGGTACCGCCCTGGAAAAGGTGGCGGTTTGCAGTGTCATAATATGGTGGGAGGTACTTTGTCTCCCGCCTGGCTGTTGGTAGCTACCACTGTGGTGAATGTTGTTTCCACCCTAGCGGTTGGTGTGGTACATTGGCTGTCTATGGGAGTTGTCACCGCCATGGTCATAATTTGGTGGTAGTTACCGCCAGCCTGTTGGCGGTATTACCACCACTTTATCGCTCAACGCCAGGGTCGTAATGAGGGCCATAATGTATGTGGGGGGCCACTCATTCCCCGACCCCAACTTCCCTAGGGCACTAAACAAATGATGCAGTGGGACGCATGGCCACTCCTTAGCCCCTGGGACGACCCCCTCCCCGGGGCACTAAAGAAATATGATGCGGTGGGCCGGCTTAAATGCAATTTCATGCAGGGGCTGCTTGCCGACGGCAGCCCAGGGGACCACCATCTTTCCGTGGAGCAACCCAGGCACATCCCTGGGGAAAACTGTAAAAAATAGAAATAGGGTGTGTTTTGGACCCCCAGGCCCCAGGAAGCACCATCTTCCCGGGGCTACTTTCATGGGAGGGTGTCCATGTGGCCCACCTTGAGTAGCCACAGATGGCCCTGAGGACCGCCACCCCCAGGGCTGGCTCCTGCTATGTCCCAGAGTGCCTAACTGTTTGCAGTGGCTTAGTGCCAGTTTTGACAGCAGCCGCCAAGCCACAGCAAACACTCTGCTCTGATGAAGCGAAAGCTGTCAACGAGCTCTCCCTTCAGTGGAGCAGAGGTTTCTTCTGACTTCCTGCCATGGAGATGCAGACAGGCAAACAGAGGAAACTGCTCTCACAGAGAGGGAGCTGCTGTGACAGCAATGCTGGCCCCTGTAGGAGGTGCAGAGCCAGCTGGGACCATCGGGGCCTTTATGCTCCCCCACAATCTCCAACATTGAGACTGGGTGCCCTGGAGGGCATCCAGGTCATATGTCTAGGTCCTGGGGGATGGGATCCCCGGGGTCAAGATTGGCCCTGAGGAGGGGGGGCAGCATGGACCCCTCCCCTAAAAAAAATGAGTCCACTTCTTGGGGTATGGGGTCCATTGGGCTGAGATTGGCCTGGGGAGATGCACAGCCAAAGGCAGTGATTAGATTAACGTATAGTAATGAAATTTACTATACGTTAAAAAAAACATAGGAAATTCATTGAAAAGCCCAAAAGTTACACAGTTGTTTCAGTTAGGAAATAGAATTTATGAAAAATAGAAATTGACTTAAAAAATGGAAGGTTACAGGGACATTATAGTTAGGCTTCCATTACTTGTTATAGTTAGAATTATATCAAGTAAGTATAACTCGTGCCCTACAGTAACTATTACTCGTACCCTCGCCATGCACTACTAATCACCCCACAAATTATGGCACTCACGATATCTTTGATAACATCATTGATAATATCAATGTAATATTTGCTGTAAAACTGTGCATGGTGGGGGTGCGAGTTATAGTTACCTCAGAGTAACTGTAACAGGTGAATTTCTATGGTTTTGTATGTTTAAAATGGGAGCCTATCTATAACATCCCTGTAACCTTTGGTTTTTTAAGTCAATTTCTATATTTTTTTAAATCCTATTTCCATCCCTGTAACCGTTGTTTTAATCAGTGACCTAATTTATCCATCTATCTATATATATATATGTATATATTAACACAATGCGTTTCGGCTGACAAACACGTGATCAAGGCTGCTTGTCAGCCGAAACGCGTTCTGTTAATAAATACTATTAGATCTTTGAATTCCTGAGCGTGCGTTTTTACTGTGGAAGTTTTCGTTTTTGCATAAAAAATTAACCGGAGTGCTCTGCCGGTTGTGACGCACCACCCCTCTCGGGCCTCTTGGAGCCCGGTTGTGAGCACTTTTGTTGTTGATATATATATATATATATATACATATATATATATACACACACCAACTAAAAAAGGGTATCAAACACATCAACATATACTAGTGTCTAATTTACATCTGTTTAATAATACACACCATATATTTTTCTATGTAAATAATAATAAACAGAAACTTCATTCTAGCCTGTTTAAATAAACAACAGTTAGATTAGTTTCATTTCAAACATGTACCTGTTCCTTTGGTAAACCATAAAGCTTGCTGTACAGGGACAGCACTTCATTTGACAGTCTCTCCCGCTCCATTGATAAGATGTTTTGGGCATTCTCTCCTGCTTTGCCAGACATTATAGCTTTCAGAGGTAGGAAACAGCAACAACAGTTGAGGAGGTATTCTTGGTGGCAGTGTAACTAGACAAGTGAGCTTTTTTTTACCACTGCATACTTCTACGAGACATGTAAGACCATCAACAGGATAAGGCATAGCCATTTGCTTCCGTACGTTGCTTTCACACACATTAGCCTATGGCTTTGTCTGTCATGGACTTTTACACCTACTACCCCGTCATCTTCCATTGACTTTCATCCAGTTGCAAATGTCCTGATGGCAAGGTCAGGCTTCAGTCATTTATATTGCTAAATAGTGTGTTTGTGAATGTTAAGTGTATCACCACCGCTCAAAATTGTGGCAGGTTAGTTTAAATATACAAAATGTCAATGTTATATATTTGCTTTGCCAAAAATGTATGATGTAGTGCATTAATTTGTTTTAATAGGGTATAAATAATATATTTAAAATAACTGTTGTGAACTTTTATAAATTCAAATATAAATGACGTGTTTCATCTAAAAATTATGTTTACTAATTTTTTTTTTTTTTTTAATGCAGCCATATTAGCCCAGGGGGGATGAGAAGACAATGGGCTGAAGTTAGCAGGCCATTTCCGGACCTTGCCACAATGGAAGAAAAGGACATCATTAAAGAATTCAGATAAAATACACAAAATATTATTAATTTATGTCATCAGCTAGGGCCAGATAATCTGCTTCACAACAGGAATCCTACATCAATGACACCAATGGTGAAAATAATGGCAGTACTCCATTTTGTGGCCACAGTTTCATCCTAGTACACTGTTGCAGTGTCTGGTGTAATGTCAAAGCCAACTTGTAGTGATATGATACAAGAAGTTCTTTTGTTAATGATGAGAAACATCTACGGCTTCATATATTTTTCAAAAAATGACGATTTAACTAGTGTAAAGGGAGATTTTTGTGCTTTTTGTCATCTATCACATGTGTTTGTTGTGATGTTCCTTTGGACACAGGAAGTGGAGGTATCCTGAAGCTGAGATATGGTAACAGCTGGGATAGGATATGTGGGTGTGGACTATGTCAGACTCACTGAAGCACTTTGCCCGGGCAGACCAGATAGACCATCCTGCTCCTCATCGTTCAGACTTGCAGGAGTGGATTCCTCAATGAAGGCTTGTTCCTGGTCTAGACTGGAGGTACCATCAGTAGCAGTTGCAAATGGTTGCCAACACACACTGGATGTTGGGCCTATAAGAAATTACAAACAAAGTATTTTTAGAAGTCTGGAGTATATGTCAAATTAGTTTGAAGCAAAAAAAGGAGCAGCCCAAAAATAGAAAGATAATTAATGTAATTATTATTCCTTTCAGTTATATCTTAAAAAATCATGTAAAACGATGTCCTGAAAAGTAAAAGAAAATGTCAAGTCTACAAAAATATACAAAACATTAAATACAACACTTTAGAGGGGAGAAATGTGAAATAAACTAATCCAAGGCCTAGCAAATAAAATAAATAAATAAATAAATATAACTTTATGAATAGCATTAGTCATGATATAAATATTGGAAAGTACATTTATTAAAAAACAACTTATATTCATCATGGAAAATAACATACGCTAATATGTTTGTCAACAAACATTGATTTGTGAAACAAATGGCATCAGTGCAATCACATTACAAGAAAATGACAACATACAAAAGTAAAAAAAACACATTTCAAAACATAGCATAAAATAGAGATTGGTAAATACAGATCACTTTAACATATGTGAAAAGATGAAAGAAAAGAGAGAATGACCAAAATATTATTGCAATATTGTTTTCACAAACCAAAAAAGTCATCATGGTAGTTGAAGTCATTTCAATTAAATGTGTACAAGACTTGCAAAATTGTAAATTAAACATACCTAGTAAAAATATGCAGTAAAAATAAACAGACATTTACAATAAAATAACAATTTATATGAAATAGGTTATTAGGTGAAAAAACACATATAAGCACCTTAACATCACGTGAAATTTAATGGACATTGAAACCTGTAATTCTAAATACAACAAAATACATTAAAAAAAAAAAACAAGGGGAAAAAGAACCATGAAGAAAAACACATATATTGACAAAACATATTAACAATTAGTAAAACGAGAGAAACAACAATAATGCTACAAAATTTCCACAAAAAAATGATGTATAGGTTTAAATTTATAAAAACGCTGCAAAACACATTAGCAGCAGCTAAATTAAAAGAAAAAATATGACATTTAAGTTTACATAGGTGACATCTTCAAAAGTATAACCAGTCTCCACTCCACCAGGGATTCCTGCCAAGCCTTCAGGATGTAGGATCTGCAAGACCTTCTCCTCCCAGGTATATAGTTGTAAGGTGGGGCTGGGAAAACCACCATCAGTCCTCTGGGCCTACAGATGATATTTGGAGGCCATGGAGCGCACTCTCCCTCGCAGGTTGCTCCACCTCTTCCAAATGTCCTCCTGTGTGTGCAGGTTGCTTGCTAGAGCCTTCATTCCATCAACTATTCTGGCCCACATTTGCCTTTTCCGAGCTATAGTTGTATTTTGTACTTGGGCTACAAACAATTGTGGCTCTACTGTAAGAATTTCATTCACCATGACTGACAATTCTCCCTCAGTAAAATGGGATGTCTCCTCCCTGCAATTAAGAAATAATAAACTTAAATTAATTTAATTATCACCAGGAAAAAAGAAAATAAATAATGAACAAGAAACAGAGAAAGCAAAAAAAATTGACTTTACTGAAAAAGTTATCTTGCACAATGTTCTGCAGTGGAATGGTAAAGGATCATGGTCTGAAATGGAGTCTTTATAGGGTGGTATGCAGGTGAGAGGGGAGCCGCTTATGCAGTGGTAAACACTCTGTCAACCAGCCCACATCAAAATAGAGTCGGTATGAACCCATCAGCTTGACGGAGTACTTGAAAATGCCACAACGGAGTGGCTACGGGAGACCTGCCGAGATCCTATTTAGGCCCTCTGTCTGTTAGTGTATCTCAGAAGGATGGGTTTTCAAGTCAATTTTAATCTTTCACTTTTTCCTCCTCTCGTACACCTTCCAATAGCCAGTATTCATTCTAGGTCTGACCAATTTTGGTAAACGATCTCTGGTTAAGTACACCACCTTAACAGGGGTGGCCCATCAGACATTGCAGCGCCGGTCTGACGAGGAGATTGCCCAGTGATGAAGCTTGACATCCTATTGGGTGTGTGAGGGCTCTCCTTAACTACTGACTATCACTAGCTCTATATACGTTCATATTCTTCACTTATGGAACAGTGTACTTTGTGTATTTCATTGACCATAATAGGGAAAATGTACACTGGACCAATAATTTCCCTGTTCCCTCTTCTTTTGTAAATGAGTTAGTACAGCTGTTTCGCTGTGGGACTTTTCCTCTTTCCAAGTTAGAAGACTACTTGAGTTTTAGTTGTCTTCATATCTACTCTCTAACCATGGATAATTTCCAAGGTTTTAGTTTCGATGATGATGTAGTGTCTGATATATTACAGACCCCCTCCATTCTTAACAGTGATGGTTCTGGTCCTACGGGTAGCCTCAAAGAAGATTGGGATAGACTATCTTCCCTGAAACGCGATTTGATCAAAACCATTATGCACGGCACAATCATGACTGAGTACTTGAGAGCCAACATTGCCCCCAATGGACTGTTGGTATCTAATATGCCCAGGATATTCCCACAGGACCTGACCTTTAGGAAGGACTGGGCCCAGATTGCGTGGAAATTCACTAGGGACTGGCTAGTCCTCATTATTAACACCTCTAAACGACAAGCCGAGTCAATTACTGTACAAATCAACTGTGTTGAGAGCACTATTAAGACGTCAGTCACTCTATCAGCATTCAAGAGTTGTCTCCTTGAGATCAACACGGAACTCAACGAGACTAAAGAATTCCTAACCCAGCAGAAGATCTCCAAGCTGCGGAAAGACATTAAAAGGTTCGAACCAGAAAAGGTTTACCCTTACATCAAAGAGGACTTTGAAACCGATGCCCAATCTCGATCTTCGGACGACTCCATCTCTTCAAACAAGAAAACCCGGAACTACAGTAGTAGTTCCTCATCTGATGGATGGAGTACGGACGACAGTATGCCACAGCCTTTTTTTAACCCTCCCCAATATCCGTCCAATCAGCTCTACTTTTGGCATCCTCCGGATCCTTACTTCCAACCCCACCCTATGCTACCCAATGTGCCTTTTTTAGGCCGCGGCTGGGGCATAGGAAGAGGCAGAAGGAGAGGAAGAGGCAGACAAGTCCATTGGGACAGAGAGGAACCACAAATGGTTACCCGGAGTCAGGGCAAGAATCCTCCACTGAGGACTTAGTGGTCAATTTATCTTGCAGACCACTTAACCTACATTAATCTAAAGCCCTTAACAGAGGCTTAGGTTTTGTCCCCACAACAACTGAAGATTTCTTCTGACTAAACTGCGAACTGTCCCAGTTCTTTAGGAAAATTCGCCTTCACTTCTTATTTAAGGACCAACCCACGGTCTATATGACTGAAGACTCTGGTTTAAAGAAACCATCCACTTTTGTTCCTCCTTCTCAATCCCTTCCTTGTGAGGTCCTCGCTTTCGAGAAAGCTGTTTTATCTAATCTCGACAAACTCCATCTGCGACACCCATTCATTAATATATCCACATTAGAAAGGGAGGCCTTGAAGACTCTATCAGCAGATCAATCGATAGTGATTAAACCAGCAGACAAAGGGGCAGCCATAGTTATTATGAACACCACTGACTATAGACACAAATGCCTTTGTCTTTTGAGTGATACTACTTACTATGCACCTCTCTCATGTGACCCCACTGAGAACCTGCAAATCCAGATCAGGAGTATGATTGAGGAGGCCTGCAATAATGCATGGATCTCCATTAGAGAAGCTGGTTTCCTTGATACTGCTCACCCTCGGACTCCTTACTTCTACTGCCTTCCCAAGATACATAAGGGTATATCTCCCCCGCCTGGGCGCCCTAGTGTATCAGGGATTGGTTCAGTCCTGGAACCACTTTCCATTTTTTGTGACCATTTCCTTCAACCTTTGGTGAAGGGTTCCAGTACTTTCTTGAAAGACACCAAAGACGTTCTCAATCTGATTGAATCTATTAATTCAACCACTGAGGTCCAGGCCTTGATCACTTTGGACGTAGAGGCCCTGCACACTAATATTCCTCAGGAGGCCACCCTACGAGTTGTGGAGTCTGCTCTCCTCCAATGCCCATGGACCTCACCTACTCCAGTACATTTTATTATGCAAAGTGCCACACTAGCTATGACAAGGATTTTTTTTCCAGTTTGAGGATTCACTCTACCACCAAGTTTGTGGTACATTCATGGGCAGTACATTCGCTCCTAGCCTAGCCTGCCTTTACATGTATGAGTTTGAGAAAACATTTATCCTGCCGACCTCCAATCCCTTTCTTGACAGGATTAAGTTATGGCGGAGATACATTGACGATATTCTGATTGTATGGCAGGGGACCCTTGAAGATGTGGATACTTTTACCACTTGGGTCAATACTCTGGACCCTTTCTTGAGATTCATCGCTCACACTTCATCGAACCATGTCTCCTTTCTGGACCTATTGATTAAAATTGACAACAGCAAGCTTACCACTGACACTTACCGTAAATGTACCGACCGTAATAGCTTGTTACTTTATGACAGTCACCACCCTAAGGCCCTCCATGACAATGTTCCTTTTGGCCAGTTCCTGAGACTATGTCATAATTGTAGCTCGGTACAATCATTCAACACCCAAGCCCGTCACCTCAAGGATAAACTTCACAAAAGACACTACCCTCCGAGCATTGTCAACCCTGCCTATAAGAGGGCTCGCAATAACCATAGGGATGCATTACTGGCCCCAATGGTTAAGGAACCAGACATGTCCAACACTATTAAAAAATTAATCAATAAACGTTGGACCATCTTACAGAGCAGCGGGACACAGATCCCCAAACCCCTTTTCGCTTTTAAAAGGACTACCAACATCAAAGACCTGGTGGTTCATACACATCCCCACCAGAAGCAGGACCTACCGCTGCAGACTACCCTCTGGAACCCCCCCCTGGTCACTGGTCACTACCCTTGTGGCTCCTGTAATGTCTGCCCCTTAACGAAACGACTGGACAGTTTGGACTTGGAATAAATTGGTACTTGGCACCTTACTAGACATCGCAACTGAAATACACGACACTTCATCTATATGATTACCTGTCCCTGTGACCTACACTATATTGGTATGACCACAAGGCCCGTTAAACAGAGGATTAGCGAACATCAGAGTAATATTAGGTGTTCTCGTGTCACCACTAAATTGAGTTCCCATTTCCTGGAAGCACATCATGGTGCCGACGATCTATGGTGGATTGTCTTACAAGCACCTAGGTTGGCTAACAATGACCCCTCAGCCCTGTTCAGGACTGAACAACGCTGGGTTTTCAGATTAAAAACATCCAGTAAGGGTCTGAACGATGATATCCCTTGGTGCACCTTGACACCCTAACTGCACCCTGTGATAAGAAATGAACAATGACCGTCCATCACCTGACTTTCTTCTAATTTAATTATTTGTTGCACTTTCCACTGATGCTACAATTGATTCTATATCATGGCAAGAATATGCTCTTTCATAAACAGATCATTATCAACTTCTCCTTGCAGTTCTTCCTGGACTAGTGTTAATTTTTTAATCCCCTTCTAACTGCATGTTCCACGTACATTTTATGTTTCATTTTCCTTCTAAGCCCCCTGGTTTTTTCTACCTTTTTCTCCCAACCGGGAAATACCTTAAAGATGGCCGCCGCGTAGTATCTGCACGCGGGCCCTCTTTTCTTTTTACCATTTTGTTTTGCCCGATGATGAGGCCACGTCGCACTGACGTTTAGCCTATCGGGCACCAGGAATCACTTCCTGGTTTGATGCTACCAATAGCGTCTCTGTGCTTTTTAAACCCCCGGGACCGCGCTTCTTCAGTCGCCACAGGAGCCCGGCCCAGGGTAGGTTTATGCCACACGCCAGGACTCATCAGAAGTGAGTACTGCCGGTCCTTCCTTATTATAAACGCTGAGTTTTGGGAAGGTTTCCTTTGTTTTCTTTTCTTTTTGGTTGACTGGACAGACGTACTGTTGATTATTTATTGTTCTACCCGACTTGGCTGCGATATAAAGGATTTTTTTTTCCATCCATCTGTTTGTTGGGTTACGGCCATCTGTTAGTCCCATCCTCAGTGCACTTAAGTGGGGATGTTAGAAACCTGCATTTGATTGAGGTGGATTATTATGATTCACTTAATACGACATTACGGTAATTGTACCCTGACATCTTTAGGTGATAGTCTTTACTATATATGTATTTTTCATGTTTTTGTGCCCAGTATTATTCTCTTGGCTTTGCGGCTTGTGCACTCCTGTGAAGTCCATACTCTGCGATGGGATGGTAAGCCAATTTTATTATTTACCACACCTGGGACTGTTTTTTTCATTTGTTAAGATCACTGTATTTACATCTTTATCTTTACCACGCACGTTTAATTTCTTTACCAATGAACTCCTTTGTTTTCACTTTTTCACAGGGCGACAGGCTGACCATACTGACTATGACAGGCAGTCTACATTAAGTAAGTGACCACCCAGTACTTACTTTTGTCACATTAGTATAGGAGAAGTAGTAGTAGCTGTCCTGAAGAAGCGTCACAGGATCAATAGTGACCACTTAGATGCAAAACATGTTGACCTTTTTCCTCAGGATTTGGGGCACTACCCATTTTCCAGAAGTGGGGTGCAGTGGAACATTATCTCCATTAGAACTCCCTCTTTTTCCTTTTAATCTTGGCCCTAACCTATCTCTGAATTATGAAATATGATGCCTACGGTTTTGAGCCAATTTTAATCTTTCACTTTTTCCTTCTTTCCTACACCTTCCAATAGCCAGTATTCATCCTAGGTCTGACCAATTTTGGTAAACGATCTCTGGTTAAGTACCACCACCTTAACAGGGGTGGCCCGTCAGACATTGCAGCGCCGGTCTGACGAGGAGATTGCCCAGTGATGAAGCTTGACATCCTATTGGGTGTGTGAGGGCTCTCCTTAACTACTGACTATCACTAGCCCTATATACGTTCATATTTTTCACTTATGGAACATTGTACTTTGTGTATTTCATTGACAATAATAGGGAGAATGTACACTGGATCAATAATCTCCCTGTTCCCTCTTCTTTTGTAAATAGATAGTTGTAGACATCAAGCAGGGATGGAGGAGTGAGCCTTGCTTCAAGTCAAACCAAATAGTGGGGGATCATGATTCTACAGTTCTCTCCACTAAGATATACTGGCAAAGAGATTGAAGGACAGAGCATGGTGGTTCAAAACATTAAATATAGGTCTATGTAGAGATCATGCACGGGAGTAAAATGAGCAAAGATTGACCGTAGGGTTCCGGATGCACCGAGCATCTTTTAGGAACCACTGCTGCAGTCATGAGACAAGGTTTCACACATTCAAAACTCTGTGAACACAAAGAAGTGTGCAGTGTGATCAATCCAATGAGCTGTCTAGATAAGAACCAGGCAGAGTTTGTGTAGTTGCACTACGCGGAACTCTGCGAAGTGGCAAAAAAACACCACTTCGCTACACAGAGTTCCACGACTGGGGAGAGTTTATTTCCCGCCCATTCATGTGACATTTTACGTCACTGGCAACGCAAAGTGCATTCTCGCACTAGAAGTCTCGGAAGAAAGGCACAGTGCAGTTCGCATGGGCACGCCCATCCTGATATTTGCTTCTGTTATGGTGCTGGGGCTTAATTTAATCCCTTATTAATCTATTCCATCCTGCAGCTATAATACTTATTTTCCCCTCATTAATACTTATTATCTTACTTTTTTTCTTGGGGTTTTTACATTTTATGTTTTTTATCCTTTTTGTGTGTGTCTTTTGTGACGTTTGTACTTTTTAAATAGTTTGCTTTACCTTTTTATTTTTTACTTTCTTCCATCTTTTTCCTTTCTTCTATCTTCCACCACAGTGGTCAGCAACATGGCTGAGCAGGGGAGCAGCAGCCCCAGGCCCCCCTCCAAACCACCAACAGCAGCTGCCTTCCTTGTGGGCGGCGGCACCGAGAAGGTGTACAGCCTTGCATCATTTTTTCTGAGGTGGAGGTAGCAGCACTAGATTTTTATGTGCAGCACCACCTCCCCTCCACCCTGGCAGCAGACATCAGGCCGGGAGTGGGTACAGCCTCTGGGAGCGCTGGGAGAGGATACGCTGGGCTGTGCTCTACAGATCTGGGGTTCAGCACACCCTAAAACAGTGGACACATCAGTGGGAGAACATCCTAGATCAGGAGATGGACCTGCTTGACCTGCTAGGCATGGAGGTTGTGGGGCTTAGTAAGTATTAATTAATCATTAGTTTTGTTCCATTCTAATATTTTTTTCCCAAATAGCAAGCATGCTGTTCACATGCAGGTAAGGTAACTTTATGTTACAAATATTATGTGATAGTCATCTAGACAGGTGCTCATCGCTACCTAATTGTACTTGTTGGTGCTTGCTTGGGCTGATTATTTAAGAAGTAATGTGGAAACTCCTCATGTGTCCTATCCTGTCACTAAGTTAGTGATAGTTATTAGTATTAGTGAGTTAGCATGTTCTATCACTACTCTGTGCCTTTATTTTTTGTAGCTTCTATCGTGCCAAGCAATTTCCCAGTGATTTGTAGTATGCAAGAGGTATCCATCTATGCATTAAAAATGCAGACTGAGTTGGCCCATCAAAGGGGACTAAGAGATTGAGAATGAGATGAGAAGCAAAAATCATTCATTGCAATTTATTAGTAATTTCAAAATGTAGTTCAGGAAATTTGAAATAGGGTTAGGTTTAGGAAATTTGGAAAAGGATTAGGAAATTTGGAATAGGATCGTCCACGATACTAGTGCTAAACAGGTGATCTGATTTAGAAATGTTCAATGTTACTGCATTTGCCTTTTCATGCCAAAAAATATTTTTGAAGAGGTTAATATTATCTGTAGCACTAATTGTTCTCTTTTTTTTCCATTCTTTTTTACATCATTTAGCATTCAGGGGCAAGAAGAGGCCTGGTCAGGTGGGTAAGGGAGCTGGAGGTGCCCACTCCACATGTGCATAAGTGCCGGGGCAAATGTCTGTGCTGGCCCCAGTAAGTCCTCCTGTTGTTAATATTAATATTTATTTCCCTAACTTTTACCACTCCACATTTAGATTTTTTTTGCTTTTCTACTGTCCCTGTCTCCCATTTTTCCCAACTCCTCTTCGATTTATCAGAATTCTTCCTATGCCTGCAAATATTCTATTTACTTATTTTCTATATTTCAAGTTTCTGTTATTTACGTCAAACTGTCTGTCTGTACTAGTCTGTCTGTAGCTTCTTTTTTTCTACTTTGTCAGTAAGCTTTCCCTCTCCCCTTATATATCTTGTGGACTGGTGATACTGTAAGGCTCAGATAACCCATGTACTCTACTGTGAAGATTGCATGCCCAAGTAAGGTATTCTATGCATGCTTGTTGAGAAGGCTTTCTTTTTATTGCTCCTGCTCAATCAGTAAAATAAAGTGTTTGCACATGGTCATGTAAGTGGACCATCCAATGTTGTGTATGTATGTATTATTATTATAGAATACCAGCAGTTGATGAGTGTGCACCATGGCTGGAAGTATGGGGAGGATGGCCCCACTGCATTTGCCCACCAAGACCATATGTCCTTCATTGACTGATATTTGCACCCTTTTATTTCTCTTCACAAACTCAGATTCATCAATAGCTCTGCCCCTCCATTACAAAAAGTTTTTATTTGGCTTGACTACCTGGCTTTTCAAAAATTGCCAACCAACAAAATTCCCACTTGATATTTTGAAAGAAGATACTGTAACCGAATTCTAGTGGTGAACTGTGGCTGTACTTCACTTTTAAAAAAGCAATAAGGGAGGTGTATCTGGCATCTAGAATTTGCAATTCGTTTTTAGCTGCACACACAACCATTGCCGGGGCCAGCAGCAAAAGCGTCCGCAGCAGATGAGGCAGTGCCAGTGGTCGAAGGGGGAGTCTTCTCAGCTGCAGTGACGGCAGTGGTAAGTCAAATTGCTTGCTTATTGGCAATTAGTAATATACTCACTGAAACGGTGTACTAGTGTTGACTCACTTGGGAACACCCCGCTTTAGCAGATAGGGCGGGAGTTGAGTATTAATGGCCTCTTTTATCTGCAACTCAGCAGACAAAGGCTCATAATGAACTTTGACTATGATGGATTGATGGAAAAGGGAAAAAAAGGATAAAAGGAGAAAGGATGGGTGAAATATGATATGAGTGAAAGGATGTTTGGGTGAAAGGGTGCATACAGGTGGGTGATAGGATGCATGGGTAAGTGAAGGATGGATGAAAGGGTATACAGGTAAATGGATGCCTGCCTAGGTGGGTGAAAGGGTATAGGTGAAAGGATCCCTGCCTGGATGGGTGAAAGGAATCCTCAGGTAGGCTGGATCTTGGATAGGTGAATGGGTAAAAGGATGCATGGGTGGGTATTGGATAAATGGATATTGGTGAAAGGTTTTTCGAGAGCCATGTTTGGAATTTTGATTGATATGGATGGTTTTCAATGGTGAAAGACTGTATGAGAGAATCTAAAACTGAAATGGTGTGTTTCAAAGCCAAGGTTGAAGAATAAGAATACTAGAAGAACAATGCAATGATGAATGGATAAATACTCAGAATGAAGAAACAAGGGAGCTCTTCTGGATAGGGGTGTTCTTCTCACCTACTTTACTTGCTTGGAATGGTTTTATCAAAGCTGTGATTCAAAGGGTTGGGGTGGTATTTCTGACTACTCCTCAAACAAGGCAGCTAATATGTATCCCATCATCATTAGTCATCACTCTCGTCCATACCTATGGCATTTTACCAATGCCACCAATGATAACCTAACAGCTGCATAGTTCAATTCTGCAGAATTGGCACTGCAGAGTTGGATGTTCAATGTGCATCTGCTTAAGTTAAGTTAGTGTGCCATTCATTTACACAGTTTTCAATGCATAGCAATGCAAGAACAAGGTGTGTTTTCCTTCCCTCCCAGTGCCCACTCAGTCACTTCCTAGTCCTTCACTCCTTTAATCTTTTTTTTAAGTTCTGTCCAAGCATTCTGAAAAATTGGAAAAATCTATTCTTTGCTTGCGCCACATTTTTCTGTCCAAGTGATATATTTCATTATGGCTTGCATAACAGATTTATGTCTGTCACATGTTTCCCTTTCAACAGTTGCCAACCACAGTGACTCACTACTAGCCAAACCTTAGGCACATGATGATGATAATGATCAATAAAGCATCTACTCTACCTACCCAGCCTAATCCCCTCTAATTTACCCAGCAGTGGAGTAAGTTAAGATTCCTTTCCTTACCCCCAAGCAAATGTATTTTGTTAGAAAAAAGTAATTGCAAAGTGTGTTGGAGGAGGGTGAGGCCATGGAGTAAAGTGGGACTAAGTAAGTACCTTGACTTTTGCGAATGAGATAGTCAGTGAAAACCTCCCAAATGCAAATTATATATCCTGTTCCTTAATCCTATCCCTGTGCTGCAGTGCATCACTTTTCCCACCGTCTATTTACAGCAGACAGCATGTCTGCATGATTGATTTTAAACTACTTGACATATCATTCCTAGTATTCATCTGTCTTGTAGTCACAGTAAAATTGAAAGGCATTTTGGATAGGAGCAGGGCCATTCGCATGACATAATTGTCTATTGCAGCTGCCCCAGCTGCAGACAGTAGCAAAGTATTACTACTAAGTACGATTAGGGTGCTAGTTGAGCTAGCATGCCTCTATTAATTTACACAACAGGAGAGAGAAGAATACTTTTACTCAATAGTGGATAATGGCTGTCACTCTAATCACATTAAAATTGAATGGACTGAGGTGACCAGCAAATGTACTGTTACTGTGCCACTACATAATTTTGAACAAGTGTTTTGCATAGAGCATTGCTTACAATGTCTTTTTTTTTTCTTGATATTGCTACTCCTGCTGGTCCATCTTCCAAGCAGGAAATAGCAGTCCTGCTGTGGCAATAGAAGCTGGAGAACATCAGAGCTGAATATCAGCAACTGGTGGTCCTGGAGGAGAAAGAAGAGGAGGCAGCAGCAGCAACTGCAATGACCAGGGCCCCAGCCAGCCCCCAGTGCTTCTAGCCTCTCAGTCTCAACACCGTCACCTCAGACTGCTGGCAGTACTCACCACCTTTCCATCACTGCAGCACCCTCACACCACACTGTGCTTTTCAATGATGTGTCCCGCGAAGGCTGGCAGGCATAAAAGCCAGGCAGACACGTACAGAGGGGCTCTTGAAAAAGCTCCTGGCCTGCTGTTAGTACCCTCTTCTGCCCCTTTTTTATCCTTTGTTTTGGTGGGTGAGACTTGTTGTGGGTAGAAAGGGTGGGAATGTGGGTTTTAGGGACCGGGACCATTGCACGTTTCTTTTATCATGGACAGTTGAGGTTTTTGGACATTGGTTGGGGACAGGAAGATTTGTTTGGGGAGAGGGGTGGGCCATTTGTGGGTGCAGGGATGGGTTTTATATTCTTGTTAGAGTTAATAAATATTTACTTACTGTTATTTATGCTTCAAATCTTTTTGTGGTGTTTTATTTAACACTGCTGCCTTTCAGCGAAGCGTGTTTTTAAAATCATCTCAAAGTGTATAAAAATGTGTTATGTGGTTAGGTACCCTTATCCTGCTACTCACCTAGTCTCTGCACTGCAGTCTGCAACTATATTGACCCATAAAAAGTGGGGAGGAGAGATTTACCATTGCCTGTTATATTGCCTAAAAGTACAACAATTTTCCATAGTTCTCTTACCTGTATAAATGAAGCGAGGGCTACATGGTTTCCCAAAGTGCCATAGTGGTGTTAGAAGTAGCATGCCAACACACTAACAGTGAAGATATCAGAAGCAAGGTCCCACTCCCATCTAGGTGATCCCAAATGAAGATCCTGCTCACTGAGTTGGTGTTGCTTTGACCACATCCACCCCACCAAGTGTGTGATCAAATAATGGTGTAGATTATTAAGTCACACCTCAATAAATCACACAGCTCGAGGAAGAGGATTCAGGATTTGATGAATGCATGAGAAAGGGGATTTAGAGAAAGGTGTGACAAAAACACAAACACAATATTCATCTGGGCAATGATAAGAAGTTTGTTGTGGGAGGAGTAGACAGGAATGGCTATGACACAGTTATCATTGCAAACAGTCCATCAGCCCCAGAGAGACCCAAGCTATTATATATCTAAATGTTCAGTCACCTAGGTTTGAAAAATAGTAAATACAAATATAGTTGGAGTGAAGCGAACAAACACAGTTCTAAAAAAGATTATCAAAAGAAAAATGATACTGTATTGCCAAATTGGGTGGTGCATCTGCATTCTTTTTGGATTGCCCTGTTAATCTTGAATGCCTGCCTTGCTTAAGAGGTCCAATAAGGTAAGCATGAGTGTTATGGCGCTTTTGCCTCTTGTGCAGGAGAAGAGAAGGCCTGCGGATTGTAAAACAGAAAAGATTATCAGGATATTGTAGAATCAAGAAGAAGGACAGAGACGGAAGGTAAGCTTCAAATGGAGTAGTTTATCAAGAAGACTCAGAGGAAGCAGAGCAACGGCATAGTCCTTTGAAATCATTCATTTTATGACTGATGTGCGATCAATTAAGGGAGAGCAATTACAACAATCAACAATCACAGACAAGTGGCTGCATTTATCACAATAATCAAACTTGCAACCATCATGATGATCATCATGATAACATTTAGCTTAGAGCACATGTATAATGTGAAGATGTGATATCATCCATTACATGGCTGTCTCTTCCAGCTATCTACAGCAACAGGCCCCCCACCCAACCACATAGTTTCACATTTGAACCAGCCGGCACACAAACACAGTAGCATTGCGATTCCCAAATCAAGTAATCAACGCGCCTCTTACTAGTCCACAGAGTTGAGTATGCCTCTTTGGCCCATATTTATACTTTTTTAGTGCTGCATTTGTGCCGCATTTTGATGCAAAAGTGGTGCAAACTTACAAAATATAATTATATTTTGTAAGTTTGCGCTGCATTTGCATAAAAAAATGAAGAAAAAGTGGCACAAAAAAAAGTATAAATATTGGCCTTAGAGTCATCATCCATGTTGATTTCCATGAAGTTGATAACTTCCTTCCTCTGGCAGTTGAAGTTGTCAATTCACACTCTGAGTCCTTCCATCATTCTCCTGACTCAGATTACAGATTATGTCCAACTCCGTATCGACTCCTCCCAAAAGTCCCAGTCTCCTGACCCATTTGAGAGAGAGCGACATGTAATGCAATGCTGTGCTGAAAAAAGAGACACATTGAGTTGTTTTTTTGTGTAGACTACATTTGTGTTTGTTGGGTCTTTGAGGAGTGTGAACTAGAAAACAAAGCAGGTGAAACCGGCAAATAAATCTCGCAAAGTGTCAAAGGTAAAGGAAAAAATCACCTTCAGGAAACAAATTATCACCTATTCGGCCACCAACATTGTAAATCAGTCACAAACACAATCAAGCGTAATAATTCTAGTTAAACAATAAACAGCCACTCTCACTGTCTGCCACCACAAGAATCATCTCAACGTTGAAACAAGAATCACTCTTATCACTCATTAGTGCATAGCACTACTTACCTGTTCCAATCAAGCATTCCTGATCCTCTTTGATTCACAAAATAAAGCACACATTGGCCAGTCTAAAGTGTAAATCAAATATTCTGGGGCAGTCCTGCTAGGGTATAAAAGAAAGGATTGGTACAGGATAGAAGTAACCATTCTCTCTCCAATGTTCTTGAAGGTATTTGGGGGGGCTTCTTCACTGCACACTGGTCCAACTCCAATCCAGCCATACATGTGTCTATAATGGTAGTGGTTCGTTAGTAAAACCAGACCCACATATAAAAGTGATATATATATATATGTATATATATATATATATATATATATAGAGAGATTTGCCACCAGTTGTCTTGCAGTTGCAGCTTGCGTCTTCAAAGCAATGCACATACTTCAACTGATGCTTTTCAACTGTAGCTTCTAGGCAGCAATAAAAAAGTCAAGTAAGTATTGTGATTATGTTTCTGCTACAAAAGGGTCAGACTTGTCTAGTGGCAGTTTTAGTGCCATAAAGAAGCGCAGAAGGTTTATATGCCTACTGCAAAGAGCAAATCTGTATTTTCTGTAAATAGCTGAGTACATAAGTAAAGTCAGCCATTACCTGCGCTATAATACAAATGAAATGTATGTGCGGGGTGGAGGGCGGCTATGGAGAGATGAAGGGCACTTTTGCTGGGTGGTAATGAGGGAATCCGAGGAGGAGGGAGTGGGAGCACCAATAATGATTGTTGGACTGGGCGCAGGAGGTGCTAAAGACTGTGACGAATGGTATGTGACAAGGTGTTGTTTGAGTGTCTTGAAAGAACGTGGTGATTGAGGGATGAAGCGCAGGTAAGTTGGCCTCTACTGTTGCACGTATCTCACACACACCATCGATTTTGTGACTGTCTACGTAGGCTAGTGTTTTAGAGCAACAGTTTAACCAATAGCAGAGATGGCATCTTGATGGATGACTGCTGCCGTCACTCGGGTTATAGAGGACAGCTCTGACATATGATCAGAGACTGAGACATCAGATACTGTGAAGCATCTGAGGGATAGGACAATGGTGCAGACTCTGGGAGTGATTTTTCAGTCGGAGGAGTCCCATTCGATAACTCCTCTTCCAGTACATTATGAGGGAGGTGATGAGGACAGTCCTGCTGTCCCTTCGCAAGCAGTCTGTGCAACTGGGTAATAGTGGGTTAGCCCAACCCAGAGAGCAGGTGAATGCGGTGGCAAGCAGAGAGAGAGAGTGCTCTCTTGGGAGCTCCCCACTTTAGTTCAGCCCCAAATTCCAGTGCCCAAATCGTATTGTGGAGACATCAAAATTATCTATCGCAAAACAAACTGGTTTTGTAAGGTAGGCACCTGTGTTTTTGGTCCTGGGTTCGGCGGCCATATAGAAAAACACACTAAACCCAAACATTTCTGTAAACTAGACATTCGGGGGAGTCCACAGAGGTGTGACTTGTGTGGATTCCCCAAAGTTTTCTTACCCAGAATACCCTGCAAAGCTGAAATGTTGAATAAAAACTCTATTTTTCTCGCATTTCTGTCACACAAACTACAGGAATATGCTAGGATCCACAAAATTCCTACCACCCAGTGATTCCTCACCTGTCCTGATAAAAACACTACCCCACTTGAGTGCCTACACCTAGTGCCTGCGTCAGGAATGGATCACCCCAGGGTCAACAGCTGCCTCATGTAAGGACTAACATTGACCGTTGTGTGATCTATTCCTGTCGCGGGCACCAGGCCTACCCACACAAGTGAGGTACCATTTTTATCGGGAGACTTGGGGGAATGCTGGGTGGAAGGAAATTTGTGGCTCCTCTCAGATTCCAGAACTTTCTGTCACCGAAATGAGAGGAAAAAGTGTTTTTTTGCCAAATGTTGATGTTTGCAAAGGATTCTGGGTAACAGAACCTGGTCAGAGCCCCACAAGTCACCCCATCTTGGATTCCCCTGGGTTTCTAGGTTTAAAAAATGAGCTGGTTTGCTAGGTTTCCCCAGGTGCCGGATGAGCTAGAGGCCAAAATCCACAGGTAGGCACTGTTTTCTATGAAAAAATGTGATATGTCCACGTTGTGTTTTGGGGCAATTCCTGTCGCGGGCGCTAGGCCTACCCACACAAGTGAGGTATCATTTGTATCGGGAGGCTTGAGGGAACGCTGGGTGGAAGGAAATTTGTGGCTCCTCTCAGATTCCAGAACTTTCTGTCACCGAAATGTGAGGAAAATGTGTTTTTTAGCCACATTTTGAGGTTTGCAAAGGATTCTGGGTAACAGAACCTGGTCAAAGCCCCACAAGTCACCCCATCTTGGATTCCCCTAGGTCTCTAGTTTTCAAAAATGCACAGGTTTGGTAGGTTTCCCTATGTGGCGGCTGAGCTAGAGGCCAAAACCTACAGGTAGGCACTTTGCAAAAAACAGCTCTGTTTTCTGTCAAAAAATGGGATGTGTCCACGTTGTGTTTTGGGGCACTTCCTGTCGCGGGCGCTAGGCCTACCCACACAAGTGAGGTATCATTTGTATCGGGAGACGTGAGGGAACGCTGGGTGAAAGGAAATTTGTGGCTCCTCTCAGATTCCAGAACTTTCTGTCACCGAAATGTGAGGAAAATGTGTTTTTAGCCACATTTTGAGGTTTGCAAAGGATTCTGGGTAACAGAACCTGGTCAAAGCCCCACAAGTCACCCCATCTTGGATTCCCCTAGGTCTCTAGTTTTAAAAAATGCACAGGTTTGGTAGGTTTCCCTATGTGCCGGTTGAGCTAGAGGCCAAAACCTACAGGTAGGCACTTTGCAAAAAACAGCTCTGTTTTTGGTCAAAAAATGGGACGTGTCCACGTTGTGTTTTGGGGCACTTCCTGTCGCGGGCGCTAGGCCTACCCACACAAATGAGGTATCATTGTTATCGCAAGACTTGGGGGAACGCTGGGTGGTATGAAATTTGTGGCTCCTCTCAGATTCCAGCACTTTCTGTCACCGAAATGTGAGGAAAACGTGTTTTTTTAGCCACATTTTGAGGTTTGCAAAGGATTTTGCGTAACAGAACCTGGTCAGAGCCCCACAAGTCACACCATCTTGGATTCCCCTAGGTCTCTAGTTTTCAAAAATGCACAGGCTTGGTAGGTTTCCCTAGGTGCCGGCTGAGCTAGAGGCCAAAATCTACAGGCAGGCACTTTGCAAAAAACAGCTCTGTTTTCTGTCAAAAAATGTGATGTGTCCACGTTGTGTTTTGGGGCATTTCCTGTTGCGGTGCTAGGCCTACCCACACAAGTGAGGTATCATTTTTATCGCGAGACTTGGGGGAACGCTGGGTGGAAGGAAATTTGTGGCTCCTCTCAGATTCCAGAACTTTCTGTCACCGAAATGTGAGGAAAACGTGTTTTTTTAGCCACTTTTTGAGGTTTGCAAAGGATTCTAGGTAACAGAACCTGGTCAGAGCCCCACAAGTCACCCCATCTTGGATTCCCCTAGGTCTCTAGTTTAAAAAAATGCACAGGTTTGGTAGGTTTCCCTAGGTGCCGGCTGAGCTAGAGGCCAAAATCTACAGGCAGGCACTTTGCAAAAAACAGCTCTGTTTTCTGTCAAAAAATGTGATGTGTCCACGTTGTGTTTTGGGGCATTTCCTGTCGCGGTGCTAGGCCTACCCACACAAGTGAGGTATCATTTTTATCGCGAGACTTGGGGGAACGCTGGGTGGAAGGAAATTTGTAGCTCCTCTCAGATTCCAGAACTTTCTGTCACCGAAATGTGAGGAAAACGTGTTTTTTTAGCCACTTTTTGAGGTTTGCAAAGGATTCTGGGTAACAGAACCTGGTCAGAGCCCCACAAGTCACCCCATCTTGGATTCCCCTAGGTCTCTAGTTTTAAAAAATGCACAGGTTTGGTAGGATTCCCTAGGTGCCGGCTGAGCTAGAGGCCAAAATCTAAAGGCAGACACTTTGCAAAAAACAGCTCTGTTTTCTGTCAAAAAATGGGATGTGTCCACGTTGTGTTTTGGGGCATTTCCTGTCGCGGGTGCTAGGCCTACCCACACAAGTGAGGTATAATTCTTATCGGGAGACTTGGGGGAACGCTGGGTGGAAGGAAATTTGTGGCTCCTCTCAGATTCCAGAACTTTCTGTCACCGAAATGAGAGGAAAAAGTGTTTTTTTGGCCAAATTTTGATGTTTGCAAAGGATTCTGGGTAACAGAACCTGGTCAGAGCCCCACAAGTCACCCCATCTTGGATTCCCCTGGGTTTCTAGGTTTCAAAAATGCGGTGGTTTGGTAGGTTTCCTCAGGTGCCGGCTGAGCTAGAGGCCAAAATCCACAGGTAGGCACTATTTTCTATGAAAAAATGTGATGTGTCCACGTTGTGTTTTGGGGCAATTCCTGTCGCGGGCGCTAGGCCTACCCACACAAGTGAGGTATCATTTGTATCGGGAGACTTGAGGGAACGCTGGGTGGAAAGAAATTTGTGGCTCCTCTCAGATTCCAGAACTTTCTGTCACCGAAGTGTGAGGAAAATGTGTTTTTTAGCCACATTTTGAGGTTTGCAAAGGATTCTGGGTAACAGAACCTGGTCAAAGCCCCACAAGTCACCCCATCTTGGATTCCCCTAGGTCTCTAGTTTTCAAAAATGCACAGGTTTGGTAGGTTTCCCTATGTGCCGGCTGAGCTAGAGGCCAAAACCTACAGGTAGGCACTTTGCAAAACACAGCTCTGTTTTCTGTCAAAAAATGGGATGTGTCCACGTTGTGTTTTGGGGCACTTCCTGTCGCGGGCGCTAGGCCTACCCACACAAATGAGGTATCATTTTTATCGGGAGACTTGGGGGAACGCTGGGTGGAAGGACATTTGTGGCTCCTCTCAGATTCCAGAACTTTCTGTCACCGAAATGTGAGGAAAACTTGTTTTTTTAGCCACATTTTGAGGTTTGCAAAGGATTCTGGGTAACAGAACCTGGTCAGAGCCCCACAAGTCACACCATCTTGGATTCCCCTAGGTCTCTAGTTTTCAAAAATGCCCAGGTTTGGTAGGTTTCCCTAGGTGCCGGCTGAGCTAGAGGACAAAATATACAGGCAGGCACTTTGCAAAAAACAGCTCTGTTTTCTGTCAAAAAATGTGATGTGTCCACGTTGTGTTTTGGGGCATTTCCTGTCGCGGTGCTAGGCCTACCCACACAAGTGAGGTATCATTTTTATCGCGAGACTTGGGGGAACGCTGGGTGGAAGGAAATTTGTGGCTCCTCTCAGATTCCAGAACTTTCTGTCACTGAAATGTGAGGAAAACGTGTTTTTTTAGCCACTTTTGAGGTTTGCAAATGATTCTGGGTAACAGAACCTGGTCAGAGCCCCACAAGTCACCCCATCTTGGATTCCCCTAGGTCTCTAATTTTCAAAAATGCACAGGTTTGGTAGGTTTCCCTAGGTGCCGGCTGAGCTAGAGGCCAAAATCTACAGGCAGGCACTTTGCAAAAAACAGCTCTGTTTTCAGTCAAAAAATGGGATGTGTCCACGTTGTGTTTTGGGGCATTTCCTGTCGCGGTGCAAGGCCTACCCACACAAGTGAGGTATAATTTTTATCGCGAGACTTGGAGGAACGTTGGGTGGAAGGAAATTTGTGGCTCCTCTCAGATTCCAGAACCTTCTGTCACCGAAATGTGAGGAAAATGTGTTTTTTTAGCCACTTTTTGAGGTTTGCAAAGGATTCTGGGTAACAGAACCTGGTCAGAGCCGCACAAGTCACCCCATCTTGGATTCCCCTAGGTCTCTAGTTTTAAAAAATGCACAGGTTTGGTAGGATTCCCTAGGTGCCGGCTGAGCTAGAGGCCAAAATCTACAGACAGACACTTTGCAAAAAACAGCTCTGTTTTCTGTCAAAAAATGGGATGTGTCCACGTTGTGTTTTGGGGCATTTCCTGTCACGGGTGCTAGGCCTACCCACACAAGTGAGGTATCATTTTTATCGGGAGACTTGGGGGAACGCTGGGTGGAAGGAAATTTGTGGCTCCTCTCAGATTCCAGAACTTTCTGTCACCGAAATGTGAGGAAAACATGTTTTTTTAGCCACTTTTGAGTTTTGCAAAGGATTCTGGGTAACAGAACCTGGTCAAAGCCCCACAAGTCACCCCATCTTGGATTCCCCTAGGTCTCTAGTTTTCAAAACTGCACAGGTTTGGTAGGGTTCCCTAGGTGCCGGCTGAGCTAGAGGCCAAAATCTACAGGCAGGCACTTTGCAAAAAACAGCTCTGTTTTTTGTCAAAAAATGGGATGTGTCCACGTTGTGTTTTGGGGCATTTCCTGTCACGGGCGCTAGGCCTACCCACACAAGTGAGGTATCATTTTTATCGGGATACTTGGGGGAACATAGAATAGCAAAACAAGTGTTATTGCCCCTTATCTTTCTCTGCTTTTTTTCCTTCCAAATATAAGAGAGTGTGTAAAAAAGACGTCTATTTGAGAAATGCCCTGCAATTCACATGCTAGTATGGGCACCCCGGAATTCAGAGATGTGCAAATAACCACTGCTCCTCAAAACCTTATCTTGAGCCCATTTTGGAAATACAAAAGTTTTCTTGATACTTATTTTTCACTCTTCATATTTCAGCAAATGAATTACTGTATACCCAGTATAGAATGAAAAACAACTGCAGGGTGCAGCTCATTTATTGGCTCTGGGTACCTGGGGTTCTTGATGAACCTACAAGCCCTATATATCCCCGCAACCAGAAGAGTCCAGCAGACATAACGGTATATTGCTTTCAAAAATCTGACATCGCAGGAAATAGTTACAGAGTAAAATATAAAGAAAAATGGCTGTTGTTTTCAGCTCAATTTCAATATTTTTTATTTCAGCTGTTATTTTCTGTAGGAAAACCTTGTAGGATCTAAACAAATGACCCCTTGCTGAATTCAGAATTTTGTCTAGTTTTCAGAAATGTTTAGCTTTCTGGGATCCAGCATTGGTTTCACACCCATTGCTGTCACTAACTGGAAGGAGGCTGAAAGTACCAAAAATAGTAAAAGTGGGGTATGTCCCAGTAAAATGCCAAATTTGTGTTGAAAAATGTGGTTTTCTGATTCAAGTCTGCCTGTTCCTGAAAGGTGGGAAGATGGTGATTTTAGCACCAGAAACCCTTTGTTGATGCCATTTTCAGGGAAGAAACCACAAGCCTTCTTCGGCAGCCCTTTTTTCCAATTTTTGTTGAAAAAAATAAATTTTTACTGTATTTTGGCTAATTTCCTGGTCTCCTCCATGGGAAACCACAAACTCTGGGTACCATTAGAATCCCTAGGATGTTGGCAAAAAAGGACGCAAATTTGGCATGCATAGCTTATGTGGACAAAAAGTTATGAAGGCCTAATCGCGAACTACCCTAAATAGCCAAAAAAGGGCTCAGCACTGGGGGGGGGGGGAAACGGCCCAGCAGCTAAGTGGTTAACAACTGTACCAGCTGCACTGAACACATGCTCAGCAGACACATTGGCTACAGGGCAAACCAAATATTTTATTGCCAGCCTGCTAAGCATTGGCCATTGGCGTCTCTTCCCATACCAATACACCAATTGGTTTTGATCCAGATAGACTTCCGTCAGGTCATCCAGTTAGGCCTGGACCATCCTGTCAATAGTCATTGATGCTCCTCCTTGCTTAACCTCTTTTGCCTTCTCCTCTGCAGTGGACTTAAGCCCTGCCTTTAGAAACCAATTAAATGCACTTTTTGGGGCTGCTGCCCCTGTTCCTGTGTTGATGTTGTTGGTGTTGGTTTTGGCTGCTGTGAGCCAACAGCACTGTTCACAAGCTCTATGGAAGTTGCAGGCTGCACCCCGTAACTTTTGCCCATGAATGGGCCTCTTATTCCCAGACATTCTTTTTCTAGGTTGCTGGCTTGCTCAGCAATCCACGTCTTGTAGGTTGAAACATCCTCATCTGAAAAAGGAATGAAAGTGGCCAGTAATTGTTTTTTCCGTGGGTCAAGAATTGTGGCACAGATATAATGTTTGGATGACACAATGTCTCTTTGCAGCCTTGTATTTACAGATAAGCGAAGGATTAAGCTATCCGCCAAATCCAGCGCATCTGTTGTTTCATCCACACCTGCACAATTTTCAGACATCTCCTTTAGCTCTTTCTGCAGCATATGCACCAACGGGATAGCTTGGCCCATGGTACAGTCCTCCTTGCTGACTTCCTGTGTGAAAATTTCAAAAGGAAGCAACATCTCTGTCCAGCATTTGACCAGGCCCCATTGGTCCATCTCAATGATTATGCCTTTCACAGTTGTATCCCCTCTTTACATCCCCTATTCGTTGATCAGTCTATACTGCTCAAACAGACATTGCAACATGTAATACGTTGAATTCCAATGTGTTGGCACCTCCTGTATGAGTGCTTTAACTGGCATTCTATTATCACACTGGATAATCGTCAACAGCTTCCAGGCTTTAAAAGAATGGCTGAAATGAGTGCAGGTTCTTCTGCATGTGGACAGTAAGCTGCTGGCTGTGAGAAAGTTCTTCACAATGATATTGATGAAATGCACCAAACACAGGACCCTGAAATAGCCACAATCTGACATGGAATTAACTATATTACTGCCATTGTCCCTGGCAGCAAATTTAATGTTAAGCTCTCTGGGATGCAGCCATTCAAAGACCTTGTTGTTAAATGCATTCAAGACGTTTTCAGCTGTATGGGATTTCTCTATGGCGAACATAGCTACTGTTGTATGTTTCCCAGCATCATTAAAAATTTCAGCAGTGTCAACACCTCCAAATAGCATTTCTCTAACACCCACAAAAGAGATCCAGTGTGCAGTGATGCACAAGTAATCAGGGGCTTGCCAACTGTTCCATATGTCCATCATCAGATGGATTGTGTGGGCAGCACCCTGCTGCATAGCTTGTCCAACCAATTCCAGCACATCATGATGTAGCTCTGGAACAGGTCCGAATGGGAACCTTCCATTTCGGGCAGAGGGCTGCCACAAATTCAAGAAAACCGACTCCTTCCACAAAAGTAAAAGGGAGGAGGTCCAGTGCTCACATTTTAGCCAACTTCCTGTTGCATAAACATGGCATTGGGTGGTTGTGCTCGTACTGCCCCTCCTGTCTAAACATGCCAGTAATAGTAGCCTAGATTTGTTTCTTCATTGGTGACACTGATGGAGGAACTTCATGAAAGCAGAAGGTGGTGGTAGGCTCAATGTGCGTCTCAGTGGGGCAGCCATTGTGTGTTCTTGCCTTGGCTTCTAGACCTGACTCTGAGTCTTGTGCCATTGTGATGCTGCTGATGAGGGTGACTATTCTATTGCACTGCTGAGGACATGGCTGATTTGGGTAACAAAAATGTCACCCTCTTCTTCACCTTCATCTTCCACCAAGATCAGATCAGAATCCGTGCTTTCAGCACCTTCACCAACACCACATGCAGGTTTTTGGCCACTAAGGTGTGCCTCCTAGCAGATTGGGTGGTGTTTTCTCAAATGGGTTGTTTGTCCTCCGGTACTATAGTTTGTATCAACCTTACCCTGACTAACACTCACTTGGCAAATGGAGCATATGACAATGTTTGCTTCCTTTTCACTAACCATAAAGAGGTCCCAAAATGGGAAGGCCAACTTTCTAACACTATTGCCACTGACAATGTAAGAAGAATAGGGGGTAGGTGGGTGTTTTGATGATGTTTCCCTCTCTGCAGTAGCTACTTCCACTGAGGTAGTTGTAGATGAAAAAACAACACATATAGGCTTTTAATTGACTATATAAAAAAGGGCCCCTGGCCACATGGCTTGGGGAACAAAGGCAAATGGCGGCCTATGGCAAACACACTCACACATTGGCCAGACAAGCGAGGTATTGGTGACACAGGAGAAAAAACATCATTAAGTCAGCAATTCCAAAAATGAAAATTAAATGGGAGACAAAAGTATATTTTACAACAACAACACACATCTTACAAATGCATCATATATATTACCCCATCATACACTGTTTGCAAAAAAAAAAAAGTGAAATACTGCCAAACAACATTTAGGGGGTCATTACGGCATTGGCGGGCGGCTACCGCCGCCCGCCAAGCGGTAACCACCGTGCGGCCGCCAATGCAGCCGCACTCCCGCAGCCCCCATCACGACATCCCCGCTGGGCCGGCGGGCGCAAACCAAGTTTGCGCCCGCCAGCCCAGCGGGGATGAGGCAGCAACATAGGAGCCGGCTCCTAATGGAGCCGGCGGTGTTGCGGCCGTGCGACGGGTGCAGTTGCACCCGTCGCGCTTTTCACTGTCTGCTATGCAGACAGTGAAAAGCTGGCCTTTGGCCCTGTTAGGGGGCCCCTGCACTGCCCATGCCAGTGGCATGGGCAGTGCGGGACCCCCAGGGGCCCCATGACACCCCTTACCGCCAGCCTCTTCCTGGTGGTGCAAACCGCCAGAAACAGGCTGGCGGTAGGGATGTCATAATCCCCAGGGCAGTGCTGCTTGCAGCGCTGCCCTGACAGATTATCACTGCCGGGGCTAAAACGGCGGGAAACCGCCGGCCCCAGCGGTGCGACCACGGCACTACCGCCGCGGTCGAAATAAGGTCCTCCGTACCGCCAGCCTGTTGGCGGTACGGACGCTACATTACCCCTGGTGGTCGTCGTCTAAATGATGTTTAATTTCAACAGACACCGCAAAAACAGCTGTTTCATCATGCACCCATGAATAGTACTGCCTACAGCTGGAAGTCCCATTAGCAGACTAGGCCTCATAATGAATTAAATGAATATTGCATATTTCTTATGAAACATGGATACAATGTACCGATCTGTGTTTAAAGAAGAAAAATTACAAGTAAATCAATAACTAGGCCCCTACTGAAATTGCAGGCCACCCACCACAATACATTTTAAAAATCAAACAAAAGTACAAATAAATCCTGGTACATGCCCTCTATCAAACAAACAAGGTGTACAATACCATTAATTCAAGTATTTTTTAACTTACTTGTGAAATCTCAAATACATGGTACTTAAATCCAATGATACATCAAGGAGACAAAAAGACTGATCCTTCTAGCTTGAAATTCAAGTAAAACATGACCAGGAGATGGGCAAAGCACTGGGGGGATCATGCTGGACAGGAACAGCAAGTTGGTGTCTCAGTGGCATTTCCTCAAGTTGAAAGAAAAAGTAAACTAAAAAAGTACTCATCCCACAAAAAAACAACAATAACAGTCCATTAGAGAAGGTTTTTGACTCCGAATGTTCTTTTTGAAGGAGATTTAGCTGCTTGTGCTACTCCAATTTGTAGCTGCGGTCGATTGCACTCACTCACACTCGCCCACGTCTCAAAGGAAGCTCCGTAAGTCGCTGGTGCAGCCTCAAAATCCCATGGGAACTTGCGGGTGTATAGAAAATCTCAATTGTGCTGAAGAGTGCCTCTGCACACACAATGACATCCAGAGCGCACCAATGGGGAAAAAAAAATTCCACTCCATTGCGGAGTGCAGAGTCTATCGGTAACTCCGCATTCTTTGCGGAACACTGAGTTGCCAAATTCTGCAAACTCTGCAAGTGGAGCAGAGATTTTCACCCAGAACTAGTCTAGATACAGTTGAAGATGCCCCCTCCAGCTATGGGTTTTGTGCATATTAGCTAAGTGGGGTGAAAGACATTGCAGGAATTTGAGCTGTTTGGTGTCGGAAGCATAAATACTATCTATTATTATAGGGGCATCATCTCATTTAGCCTCCAAAAGTAAAAACCTCCCTTTGGGGTCTATTTTTTTGCATAGGACAGTAAACGGGGTCTTTGCTCTAATTCAGATGAGGGCCCATAAGGCATAAGCAGAGAAGGTGGTGGTGTATCTCTGACCTCTTCTGGAGTTTGTCTCATTTGGTCTGCAATTCTGTACCAATGCAATATGGACCCCCATCCATTTGACATAAGTTTGGATTTTATATTTTTGAGATGGTGTTTACATTCCCCTGGTATTCCAAGAGCGTATATGATATGTTTGTTTTAGTATCAGTGTATGAACTGTGAATCTCCTGTAGGTCCCGTGTAGGGACGTGCTCCATCACCAAAAAGGCTTTCTTTGTGTCACAGGGTGACCTGGGTGGTGGAGGGATAGAATCAATTATTGCAAAGGGCAGAGAGCTACAGGCTGGCTGACCAAAATAGACTGGAGGTCGTGGGGAAGTGTAAGGGAAAGGTAGTTTGGCAGTGGTTTGAGGAATTAATGTAAAACAGTGAGGCCCAGATTCTGATAGATTCTCAATCCTCATAAGTGGCTCCACCCCTTCCAACTGGAATGACTCCTCGTGGCCCACTGCACTTTGAAATGCCCCTTCCCCCACAGACCACGCAATTAATTTAGGCATCATCTTGGACTCCTCACTATCCATGACCCACCAAGTCAATGCTGTCTCTTCATCATGCTTCCACAACCTCTGAATCCTTCAAAAGATGTTCAAGTGGATCCCCTCCAACACAAGGAAGACAGTCACCCACATACTCATCACTAGCAAACTGGGCTAAGGCAATGCACTCTGTGCCCGCATCACAAAGAACCTGCAATCAAGAATACAAAGAATCCAGAATGCAGCAGCCAGTCTAATCCAGAACATCCCTCGACACAGCCACATCTCCTCCCATCTCAGAGACCTACACTGGCTCCTAGTCAACAAGCACATGACATACAAACTACAAGGCACTACACAACATAGGACTGGCATACCTCAACCACTGCCTCACCTTCTACGTACCCAACTGACAACTCTGTTCATTCCAGCTCACCCTCGCAGCTGTTCCCAAGATCCGGAGAAGTACAGCAGGAAGAAAATTCTTCTCCTACCTCGCAGCCCGGACATGGAATATGCTACCTCTCAAACTCAGGCAGACAGCATCACTCAAGCAGTTCAGTAAGGACCTCAAGACCTGGATCTTCGATTGAGCAGCATACCCACAAACAGCATCTAGAGACCTTATGGGTGATTTAGAAATGATTGATTGATTGACTGATAGGTGTAACGCACCAAAATGCAGCATCCAAAAAAGCTGTGCTGCGCTGACAGGGTGACAAGGAGAAAGCAGTAGAGAGCTATATTCACATAGAAATGGCACTCTACTCCCCTCTTCCTAGTGCTGGTGCAGATTTCAGCTGCGGGGTGCCACACACACACCTTAGTGCCATAGCTTTAGGGTATGTGCATGAGCCTAGCATAGGGTTTGTACAGGAAGGGTATCCTTTCTGTACAAAGTACTATGCCTAGACAAGTGCAATTTTTCCCCACTTTGTATGTGTGCTGTATAGTGCAGCACACATGCAGAGTTGGAAAGGCAGAGAAAAATGAAAACATTTCTCTGTTTTTCGCCTGCTTTTAAAAGGCTTTTATTTTTGACACTAACCCCTTTCTTATGATCTTTCAGAGTAGGGTTTAGCATCAAAAAGCATGGGTGGTAGCACGGGTACACCCATGTACCACCCATGGAACGCCCCATTGATGCAAAGTAACACAAAGCAGCTTTTCATGCTGCTTTGCGTTACTTTGCCACACAAACCAACACAAATACCTAACTACTTTGTTTTCTGAATGCCAAAAAAAGTTTAGCGTTGATTTAGTATTAAAAAGGCAATGCTAAACTGACACCAAACCTTTGAGAATCTGGGCCTGAATGTGAATTGGGCAATGCAATATTCAGGCTCGTCACCTGCCTGGGGTGGGGCCGGCATCCAGTCTCCATCACAGTTTACACCAATTTAGAAAAATAGGCAATATTTCTAAATCAAACAAGACCAAAATGACAAAAATCCAACATACACAAGTAAAGATAGGAATTTTCAAAAGAATAAGGCCCTCATTACAACCGCCAACAGGCTGGTGGTAAAAGAAATGGAATCACGACCACGGCGGAAACCGCCAACACAGCCAGCCACTTTAACACCCCAACCGCCACGGCGGTAGCAACAAACACTAAAGCGGTAACTGCCAAAAGACAGGCTGAAGACAATGTACCGCCCACCCCATCACAACCTGCCCATCCGCCAGCTTTTCCAGGTCAGTACCAACGCCATCAAAAGCACGACGGAAACAGTACTTGGAAGGGAAACCACTCACCTCTCGACACTCAACGAAGATGCCATGGAGCCCGAGCTGCAGATCTTCCCCATGCTGGTCTACCTCCTCATCTACAAGAAGTACGAACGGCGGCGGCGACGATCACGGTGAGTACTGCACCTAAGACACAGGGGAGGAAAAAGAGAGTGACACACACACGCAACACGCAACACCCCCACCCCCACCCTTACCCACAATACCATACACACAAACACATGCATCAGAATTACATTTACACCCCGTAACCCCCTGAAAGAATGCAAGGACAAAAGGATTTGAGTCAAATCAGTGATATTTTACAAATAGTCATATATATGTAATAATTTGAAAAACAGTATTTACAATATATACAATATGTACATAAGGCAGTATATTGTCCACTCAAAATGTCAGTGGGCCGCTGGGCCAAAAATAATGGGCCAAGCCCACACTTGACTCCTGCCTCAGTACGGAGTGAACACTGCAAGGGCATCAGGTCAAAAACACACAGGCACCTCAGTGGGATGGGGAAGGGGGGCACCTCAGCCGGAAGATGGAATACCACCACTGCTCCTCGAGGGGGCTCCATGCCCACTGCTTGGTCCTGGGGAGCCCAAGGCCACAGTGTTCCAAGTGGATGGCTTCTTCCACTGGTCCTGGAGGGGGCTTTGTGCCCAGTGTGCCTCATCCTGCCAAGGATAGGGTGAGGGGATGCATATCTCCACTGGTTCTGGAGGGGGCCTTGTGCCCAGTGTGCTTCATCCTGCCAAGGATAGGGTGAGTGGATGCATATCTCCACTGGTTCTGGAGGGGGGCTTGTGCCCAGTGTGCTTCATCCTGCCAAGGATAGGGTGAGTGGATGCCTTTCACCACTGGTTCTGGAGGGGGCTTTGTGCCCACTCTGCTTCATCCTGCCAAGGATAGGGTGAGTGAATGCATTTCTCCACTGGTTTTGGTGGGGGCTTTGTGCCCAGTAATGCAACACTTGGGGTGTGGCAGTTCACAGTCCCTCACCTGGGTGTCTGAGGCACAAGAGTTGCAGGGACCAGGTTGCATGATAGTCCATGGAGGCAGGGCTAGACTCCATCCTGCGGCGGCTACGGCTGCAAACTAGTGGTAGTGCTGGTGCTGGTGCTGCCAGTGGTGGAGGGAGGCTCCAGCCTTTCTCCTGAAGCCCCGGATGGCTGCCCACTGAGGCAGCTGCTGCTGGTAGTGGTGCTACTGTCAGCAGTGCAGGTGGAGGTGCTTGCGGCGGTGCCTGTGGCGGTGCTAGCGGCGGTTCAGGTGGCGGTGCTGGCTGTGGTGCAGGTGCCGGTGCTGCCAGTGGTGGAGGGAGGCTCCAGCCTTTCTCCTGCAGCCTCGGACGGCTGCCCACTGGGGCTGCTGCTGCTGACAGTAGTGGTGCTTGCGGCGGTGCTTGCGGCGGTGCTAGCGGTGGGGCTGCTGCCGGTGCTGGCCGCGGTGTAGGTGGGGGTGCTGGCAGTTGAGCTCGTAGCCACCAGGCCTTCACCTGCAGCCTTAGACGGCTGAAGTGCCTTGCCTGGTGTTTTGTGCCCCTTCCTCACCTTGGCAGATGGTGGTGTGACCTTGGGTCTGTCAGCTAGAGTCTTGGAGGTGGCCTTGCTGGGTGGTTGTGGCTCCTTCCCCTTGCTGGATGCTGTCCCCCTCTTCACCTTGCCAGGTGGCAGAATGGTTTTGGCCTTGTCAGGGGTTGGTGGCACACTAGCTGGGCTGACGGGTGCCGCCTTTGAGGCTCTGATACCTGCAGGAACCACAGCGGACGTCGACATGGTGGCTGAGATGCTGGTCTTGGTTCTGGCCATCCTGGCCCGAGGGGAAGGAAGGGGGGAGGGGTAAGGAAGAGGTCAAGGTTTGCCAGGAAAAGCTTCTTAGATGCACTGAGGCGGGAAGAGGGAGAATGTTTGGGAGTAGAGGAAGAGGGAGTGGTTGTAGGAGGAGTCTGTCTGCTGAGTTTGGGTGCAGGTGCATGGGCTGGATGCTGTTGTTGGGTGAATGGCTGTTGGGTGGGTGAGTGCTTGCGCTTGTGTACTTTGGGAGGAGGGATCACAGACACACTGGGAGAGGACACTGGGGACGTGTGCATGGATGTGGGGGTGGTGAATGCCAGTGAGGGGTGTCTTGTGATCGGCGTGCTGGTGATGGAGGTACTGGATGAGGATGTAGTGCATGCAGGTGTGAGTGGAGATGCTACTGGGAGGGAGGTGGAAGACGAGGAGGAGGGGGACACAATGGAGGCAGTGGATGTTGGTGTGTCTGCATGGGAATGGTGCTTGTGTGAGTGCCTGTGAGATGAAGTGTGGTGCTTGTGTTTGCCTGAGCCACTTTTGTGTGTTGATTTGGGTGAATTCTGGTCTGAAGGTGTGCTTGGGATAGGCTGGGGTTGAGGGGATTGGGACTGGGTAGAGGAAGTTGGAGGGGGAGGCTGGAGACAGGGACAAGGGCTGCCATCAGTGCTGAGGTCAGAGCCTGAAATGCTCTCTGTTGGGCCACCACACCAGAGTGATTGTCCTCCAGGTATACATTTGTTTGTTGCAAATGCCTCTCGACATCATGGATGGCATTCAGAATGGTTGACTGCCCAACACTGAGGGATCTCAGGAGGTCAATAGCCTCCTCACTGAGGGCAGCAGGGCTGACTGGGGCAGGGCCTGAGGTGCCTGGGGCGAAGGAGATGCCCACGCTCCTGGGTGAGCAGGCATGGAAAACACACTGAGGGGCTGCTGGGAGGACGGTGATGGTAGGGGGGGTGGCGGCTGTACCTGTTGTTGGGGTGGGCATAGAGATGTCCGCCCCCACCAGTGAGCTTCCATCAGAGGAGGAGTCGCTGTCTGTGGTGTCCCCTCCTGTCCCCGTCATGGTGCTCCCCTCGCCCTCCATCCCACTGGTGCCCTGACCGTCTGTGGATTTGGCCTCCAGGCCCATGTGGGATGAAGCAACCTCCGTCGCAGGTGCCTCTGATCCTCTGCCAGATAATGCTAATGCACACAAGGACAGGGTGCCAAAACAAAAAGGGGGGGAGATACAGAGGATACACTTGGTCAATGCTAGCAACACCACTACTGTTGGAGTACACAACACACAGGGAGCAGCCCTATGCACTAGGCCATGCACTACCAATTCCTAAGATAGTCACCAGCCCATGGGGTACAATGCCTAATGCCATTAGCTGCACACCTGAAACCCATAGGGCCCTACCCAGTAGTAGATGCCCACTAACACTATTGGGGTAGGAGTGCTACAGAGTCTGCTCAACAAGGGACCCACCCTGCCAGTTCGCCCTGGCCTAGGGGCACCTACAGCTCACATCCCCCACCCAGGTACAACCTTAACGCGTGCAAAGTCATGATTCAGAATCTGTACTCACCCCTTTGTGGTTGCTGTGATGCCTTCAAGCGCCCATCCAACTCCGGATAGGCCACCGCCAGGATGTGGAACATCAGAGGGGTCAGGGTATGACGGGCACCCCTTACTCGTTGGGAGGCCAGCCCCAGCTGGGCCTCCGCTGTCTTCCTTGCCCCGTGGCGCAGGTCCTCCCACCGTTTGCAGCAGTGGGTGCACCGCCTGTCAAAGACCCCCAGGGTCTGCACCTCCTTGGTGATGTCACGCCAAATACCCTTTTTCTGGTAGGTGCTGACCTGCATGGAAAAGACAGCAAAAAAGAGAATTAGTCAACCGTCCAGACCGTCACACTCATGGCCCACCAGATCCCTCCCCTTCCCTGATGCACATACATTGACCACCATACATGCAGCACACTGGCCAGGACACCACAGCCCGCCCACATGTGGCTTACACACACAGCACTCCATACATTCATGGCCCAAGCATCATGCTCACAGTGTACTCACCTGTTTGTCTGGAGGACCGTAGAATAACGTGTACTGGGTTAGGACCCCATCCACCAGTTTTTCCAACTCCTCCGCAGTGAAGGCAGGGGCCCTTTCCCCAGACACATGAGCCATTGTCGCTTCCAGACACAGGTCACAGCAGCACCTGCAGTGTAGATCCTCTCCTGTTGAAGGTCAGGTAGCAAGTGAGTAAATAAATAGAAAATGGCAGTCACGTCCACGGGGATGTGTACCGTCACCGCCGGTGTACATCGCCATTGGCTCCTGGAACCCATAGGGCCCAATGATAACCAATGTGAAGTTGCGCGGAGGTCGTCGACCGCCTACCGCAACGGCGCACAACGCCAGCGGAATTACCTCATTTCCACTTGTCCTTCCTCACAGGTCAGGCAGCCACCATTTCAGGGGGGCACAAGGCATGGCACCTAACTGCGTCACAGCAGACATTGGCACCGCAACTGACTCTCGGATTCACATACTGGTTCTGTAAATGTAGAAATGCATCATTATTGCAATAGATGTGTGATTATGAACCTCTGCTCACCGTTTTCCTCCATAGGTTTCTACCGCTGAAGATGAATATGAGATGGAGACATCCTCTAGTGAACAGACCCCTGGTGGACCATGCGACAATGGATGACAGACACATTATCATCACATACAGACTTGATCGGGCCACAATCCAAGAACTGTGTGCCCAATTGGAGCCAGACCTGATGTCAGCTATCCGCCAGCCCACAGGTATCCCCCCTCTAGTGCAGGTCCTGTCAGTGCTCCATTTCCTAGCAAGTGCCTCCTTCCAAACAACAGTTGCCATATCCCCAAAATCATTGGCGCCATTGATCGTACACATGTGGCATTTGTCCACCGCCCCAGAGAAATGAACAAGTGTTGAGGAATAGAAAAAGTTGTCACTCTATGAATGTGCAGATGGTGTGTTTGGCTGACCAGTACATCTCCCATGTGAATGCCAAGTATCCTGGCTCTGTGCATGACGCCTTCATCTTGAGGAATAGCAGCATCCCATATGTGATGGCTCAATTCCAGAGGCACCGGGTGTGGCTAATAGGTGACCCCAAGGTCCCCACCCAGTATATATTGGTGTATGGGTATGGGGTTGTCCCTAAGGGTGAGTGTGTGGCTCTGGTTACCCCAACCTCTCATGGCTACTGGCCCCGGTGAGGAATGCTAGGACAAGGGCAGAGGAACGTTACAATGAGGCACATGGGCGAACAAGGTGGATAATTGAAAGACCCTTCGGCCTTCTGAAGGCCAGGTTCAGGTGCCTCCATCTTACTGGTGGATCCCTGTACTACTCACCCAAGAAGGTGTGCCAGATCATCGTTGCATGTTGCGCAACCTGGCTTTGAGGCGCCAGGTGCCTTTTCTGCAGGGGGATGACCTTGGAGATGGTCTTGTGGCAGCGGTGGAGTCTGTGCAGTGAGGAAGAGGAGGCAGAGGAAGAAGATGTGGACAACAAAAGTAATATAATACAGCAGTACTTCCAGTGACACACAGGTAAGACACTGTAACTTCACTTTACTTTTCAGTTTTCTGTTGGACATTGTACTTGGCAGCCTGATTTCCCTATGTCTATGGACACTTATTGTACCCTTTGGCATCTCGATTTTCAGATCTCTGTGGCCCACTCTGGCTCCTGGTGTATTTACTGCTGCCCACTAAAGGTCATTCCAATCTAAATTTAACTGCACATATGACTTGACAATGCTTTGATAATGTTGTACTAATACATATTTGAATCATTTGACAGACTTCAGGTTTGTATTTGTCCCAAGGGTGTTTATGTAAGTGTTCATAAGTAGAGGGGGATGTGCAATGGGCTGGGGTAATGGTGTATGAAAGTCCAGGGTAGAGTCCAGCCTATTGGTATCACAGGTGCATTGTCCAAGGGGGCATAGGAAGGGGAGCAATGGCAGTTCAAGGTGGACAGGGTAACAGAGTGGGACACAAGGGTGACAATCAGGAGAGTCTCATTTCCTGGTGGGGTTCTTGGCAATGTTCTCTGGCTTCTGCCTGGATCACAGGGACTGTTTGCAGGGTGGTTCTCCTTCTGCAGGGGGTGGGGTGCTGGTGGCCCATTGGTCCTGTGGCGGGGCCTCCTGTCCATTAGCGCCGGCTGAGATGGAGGGCTATTCTTCGATGTGGCTAGTGTCAGGGGCCCGTTGGTGTGCCACTGCCTCCCTCATGGTGTTGGCCATGTCACCCAGCACCACTGCAATGGTGACCAGGATGGTGTAGATGGATTTGAGGTCCTCCCTGATCCCCAGGTACTGTTCCTCCTGCAGCCGCTGGGTCTCCTGCAACTTGGCCAGTATCTGGCCCATGGTCTTCTGGGAATGGTGGTATGCTCCCAGGATGTTTGTGAGTGCCTCCTGGAGAGTGAGTTCCCTGGGTCTGTCCTCCCCCTGTCCCACAGCACTCCTCCCAGCTTCCCTGCTGTCTTGTGCCTCTGTCCCCTCAACCGTTTGCGACTGCCACTGACCCCAGGTCCCTGATCGCCCTGGGATTGTGGGGTTGCCTAGGGTCCCTGTAGTGGTGGACACACTGCTGATTGACGTGTCCTGGGGGCAGTGGCATGGGCCTGCTGGGTGGGTGCTATGCTGGTGTTTCCTTCGGGGGAGAGGCTCTGTGGTGGGTTGGGACTGTGGCAGGGTAACCGACTGTCCAGAGCTTCGTGATGGGCCAGGTTGGTCATCGTGATCCAGGCGTGCAGAGCTGCTGTCACCACTGTGAGCCTCTTCTTGGGGGGGACTGGATGTTGCTGGCAAGTCCTCTCTGGTGACGTTGAGTAGGGGTCCTGTGGGGATGCAAATGCAGTGATATTGTATCTGCGTATGCCATCTTGTGCATGGGTGTGTTTCCCTGTATGGTTGTGATTTCCTGTCAGCTTTGCCTTTTGTGCGTGGTGATTTTGTGGGCTAGGTGATTCTCTCTTCTGGGCATGCTGTGGAGATGTGTGTCCATGCAGGTCTGTGATGGGGGTCCATGGATTGTTGTGGCATGCAGGGCTTGGTATTGGGTTGGGTGCGTTGTGATAAGGGGGTATATGTGAGGTGGTAGAGTGATGTGGGTGAGGGTAGGAGTTTGTGATGGCATGCAGGCTGGGTGGGGGATATAGTAGTGAAGATTTGACTTACCAGAGTCCAGTCCTCCTAATACTCCTGCAAGGCCCTCAGAATGCATGATCAGCAAGACTTATTCCTCCCATGTTGTTACCCATGTTGTTAGTTGTGGGGAAGGAGGTGGGGGTCCACAGCCAGTCTTCTACACTGCTACCTGGTGTCTTGCAACCATGGAACGCACCTTCCCCATAGGTCGTTCCACCTCTTCCTGATGTCATCCCTTGTTCTGGGGTGCTGTCCTACGGCATTGACCCTGTCCACAATTCTCCACCATAGCTCCATCTTCCTAGCAATGGATGTCTGCTGCACCTGCGATACGAAAAGCTGTGGCTTTACCCAGATGATTTCCTCCACCGTGATCCTTAGCTCCCCCTCAGAGGACCTGGGGTGTCTTTGGGGTGCCATGGATGTGGTGTGAGTGATGTGAGTGATGTGTGTGAGGGTGTGTGGGGTGCTGTGTTGGGGTGTGTGGTGTGAGGTGCGTGGATGGTGTGTGGGTGATGGTGTTTTGTGGCTCTGATTGAGTGGTTGCTCCCGGCTTGTCTCTCTCTGTTTGCTATCTTTTTTTCGCTGTAAGGGGTTGTGGGTAATGTGGGTGTGTGTTTTATAGTGGTGTGAGTGTGTGGTGTGTCAGGTGTGTGTATTTTGAATTGTCCAATGTGGTGTAGTTTTGTAAGTGTGTGTGTATTTTGAGCGCAGCGGTATGTACCTCCAAAGGTTAACCGCTGTTGAAAGACTGCAGCGGTGAATCGTAGGTTGTGATACTGTGGGTGTATTCCTGTTGGCATAACGGTGTGGGTTTTGCTATCGCCAATTTATCACTGACCTTTGGTCTGGCGGACTTGTGTGGGTGTCTGTATAGTGGCGGATTTCTCAGTGTGGGTCATAATACCTGTAGCGGAATATCGCCGTGGTCACGGTATGTTGGTGGCCATCAGCACGGTGGTAAGTGGCATTTACCGCCAGGGTTGTAATGAGGGCCTAAGAGTCTTGCACCATAGAAAATAATGGAAACCATTTTTGCACAAAGTACTTGGTTAGAGTAAAAAATAAAGCCGCACAGGCGAGTGTGTATCGGAAAAGGCAGCCATGCGTTGATTCCTCCCTCGCAAAGGAGGCCGTGCATTGTGCCTTCTCCGGTCAGGTCAGCGATGCATAGTTTTTCTCCCTCACAAGAGAGCAATGCGTGGATTTCTGGACAGGGCACCTGGTGCAGAGTTTGGATGACTTTGACGCCCAGGGACGATGCGTGGAAAATCCGGTCACATGCTATTAGAAAACTGCGCTGCATGGGGTTTGCATCATTATCAGCAGTCGCAAGTGGGTGTTGCGTGTCGTTTCTCCAGCAGTGATGCATTGATCTCCCAGCCGCGATGCAGGTGGATCATTGATTTTAGCCGCGAAGCCGGCGGAGCATCGTTTATAAGCTGCATTGCAGATGGTGCATTGAAAATTTCCCCGCACAGCGGACTGTGCATGAATTTCTGCCCTTGCCCACCAGCTTCACATTTCAAGGGCCCAGGGACTGGACGGGGCACCACTTGGCAGGGCAGGAGTCTCAGCAGAGAGTCCAGGTGCTGGCAGAGGAAGTCTTTTCTGACCATGAGACTTCAGAATAGGAGGCAAGCTCAGTTAAAGCTCTTGAAGATTCTTCACAAGTAGGACTGCACAACAAAGTCCAGTCTTTGTCCTCTTTCAGGCAGAAGCAGCAACAGCAGGCCAACCCAGCAAAGCACCGTCACAGGCAAAGGGGCAGTACTCCTCCACTAGCTCTTCAACTCTTCTCCTTGACTCCATATTTCTATATGCACCCAAAGGGAATCTGCCATTAAATATGAATTAAAGGAAGCCTCCATTTTAACCGATGGGAGAGATAGGCCTTGCACAGTGAAAACTGAATTTGGCAGGCAGTATTTCACTGTCAGGACATGTACACATGTAAAACACACCAGTATATGTTCCACCTTTAACATACACTGCACCCTGCCCAATTGGCTACCTTACATGTAGAAAAAGGAAAGGTTTAGGCCTGGAAAGTTGGTTGAAGTGGCAGCTTACAAAAGGCACAACTGCACACAGAGACATTGCAGTGGTAGGTCTGAGTCATGCTTACAGGTCTACTAATGTGGGTGGCACAACCAATGCTGTAGGCCCACTAGTAGCATTTGATTTACAGACCCCGGGGCACCTCTAGTGCACTTTACTAGGAGCTTACTAGTAAATCAAATATGCCAACCATGGAAAAGCCAATTACACATACAATTACCACAGGAGCACTTGCACTTTAGCACTGGTCAGCATACAGGCAAAAAAAGAAAGGGGGGATGACACCAAGGATACCAGGTCTAACATGTGTCCCCCCAGCTGAAAGTAGGGAGAACTACCCAACCTCATGGGAGTTCTCATCACTAAGGCGGAAGAATCTGGACAGACCATCAGCATTGGCGTGTTCTGTTCCAGGGCGGTGTTCCACCATAAAGTTCATTCCGTGCAGGTAGATGGACCACCTCAACAGTTTTGGATTCAAACCCCTCATATGCATCAACCATCTGATGGGCCTGTGGTTTGTCCTAACCCGGAACTGAGTCCCAAACTAGTAGGGTCTTAGCTTCGAAAGTGCCCAGACCACAGCAAAAGCCTCACATTCAATTGCACTTCACCTACATTCCTGGGGAAGTAACCCCCTACTAATGAAGCCTACAGGCTGGTCTAGGCTCTCTTCGCTTAGCTGTGACAACACTGCTCCCACACCATGGTCTGAAGCATCAGTCTGCATGATAAATTCTTAAGGAGAAGTCAGGGCATCAAAAGCTGCCTGGCAAGCCTCATTCCAGATCACTTATCTGGGCTGCTTTTTGGAGGTTAACTCAGTCAAGGGACCAACAATGGTGCCATACCCCTTGACAAACCTCCTGTAGTATCCAGTGAGTCCCAGAAAGGCCCTCACCTCAGTCTGGGTCTTGGGAGGCTTCCAAGCCAGAATGGTATAACATTTTGCCTGCAGGGGTGCCACCGGGTGTCCCAAGTCCACCACAGAACCCTGCCCTATTTGGCACTTACTTGCCTAAATAGTGAGGCCTGCCTTCTGCAGAGCCTCCAACACTTTGCAGAGGTTTTGTAAGTGTTCCTCCCAGCTGGAGCTCAACACAGCAATATCATCCAGGTAAGCGGTGCTGAAGTCCTCCAGCCCAGCCAAAACCTGCTTGACCAACCTCTGAAAGGTGGCAGGGATAGTCTTCATCACAAAGGTCATCACTCTAAACTGGTAGTGACCATCTGTGGTGGAGAATGCAGACCTTTCCCTGTCCCCCTCCATCAGAGCAATCTGCCAATACCCAGACATTAAGTCAAACGTGCTGAGGTATTTGGAAGCCCCTGAGCGATCAATGAGCTCAGGGGATGAGAGGGTTGAGGGTTAGTCTTCGAGACTACATTGAGTCCACGGTAGTCCACACAGAACCTGAGTTCTAGAGTGGTACCAGGAGCAGCGGCATTTGGGACCAAGACCACTGGGCTGACCTAAGGGCTAATTACCCCAGTGCTAACATATTGGACACCTCACCCTTGATGTAAGCCCTGACCTTGTCAGTCACCTTGTAAATCTTGTGTTTTACAGGGAGACTGCCCTGAGTGTCCACATCATGTGCACACAAATGAGTGACCCCTGGGACCAAGGAAAACAGTGAAGCAAACTGTCCCAACACCTGGCGACAGTCCCTCTGTTAATATGGGAACCCTCCATAGGTTCATCTTTCTCCTTAGCAGACAGGAGGTCAGGAAGAGGCTCACTCTCTTCCTCTACCCTGTCATCTGTTGCTAGGAGCATTGTCAACTCAGACCTCTCAAAGTTAGGTTTGAGCCAGGTCACGTGCAGGACCCTCTAGGGTTCCTGGGATTCTGCAAGTTCTCCAGATAGGTGACATCGCTCTTGCGCTCTAGCACCTGAAACGGCCCAGTCCACTTGTACTGGAACACCCTAGGCTCCACTTGGGCCATCACCTACACGTTTTGTCCAGGCTGGTACTCAACTAGAGTGGCATTCTGGCCATACCAGCGCTTCATATCTTCCTGGCTTGCTTCCAGGTTCTCTTAGATAAGCTTCCTGAAGCAAGCAGTCTGGTTCCTAAAAACCATCATGAGCTATATACATCTTGGGGCTGGCTTACTGGAGACCTTCTCAAGCCTTCCCTAACAAAACTCAGAAGTCCTCTCACAGGGTGTCCATTCAACAATTCAGAGGGGCTAAAACAAAGTCCCTTTTGTGGCACCTCCCTGTAAGCAAACAGAAGGCATGGCAAGAGGACATCCCACTTATGCTTCAAGGGCTCTGACAGGCCCATAATCATGCCTTTTAAGGTGCAGTTGAATCTTTCAACCAAACCATGTCCTTGGGGATGGTAAGGAGTGGTGAACTTATAAGTCACCTCACACTCCTTCCAAAGAGCCTTCATATAAATAGATACGAAATTGGTAGCCTTATCAGATACCCCCTCCTTGGGGAACCCCATGCGGGTAAAAACCCCCATCAATGCCCTTCCCACCACCGGGGCTGAGATTGATCTCAGAGGTATAGCTTCCAGGTACCGGGTGGCATGGTCTGCCAAGACCAGGATAAACCTGTTCCTTATGGCTGTCTTGGGATCCAAAGGCCCCACAATGTCAATGCCCACCCTTTCAAAGGTGGTGCTGACAATAGGAAAAGGTTGGAGGGGGGTCTCACATTTCCCCCCACTCTGGCCATGTGCCTGACAAGTTTGTCAAGACTTATAATATGCATCAGAGTGCCTGCACATTTGGGGCCAGTAAAAGTGGGTAACAAGCCTCTCAAAGGTCTTGTCCTGCCTCAAATGTACCGCCAAAGACACATCACGAGCTAGACCGAGTAGGAAGGCTCTGAAGTACTGGGGTACCACCAGCACACAGGCTGCCCCAGGCTCAGCAACCTTAGGCTCACTCTAGAGGAGGACATCCTCCCAATAAATCAGATCTGACCAAGACTCCTTGCCAGATGCGTGGTATGCAGCCTGCCGCCGCAAACCATCTAGAGTAGGGCATGTCTTCTGTGCATTACAGAATGCCTCCCTGGTGCCCCCCTTCCTGCTGCCACTGTGTCAGCTCAGGGACCTCCTCCAGCTCAGCCACCTGTTCCCTTGTAGGTCCCAGGGGTTCCCCCTCAGGTTCTACTTCCTCCTGGACTGTGGGAACTCATGGTGCTGGTTCCCCACACTCCTTGCCCTTCCTACTTCTGGCAGACATCTGAGCCACTCTTTCAGGCTCCAGGGTCTCCTAATCACCTTGAGAGGCTGCATTGACTGGGTAGACACACATACCCACCCAGGCAAACCCAACATCTCCAAGTGAGACCTGTGTTCCACCTCCTACCGAGGGGAATCCACCAGGTCATTGCCAAGTAGACAATCTACAGGCATGGTTGGACTCACAGCTACCCACAAAGAACCTGAGATCTCCCCCCATTCAAAGGGAACCTGCGCCACTCTGCACAGGTGCTCAGAGATGTCTACTTCAACTACTTGGTGAAGCACATAGGGATCTATCTGCTCTTCAGACACCAGGTGACCACATCATAGTCACACTGGTTCCTGTGTCTCTCAGAGCCTTCACCCTCTGCCCATTGATGGTCACCCACTGCTTGTATTTCTTAGTGTTCTCAGGCATGAGGGCCCTCTGGACCATCTCACTGTCTCCTAGTGAGACGAGGGTCATCTCAGCTGGCTCCCGCTCACCTGAAACCAACTCCTACCCAAGACCTACACTGGTCAAACCCTGTGACTGAGCATCAGTGGGTGCCGGTGTCCCCGTGGGACATTTGGGATCCCCCCTGATGTGACCTATCTGATGACAAGCAAAGCACTTGCAGGGACCCCTCGCTGCAGGTTTCCCTGTCTAGACACATGGTTTATTTTCTACTGGGGGCTGGGAATCCTTACCCTGGGAACTAGGTTGGGGCCCTTTAGAGAATTCCCCCTGCTTACCCTTACCCCCCACTTTTTCTGATGGGGATCCTGCCCACCCTTGGCATGGTCTCCTTCATACCGCTTCTGGACCCAGATGCTCTCCCACCAAACCACCTCCTGCGCAAGCTTTCTGGGGTCAGTCAGTTTGCTGTCAATTAGATGCTGGCACATCTCTGGAAAACAAAAACTAAACAAATGCTCACAAATAATCAAATTATACATCCCTTATAAGTTGTCACCTTGCTGCCTTTCACCCAATCATCCAGTGACCTGAAAAAAGAGTCAACACATTCCAACCAAGTTTGGGATTCCTTCTTTTTATAGGACCTAAACGTATTCCTGTACTGCTCAGACGTGAGACCATATTTTGTGAGTAGGGCATCCTTCATGATAGAGTAGGTGAGCCCCTGAGGATCCCCTGAGGATGTCAGAGTGTCCTTCCCCTCTACCTCAAAGTACTTGCATATCCCCACTCCCTAATGTGGTTCAGGGACCATGTTCATGTGGAGAGCAGACTTATACCCCTTACACCACCAACAGATGTCATCCTCACTCTTATAACCCTTTACTAAGTCCTTTGGAATGTGTACCATCCTTTCAGGCTGCTATGAAGTATTGCTGCCACCATCTCTGCTAGACTGGCTCCTCTGAGACAGCTCCCTTAAACTGAGTTCATGAGCCAGCAGTATCTTTTTCTCCTCTATGGCCAATATTCTCTCTTCCATCTTCATTTTGAGCTTCTCTAATTGCAGCTGGTGCAACCTCTCTGCCTGTCTGTCCTGCACTCCTCAGGAGTCAGACCCTTGGATGGCACACTGCTACCTGTCTGTCACACTCTCCCTCAGGCAGAACTGGTACATCCCCTACCACATCTGGATTACTCTGCACCTCCTCACCCTCATCCTCCTCCTCTGTGTGCCTCCTTGGCTGCCACCAAGGCCCTTAAAGCCTCTTGTATGTCCTCCTTCATGGAGGAGCTCTTGATTGGGTTGGCAAGATCCTTACAAAATTGCTTAAGTTGAGCCACTGTGTACTCCTCCAGTTTCTCCAACTCAAAAACAGCTTTTGTAGACACAGCTAGTGCATCCCCATATTGAGTCATGTTGGTGAGGTTCACTCACAGATGCAAAGTTCCAAAAAGAACGGAGAGTTCCCAAGAGAATCTCAAAAATCTAAAATCACCAACATTTGGAAGCAGGAGAAAGTACAAAAAGGGAAAAGAGAAAAACAAAACCACACAGACAAGTAGTATGTGGTCATGTAATTGTTACGACTTACGTGCTACTTTACCCTGGAGGCCGCAGAGCGAGTGGCGTGGAGCCTGTTCTGGAATGCTCGGCCTTGGCCCAAATAGGGGCAACTCTTTCTGGTAGCCACGGTGCTGCAGGCAATAGGTACGCCAAGAGCAGGCCGTGTCCCTCAGAAGTAGTGCCAGAGGGAAAAAAACCCTGAAAGGGGGAAAAAACCTCCAAAATGATAGAATCCTGCAACAGGAACAAAAAGATTAGGTAACAGCAGGAACAAAATACAGGAAAATACACTGGAGCCGGCGAGAACCAGCACAGGAATACAAGGAAGCAGGAGTGAAGACACCATACAAACTGAAAGTGTTGCAGCGCAAGGAGAGAAAGAAACACAGCCCTTAAATACCAACAAACAGGAAACAACCAACAGGAAGTAAAAGGACACCATTTTAGATAGGGAAAAGCACATAGAACAGAATGGACTAGGAACCAAAGAGAGTAGGGAACAAGGAATGCTGGGAAGAGAAGGGTACTATGGGAAAGGGGGAAAAACATAAAAGAAGGCACAACCAGATGTCCAGAAAAAAGAAGAAAAGAAAAGAACAGGTGAGTGGGGGGTCTGACCTGCCTAGACACGCGGTGCGCTAAAAAAGAACGAGGCCCCATGCCCAATTTGGGGCCTCGTAAGGTACAGAGCAGGCTGGGGGCGCGGCGCGGCGCGTCTTATGACCGCATGCTGCGCCCCAAGCCGAATGTTCGGCTCGTGCCACGCGCAGTAGCGCGACAGTAAAGGTCTGCTCTGAAAACAGTAGTGTACACTTAATCACTGTATGTCAAGTACAAATACAAGCCCAATCACTAATGTTAGAAATGGGGTCTTTGGTTGGCAGTCAGTTTACCCCCAGTCCAAGAAAGGACCCTAACTCTAGTCAGGGCAAAGGAGAAACACACTTGGTTAACCCCCCACTCACTCCCTTGGTAGCTTGGCAGGAGCAGGCAGGCTTAACTCAGAAGCAATTTGTAAAGTATTTGAACCAACACACACAGTAATACAATGAAAACACTAAAAAATGGACACCACACCAGTTTAGAAAAATAGGCAATATTTATCTAAATCAAACAAGACCAAAATGACAAAAACCCAACATACCCAACTCAAGATATGAATTTTCAAAAGAATAAGTCTTACTCCATAGAAAACAATGGAAACAATGATTTTGCACAAAGTACCTGGTTAGTGTAAAAAATAAAGCTGCACGGGTGAGCGTGCACTGGCAAAGGCAGTGATGCGTTGATTCCTTCCTCATAAGGGAGGCTAGATGTTGTTTCTTCTCCAGTCGGGTCGGCGATGCGTAGTTTTTCTCCCTCTCAAGAGAGCGATGCGTCAATTTCCAGAGGGGGGACCTTGGATCCGTGCAGAGTCGAGATGATTTTGACACCCTGGAATGATGAGTGGAAAATCCAGTTGCATGGAGTTAGAAATCCACGCTGTGTGGGGTTTGTGTCATTATCAGCAGCCGCAAGTGGTTGTTTCTCCAGCTGCAATGCGTCAATTTCCCAGGCGTGATGCAGGTGGATCTTCGATTTTAGCCACCAAGCCAGCGCACGTCGTTTATCAGCCGCATTGCAGATGGTGCATCGAAAATTTCCCCACATGGCAGTCTGTGCGTGTATGTCTGTCCTTTTCCACCAGCTTCACCTTTCAAGGGCCCAGGCACTGGATGAGGCACCACTTGGCAGGGCAGGAGCCTCAGCAGAGAGTCCAGGTGCTGGCAGAGAAAGTCTTTGATGGCCCTGAGACTTCAAAACAGGAGGCAAGCTCAGTTCAAGCCCTTGGAGATTCTTCACAAGCAGGAATGCACAACAAAGTCCTCTGTTGAGGCAGAAGCAGCAACTGCAGGCCAACCCAGAAAAGCACAGTCACAGGCAAAGGGGCAGTACTCCTCCACCAGCTCTTCAGCGCTTCTCCTTGCAGAGGTTCCTCTTGATTCCAGAAGTAATATGAAAATGTGGGGTTTTGGGTCCGTTACTTATACCCCTTTCTGCCTTTGAAGTTGGCAAACATTAAAGGAAAGTCTCTATTGTTCTCAAGATTCTCCCTTGCCCAGGCCAGGCTACAGACTCACACCAACTTAATTTAAATTTAAATTTAAAAAACAACTTTACCAAAAGATGCATTTTTAAATTATGAGTTCAGAGGCACCAAACACTAAATTTATATCTGCACCCAAAAGGAATCTGCACTTAATTATGATTTAGGCAGCCCCCATGTTAACCTATGGGAGAGATAGATTAAAACTGCACACACACACACTGCGGTTGCAGGTCTGAGCCATGTTTACAGGGCTACTAATATGGGTCGTACAACCAGTGCTGCGGCCCCACTAGTAGCATTTGATTTACAGACCCCGGGCAACCTCTAGTGCACATTATTTGGGCGTTACTAGTAAATCAAATATGCCAACCATGGAAAAGCCAATTACACATGCAATTTACATAGGAACACTTGCACTTTAGCACAGGTCAGCAGTGGTAAAGTACCCAGAGAACCAAAACAGCAAAAACAGAGTCCAGCACAGTCAAAACATGGGAAGCAGAAGCAAAAAAAGACAGGGGAGACCACGCCAATAATGCCAGGTCTAACAGCATCCAATATACTTGCAGACATTCATTTGTGTTTGTTTAGAGACACAATTGGAGATGTAACGCATACTGGGTTGAGAAACTGGGTTATTATTTGTGGGCCTGCACAAGTAATAGGTCCACAACACCCCTACTAGGAACCAAGCAACACCTAGTAGCGCTTTACTCTCTAAGGGTAGCGAGGGAAAGCAGTCCTAGGCCTGCTCAGGGGAAGTGGTGCGGGCTAATAATCACCATTCACTGGCACACAAAAATAACACTTAATAAATGATTGTCCAGTCACTACTTTTTCTTTACAAAAAGGAGACATAAATTTATTACATGCAAATTACTAAATACTACGAAATAATTTACAAATATGTGTATTGGCTAATGGAAAATACCATACATAACATTGTGTAATCACCTGTGACCCCCTAAAGGGGTTACACAAACATATCAAGTGAGTCTACTGGTTTTGTCAAGGTTTCCAAGCAACCAACAATATTTAAAATCACCATTTTGAACTTGAATTTTAATTGTCAAAGAATCATAATCGTGCATGATTGCACTTATTTATGCTAATAAAACATATGTGCTGTGAGCAGTAATCATCCTCCTCATTACAGAAACAAACAAAACATTTATAATGAATAAAACACGTATTGGTGTATTTTTGAATACATTTTCAACTATCAAACTGCAAATATAAAAGCAGTCTCTAGGGGGCATCACAATGCAATCATATGCTTGGCCCCTAGAGAGCACTTCGAGACAGGTATTTGTTTTTACCTGCTTCAGGCATTTCAGGCCAAACCGACTGCAATCATACTCCTAGCCCCTTGAAAGCACAGCCTTCCAGGCTGAAGAGAACCAGCTGCAGCATTGGAAGTGTTTGAAAGTTGGGGAAAATCCTGGAGTGGTCAATGTTTTTGAGTCCAACCTAACTTAGGATAGGGACTCCTCAAGTCCTTTGTGGGGAAAGGCTGCACCTTCCTTCTGTTATAGGTTGTAACCCCGTCATCCTCGGGTCAACACCAGAGAAGTAACAACCGCAATTAGGGTGAAAATCACCAAGCCCCAAAGAGAATTTATGTGCCACTCTCTCAGGAACCATGCATATTAAATTAGTGGCTCTCCCACTAGCCTGAAAAAGCAGCGTCTTGGTTTTCTTTTCGTTTGCGCCTCGTGCCTCACTTGTGTGAGTCGGGCAGCCTGGCCCCACCTGACCACCCTGCATGCTGACTCTCACATTGGAGGACAGCCCAGGGAAACCACATTAGCTTCTCATGCAGCAGCACTCCAGTGTGCTGCCACAGGAGCCAGCAGCACTCTTCTTGCCTATCCGATCCTGTGGGCAGGCGCATTTGATGGTGGCAAGTCTCCTGCTCCCCTCAGTCATGGGAATGGGAGCAGGGCAGGCTGACGATAAGAGGAAGTGTGGTAACTCTCCGCCCTATTCCTGACACCATTGATGCCCAGGGATGGGGTCCTGGGCCCCTTCCCACCATCGCGGGTGAGCGCGACGATGATGCCTCACACTTTCTAGTATCTTTTCTCCTGGTGACATTGAGGGTCTGGGGATGAGGTCCTGGCCCCTTAAAAGAGAAACATGACCAGGGAATGGGGTCCCCAGGCATAGAGGTGAAACAGGAGAAGGGGCCCCATACAAGTCTCCTCTGGGCAATATTTTTTTTTACATGTCTTCCTTGCACCGATCTGTGGCCCTAGCCCACCTCAGGTGAATTTCTCAGATTGTGCTGCAGAGCCCCATCTGCTTGGTGGTAGAAAAGGTTGCCAAACCTTGAAATGCCATAACTCGGGCCCTGGTGGGCTGATTTGGAAAATCCTGGGATCCTTTTACTCCTGGTTGGGAACACTTGAAGCAACCCTTCTCACCTCCAAAGTGTTGTAAGCTTCAAAGAGCTGGCTCTCCTGGTTCCCTGCACAAGCTCTCCTCCTGATCTTCCTTTCTAGGAACAGAAAATTCCAGGGCTTTCCCCGAGTTGGCCCTCAAGAGGTGTAAGTGGGCTAACCTCACTGGCCTTTGGAGAGACCAACTGGTCCTGGGTCATGCGGGCAGAACCCTTAGTCTTGAGTGGAGTTCAGGAGGTTCATCCTTCCAGTTCTCCATGGCGGTAATATGATCCAGCAGTGAAGTGTAGGAAAATCCACAGGAAAGAGAGAGTCTCCCCTTTGTGCAAGAGTTTTTAAAGGGGAGAGAAAAGCCCCAGAGTACAGCCACCCCCAGCCTATCCTAGGGTATCGCGTCACCTCTCCTGTCCCAACCCTCCTGCACAGAATGGTGGGACAGTCCAAAATTGTGTCATCCAGGAGAGTCACACATGCTCCTGGGGTCTCAACTTCAACCCTCACTGACATAATTGCCAGGACCATTCTCACCAAAGATTCAAAGAAGAGCCCCCTCCTGGGTTGGCTCCAGTAGTCTGGGCTGTCTCCTTTGTGCAGTGGACTAAGGCAGGCCCATCCGTGGTGCAGTGTGACAGCTGAGTGATTGATACAGATCATCCCACACCACCCCTTTCCTCCTCAGGAGCTGAGTAAAGTGCTTTTATTTGCTCCCTTTGTGTGGGGTGGCCTTTGTTCCTGCTGCTGGAGAGAAATGCAATTAACTGGGCACAGCAGAGAGACAAAAGGCCTGAGCTCTAATTCTGAGCTGAGCCAGAGAACAATGAAAACTCTGGATGACCCATAGAGTGTACTGATATCATTTTGGAAGCTACATAATTGATTTTCCCAAAGGGGAGCAAAACAGCACTCTAAAGCATTTCTCTCTCTATGTGTATAATAGATTGTCACTCAAAACAAAACAATACAATAAATCACACGGACGTTCCCTAGTAGTGTACATTAACATTATAAGGCCTATCCCAGGGGTATATCTAATCTTGCAGAGTCCTCATTGCACCAGGCAAAAAGCAAACTATGCAGGCTACTGAATGGGCAAACCCCAATTGCAACAACTGGAAAGGTGCCTGTCACCACATTGTCCATTGCAGACCCTTCACGACCACTCAGACAACTCGCAGTGGCAAGTCCGGAGGGCACTTTAGACACAAAGGGCCTGATCATAAGTTTGACAGTCGCACTGCCAGACTGCCATATTGGTGGCTGCCAAAAGCCCACCATGTTGGCTGTCACACAGACCGCAGTATTACGAGTAGCATAGGCAGGTCTGGAAAGTCAGACAAAAAAAAAAAAACTCCAGGACTATGGAGAGCAGAAGCTACACGGTCTGACCATCGGCACCACTAGCCCGTCAACCAACAACCGACTGTATTACAAGTCAAAAGTTGCAATGGCGGTCCTGCCATGGCGGTCTTCTAATGGTGGTCCGAACTGCGGTTGTTGGCAGTCACCACAATAATACATTACATCACATTGGATGCATTTGAAAACAACACAGCTGGCACACATTCACATACTCAACACACCTGCTAAGCACATTATAAAACACACCCCTCGCACACCACAATCCTTTGCATCTACAACGCCACACACAGCAAGATAGAGCTCTCAAAAAAAAAATCCAAACCATTGATTAGGCACCTCTCCAACTTTCACAACCACATATCCCACATCTTCAACACACACCCATCACGTCCAGTTACACTTTCCCACTCCTCATCACCTGTTTAGTACCTAGCACCAAGCAATATAGGTATTCGTCCAATACCACCATGTCACCCCAGAAAAATCCCCATTTCACAGATGACGAGATAAGAGTCATGGTGGTTGAAATCATTAGAGTAAAGCCACAATTATTCAGAGCCCAAGTCCAGCAAACTGCTATGGGAAGGAAAATGGAAATGTGGCACAGGATACTTGACAGAGTAAATTCTGTAGGCACCTCCCCGCTCACAAGGGACAACATCAGGAAGAGGTGGAACCATCACAGGGGGAAGGTCTGTTCCATGGCACCCAGGAACCAACTTGTGGTTCTGAAGACTGGCGGTTGTCCGCTACCTTCTCCTCTACAGCTCACATTATGGGAGGGGAATGTATTGACCATCCTGCATCCTGAGGGCTTGACAGGAATACCTAGGGGAGTGGAGTCAGGTAAGTCACAACATCAAAGATATGTCACCTAAATGTATCATAATGTATGTACACTGATCACCATTAGCCACCTTCACTGTCCCCCCACTCACCGGCCCAGTCACCACCTGTCCAAAGACCACTGTCTGCCATCTGACATGGGAACCAGACTCACCTAGAGGAACTACATCTCTATATACTGTGTGCAGCACAGGGAATAACAGCATCACCATTCCCAGCAGGCTCTGCTCTACTATTACAAAAACCAGAACAGGGTACCAAACACAAAATTACCTTGTTCTGCAAATCCCTAGTGAACGGTACTCATCTGAGAGGAGGACAACTGGACAGTGTATAGAAGTAGGACTGGCACTGACAGGAGTGCCAAGGCTAAGGGGCAATATAGCATTACCCCACCACCCAATACAGTGTACCCAGATACAAAACACCCTTCTCCTTCTACTCTCTCATTGAACTGTACTCACCTGAGAGGAGGACAACTGTACAGTGTGTGTGATACAGGAAGTGAAATGGCTAGAACTCTTAGGAGGATCCCTTACTCTCACTCCAAGCAGCAGTCTAATGTATACCTTTAAAAAATACAATTTCTTACAAATTCACACATAAAATGTGCACACCATGGTGGAATTTCATCAAACAACTTCATGTAGTACAGGGAGTCACATGACTATTAATGACAGGAGACTCTTTACCAAATCCAATGACCCAGCCAACTTTGCACATGTTCAAATATCATTGTTGGTATACTTGCAATGGAAGTCTACTCACCTGAGCGGATTAACAATGTAAACAATGAGTTGTGTTTTGATTAACATCACTGTAAATCCCAGGAGTACCAGGCCATGGAACCTCAAACACCAGACCAGCATCCATATGACATTGTACAACTGTCTGTGAACTCACTTCTGAAGTTAACACACCTGGGAGGAACAAGTATACAGGTCATGGTACAACCTGTGATGTGCCAACAGATCCATCTTGAGCAGCTATACCAAGCTGAAACTGTTGTGGACAGGAATGACAGGTCAAAATGTTTGGAAATAACATCTAAAACAAATCTAAGACCCCTAGATGGGTCATCTGAATGGCACTGGCAGCAGTCAAATTCACAGTACAGTGACCACACAATGACAACTATCACATATCATCTAAGATTCTGCCACTGTCTGCATAACAGACAACTAGGTCTCAAGATGACCCAAACAACATCCTGCCTAGCCACTGTTTTGCCTGCACTGCTGGTAAGATATGAGTTCCTGACCATCTCTGCATCCAAAAACTCCAGACAGTCTGAGGCTAGTTTACTGAAATAGAATTGGTAGGTAACTCCAATGTCAGGTCAATACAAATGATAATATGTGTACCTGTCACATAAGGCAAATCGGAAAATCCAATGTGAAAATGGCCCCAGGTCAACGTCACTGTGAACAATTTGAGGTAGATGTTGCAATGCAACGTGTAACATTGTATCTGTCGCATCAGCAGGTCGAGCAGCCTCTGCAAATACCAAATTCATTGAAGAGACTGCAACTACCCCAAGGGTGAAGCCCTCAGTCAGGACACCACTCCTGGACTGGTGGATGTTAAGGATGATTCTGGCCCATCCGGCCAACCTGGTCAGACGACACAGTGAGTCTCAGCCTGACACCATTGACTCCTCTCAGACCCATGACCTCTACATCTCACACAGCCAATCACCCCCAGACATGTGTCCCAAGGACAGTCCTAAACATCTTGTGCCCCCCATTCCAGGTTCCTGAGTCACAACCAGCCAACTCTGACAATGAAGGACCTGGAACTAGTGGAAGGGGACAGACTGCACCAAGGACACAGGCACGTGGGGGTAGGGTGCAAGGGAGGGATGGTGTGGCACAGCAGCAAGAGGTTGATGGTGATGCCTCTGGCCAGGACACTATCTGCCAGGTCTTGGAAGCCTACCAACATTCCCAAGGTGTGATGAGCCAGGTACTAACCAAACTCAGGGAAATCAAGGAGCTGCAGAGGAACTTCCATTGGGAAATGCATGAATAGTGGGAGGCCCACAATACCAACATGGCCTCCCTAACATGGATGCTGAGGGACATCAACACTACCCTCAGCAGGGATCAACAACAACACTCCACCCCTTCCTTTGGTGCATCTACACCAGGCCCTTCATTGATGCCAGCCACTAGAAGGGAGGCCCTGCCATGGAAAGCACCTGCCTCAGACACCCCTGCCTGTGTAGTTACTGAACCCTCCTCCCGCAAGCAGGGACATCCACCCAAGACTCCAGGAGCTGTGGATGGGAAGACACCAACCACTGCCACCAAGTGACCACTTCCTGATGTCACTCCTTTGTGTAGCTGTAGGAGGCTGGCCTGGCTTATAGTGGGTACCTGATGGTACTTACACCCTGTTGCCAGGTCCAGCTATCCCTTATTAGTAGATTAGTAGTGTTCTAGCAGCTTAGGCTGATAGAGGTAGCTATAGCAGAGCAGCTTAGGCTGAACTAGGAGACATGCAAAGCTCCAACTATTCCACTTATATCATATAGCACTATATCATAAGAATCACAATACTCAGAGTTACTAAAAAGAAAGGTACTTTATTTTAGTGACAATGTGTCAAAAATATCTCAGAGGATATACTCCCTTAGGAGGTAAGTAAAATACACAAAATATACACACAAAACAAAATCAGGTAAGTAAACTGTTAGACAAGTAGTGCAAACACTGTAGAATACAATAGGATGCAATAGGCTTAGCGGCAACAAAAACCATATACTAAGAAAGTGGAATGTGAACCACTTAGGGACCCCAGGCCTAGTGTAGTATGTAGAGGGTCACTGGGAGTGTAAGAACACACTAAGGGTGTCCAAGATACCCCACCCCAAGACCCTGAAAAGTAGGAGTAAAGTTACACTACTTCCCCAGAAACACACTAAAGTCGTGATACGAGATTCTGCAAAGACCACAACTGACTGCAAAGCACTGAAGATGGATTCCTAGACCTGAGGACCTGCAAAGGAAGGGGACCAAGTCCAAGAGTCACGAAAGTGTCCAGGGGGAGCAGGAACCCACTAAACCCCGGATGAAGGTGCAAAATGGCTGCCTCCGGGTGGAAGAAGCAACAACGGAAGATGCCAGGAACTTCTCCTTTGCACAGAAGATCTCCCATGGTGTGCTGGAAGATGCAGAGTTGTTTCCATGCATAAAGACCGCAAAAAAGCCTTGCTAGCTGCAAAGGTCGCGGTTGAAGAAAATGGGTGCTAGCCGGGCCCAGGAAGGACCAGGAGGTCGCCCCTTGGAGGAGGAGACAGAGGGGGCACTAAGCAATACAGGGAGCCCATGCAGAAGCAGGCAGCACCCGCAGAAGTACTTGAACATAGGTTCAAGAAAACTGAGCACGGCGGTCATCTCAACACTACAAAGGAGGGTCCACGAAGCCAGTGGTCAACTCAGCGAGTTGAGCAATGCAGGACGGAGTGCTGGGGACCTGGGCTGTGCTGTGCTCGAAGGAATCCTTACAAAAAGTGCACAGAAGCCCTAGCAGCTGCAGTTCACGCAGAACACAGGATTACTGTCTGGTGTGGGGAGGCAAGGACTTACCTCCGCCAAATTTGGACAGATGGACCACTGGACTGTTGGGGTTGCTTGGATCCAGCTCCTGTGTTCCAGGGACCACGCTTGTCACGATGAGAGGGGACCCAGAGGACTGGTGAAGCAGACGTTTGGTGCCTGCGTTAGCAGGGGGAAGATTTCGTTGACCCATGGGACATTTCTTCTTGGCTTCCAGTGCAGGGTGAAGACCGACAGCCCCCAGAGCATGCAGAACCAGGAGACAGTCGAGAAAGCTGGCAGGATTAGGTGCTACAATGATGCTGGTAGTCTTCTTGCTACTTTGTTGCTGTTTTGCAGGTGTCATGGAGCAGTCAGCTGTCGATCATTGGCAGAAGTCGAAGAGGGAGATGCAGAGGAATTCTGGTGAGCTCTTGCATTCGTTATCTGATGGGAAACCCACAGAAGAGACCCTAAATAGCCCTCAGAGGAGAATTGGCCACCTAGTCAGGTAAGCACCTATCAGGAGGGGTCTCTGACGTTACCTGCTGGCACTGGCCACTCAGAGGCCTCCATTGTGCCCTCACACCACTGCATTCAAGGTGGCAGAGGTCTGGGACACACTGGAGGAGCTCTGGGCACCACCCCTTGGGTGGTGATGGACAGGGGAGTGGTCACTCCCCTTTCCTTTGTCCAGTTTCGCACCAGAGCAGGGGCTGGGGGATCTCTGAACCGGTGTAGATTGGTTTATGCAAGGAGGGCACAATCTGTGCCCTTCAAAGCATTCCCAGAGGCCAGGAGAGGCTACTCCTCTCAGGCCCTTAACACCTATTTCCAAAGGAAGAGGGTGTAACACCCTCTCTCAGAGGAAATCCGTTGTTCTCCCTTCCTGGGACTGGGCTGCCCAGACCCCAGGAGGGCAGAAGCCTGTCTGTGGGTTGGCAGCAGCGGTAGTTGCAGTGAAAACCCCAGAGAGCTAGTTTGCCAGCACCCGGGGTCCATGCTGGAGCCCCGGGGATGCATGGGATTGGCACCCCAATACTAGATTTGGCATGTGGGGACAATTTCACGCTCTTAGGCATGTTACATGGCCATATTCGGAGTTACCATTTTGAAGCTACATATAGGTATTGACCTATATGTAGTGCACACGTGTAATGGTGTCCCCGCACTCACAAAGTCCAGGGAAATTGCCCTGAACTATGGGGGGGCACCTTGGCTAGTGCCAGGGTGCCCTCACACTTAGTAACCTTGCACCTAACCTTCACTAAGTGAGGGTTAGACATATAGGTGACTTATAAGTTGCTTAAGTGCAGTGTAAAATGGCTGTGAAATACCGTGGACGTTATTTCACTCAGGCTGCAGTGGCAGTCCTGTGTAAGAATTGTCTGAGCTCCCTATGGGTGGCAAAAGAAATGTTGCAGCCCATTGGCATCCCCTAGAACCCCAATACCCTGGGAACATAGGTACCATATATTAGGGAATTATAAGTGTGTTTCAGTGTGCCAATCAGAATTGGTAAAAATGGTCACTAGCCTGCAGTGACAATATTAATGACAGAGAGAGCATAAGCACTGAGGTTCTGGTTAGCAGAGCCTCAGTGACACAGTTAGGCACCACACATGGAACACATTCAGGCCACAAACTATGAGCACTGGGGTCCTGGCTAGAAGGATCCAAGTGAGACATATAAAACACACTGACAAATAGGGTTTTCACTATGAGCACTGGGGTCCTGGCTAGCAGGATCCCAGTGAGACAGTAAAAACACCGTGACATATAGTCACAAACAGGCCAAAAGCGGGGGTAACTAGGCTAGATAGAGGCTACCTTCCTACAGGAGCACAGACTCACTCTGTTGATGGTTCCCTAACCATCTTCCATTTCTCATGGTAGCAGGACACTGGACTTTGGACTTCAACTGTTGTGGCCTCTGCTCTATTGGTTACATCCACCATGCCTGATCCCTCCCCCCTTTTTCTTGTTTTTCATTATCACTATTATTTTATGTATATATGTAAATAAACACACATATCACTAAAACACTGTCAACTACCTCTGCTTTTAACTTTCTGAAATGTTTAATTGTAGTCACATGTGAAACACATGAGTAAGGCATAGGAAGGTTAATAGAAGGATGGAAATGTCTCAAGTAGTGTCATGCTGAGGATGACTAGCAACACAATGTCACAAGTGTTACACCAAATATTTTATTGCACTGTACTGCATCTAGGCTGTTCAAATGTCGGGACAGTCAGAGCCAAGAACATCTGAGCCATATTGAGTCAGGCCAGATATCCTATATGTACCGTTCCCCAGATCACACAGGAAAGGGCTTTGTCAAACCTTGTCCCATAGATTATACTAACAGATTAGTGGATGTTCTCACCCGCTTGAGCCTTAACACACACCAAAACCAGGTCAGCCAACTTAACATACACCATGGCACAGACAGAGCGCAGAACAACATTCCCTCACTATAGGTCCTTTCTATTACAATGAACAAACACATGGTGGAATGTCACAGACCTGTATCAGTGTTGTGGTAGAGGCACACTGGCATGCAATGAGAAAACACATTCACAGCCACAAACAAAAAGATCTTACAGGAGCAATGTCAATACAGTGTGAACTTAGAAAGCATGGATTGCACAGGATGACATGTTGCATGGCCACATGATCACACGCATTAGACCATTGGACCCACGCATCACAGAAAACAAGTGTACTGTGTATTTCAGAATCCTACCAATCCACTGTCCAGGATGCTTGGGCACAGGACTCATATACCACAGATTTGTAACCAACATAACCTGGATCAATTCATGTCCACTTCATATGTCAGACCAGCAACAGCTACCTGCCAATGACACAACTCTGACATTCCCACATGAGGATGGCATGGTGAAGACACCTGGAAGAAGGAATAAAATACAAGGAGTTCAGGCAGTTAAAGACATACATATGACCCAATTATCATTTCAAACTTCAGTTGATTAATTGGCAATGCAATGAGACTGAGCCAAACAAAGCAAATCATCAAGGTGATCACATGCTAAAGTCTGACTTAGCTAGCAAGACTTACCTGTGTAATGTATAGCATGAGATGCCCTGTCTTTTGGTAAAAGAGATCCCCTTCTCAAAATATCATGACCCCTACAGTTCCCTATACAGTCACAGTAATCACATAACATCACATACTTACACTAGAGTAAAGTAGTGATTGATGAAATCTGCCCGCACGTCTCCACCTTCACCCTCATCACTGTCAGTCTCACTTGGCATTTCAGGAGGCTCACCCAGTGGCACTGCTAGCTCCCCCTCATCTGGAATATAAGGGATATTTCTTTCCTCAGGGTAATGTTGTGGAGCATGCAGCAGGCCACAATGATCTTACACAATTTTCCGGGTGAGTAAATGATGGCTCCAGCAGTCTTGTCCATACAGAATCTGGCTTTTAGGAGCCCAAAAGCCCACTCCATGACACAGCGTATTCTTCCATGAATCTTGTTGAAGAGGACTTTCCCTGGCGTAGTTGGGTTCCTCACCGGTGTCAACAACCACGGACGGTTTGGGTATGCAGAGTCACCTGTAAGGGAATGCGATATATGTGCAATCATGAGTCCCAAGCATGACTTCTATAGCAGCAGACATAGCATACAAACAGGAAATATGTGAATTCCCAACCATCCAGGCCCTCTCTGGGTACAGTTGTATCATCAGTTGTGGAATAGTGCTGTTTTGCATGATCAAGGCATCATGGACTGAACCCGGATAACGGGCACAGACCTGGGAAATGTAGAGGGCTGCCATACAAACAACTTGGACATTGATGGAATTAAAGTTCTTCCTATTCCAACATACTTGTTCATTGTCATGCAGTGGAACTAAGGCTACATGTGCACCATCAATGTCTTCCACCACATGTGGGATGTGTGCCAAACCATAGAAGTCAGCCTTCACATGAGCAAAATCCTCACGTTAAGGAAACCGGATGTAGCCGTCCAGGTGGTTCAACATTGCTCAGAGTACATCCTTCAACACCAGAATGAACATTGGCAGGGACATCCCAGCACATAGGGCCACTGTATTTTGTAAAACAAATGCAACATTGCCATTACTTGGGTGATGGGTGGTATGCTATTTGAATGAGAAATGGCAGGCATCAGATCTGGCTCTAACTGACGACAAAGATCCAGGCGGTATATCTGGATGATGTGTCTGTCCTCCATTGCCTAGAGATCTCCCAGTGGATAGTAAACAGGAGGTTGTCTGATCCTTTCCCTCCTAGGGTAACTGTGTAGAACAAAAGGAGAGTATAGCCATCATTCAATGTGTCCTTTGCAAGATACATACTGCATGTCATAGACGAACAGTGACATGGCAAGTGAGTAGCAGAGGACATAATACACAGTACACATCATCACTTTCAATTACAATGAAGTAACACATTTCCCTCTTGCATTTCCACAATTGTGTACATATCATCTATCTGGACAGCAACAATATGTGCATATTGCCACTCGGACTGTGAGTTAATGCCCCAAAACTGACATCGCACATATGCTTGGCGTCATACCAAAATGATGTCAAATTCGATTGACCTACATGACAGGACAATGTCAGCACTCATAATTCACTCATAATTCACCAGAACAACATTTTTGGATTAGTGACGCATCTAAAACAGCTAGAAATGGCATAGCATGCCTCTAAAATGGCGGCTGCTTGACCTACTCCACTGGACATTAGGAGCCGCTGCAACCGCTGATAGAAGTCGTCATGGTGGTATGCGGATGCTACCGCGGCAGCCACAGCCATTTGTTAACGTTGTTGCCAGTGGCTGTATTGGGCCAATGGCTGTGTCCGCCTGCAGTGACAGTCACGTATGTGGCAGACGTGGCCGCCAGGTTATGCAAAATCCCTCACTTGTCTCCTGACACTGCTGCCAGCATGTCCTCACAACCTTTGGGAGCAATCATGCCACATCCAACAGGTGCTAGGGCCCCTGCCTTCTCCCTGGAGGAGCTGGAGAATCTTGTGGAGGAGGTCCTACCCCTCTATAGACAGGTCTATGGTGAACCAGAGGAGCAGGTAAGTACCCAAGTGCCCCACTTTGCTCTGCACTTCGACATGTGTTACCTTTAGACAGCCTAGAGTTTGACCCAGTTTGTTAGACTGTATGCTCAAGGCCTTGTAGGTACTGTTAGTGTGCATCAATGAGTGAGTCTCAAATGACTGGTATTGCATTCTGAGACATTGTGGTGAGTGTGTATTGAGTGTTCGATGACCCAGCTTGTGTTGGATGTACATAACTAGGTGAGGTATCATGACAGCTGTCCCCAGGCATCTCTTACCAAAAGATATTATCAATGTGCGATCACATGTGATTGCATCACAGCAGGAGGAGAGAATGCATGTTGTATGTGTCAGTTGATTGTAAGTTGAGCTCTGTGTATGTTAGCACAGTGATCTCAAACCATATCTGGCCTTGTTAGACTATTGTTTGGAAGCCAGTTCATGACTTACTATGGCCCTCAGCTCAGCACATAGGCACCACTTGCCAATTGGTGATGTACTGTTATATATGTGTTTGATATGGTGTTTCATGTAGGTCTGTATGCTCAGCCTGCAGAGACTGGAACCTGTCTAATGTTTGTCACAGTACCTATCATAATCTGGGCTGGTTTGAATCCCTTTTGCTATGCAAGTGTGACACTGTGCCCACACCCTATATCGCTGCACAGCATGGTCAGATGCCAGATCATGTCTCAGTGACAGCTTATTGGTCCACTGATTATAATGGAAATTGCACTAGGGGCAGACTGGTGATCTGTGACGGATATACTGTTATCATCTTTCTCAATGTGCGTTACATATCCTTGACAGGTCCCTTGATCCTACAGCCCTGTTGTCACCTTCATTCAGGTCACATGTCCTGTGCAGGGTCATTGCATTTAGGTCATTGTATAAGGGGAAATAGTGGGTTGCTTACTGATAATCCATGATATGTAGCTCTGTTGTTTGGGCACATAATATGACATGACATGTAGAATGCATGCCCATTTATTTCCAAAGGTACCCTAGGATAAGTGAACACACATGTACAGAAGTGTGTTTTGTGTTGTTGATGAGACACAAAGAACCCCAACCCCTGAAGTATTATGTGCCTGCATCTGTGTCTGCACATGTCCACACATGGAAAGGCTTGACTCTCTGTGTGCCCACCATGCCACTCCCTTCATTGTGATCCAAGGACAAAAGTAGAGTTTGTGGGCTGGCTGTGTCCTCTAGGGACTGTATGATGCAGTTGATAAATTATCTGGGATAGTGGGGGTTTACCAGTCATTAGCCATTTGGTGTAATGTGTCTCATAGTGTTTCTGATCACTATTAGGTTGCTAGCTCATGTCCCACAGAAGTCACAGTTGACCTACCTTGTCAGTGCAGGGCCTGGGCTGGGTGCTGTGTAGGGCAGCATATTGGGGAGTGATTGTAACCATGTCCGTGTGTCCAATAACTGTTAAATGCCACACATGGGCAGTATTGTCAGGACAGGATGTTTGTAGCTTGGCACACTGACATGTATGTGACTCAGCCATCTTTTGTGGGTCTTTTTGACATGATTTGTTGTCTTTTCTTTTTCATTCATATAGGTCAACGCCCATCAGACGAAGGGGATTCGGAGAGCCATCGCTAAGAAGGTGCAGACCCTGGGAGTCCACAGCCAACAGAGCGCCCACAGTCAGAAGATGTGGGAGGACCTGAGACACTGGGCCAGGAAGATCACTGAAACCCCGCTAGGGCTGTCCTCCCAATGTTGATGGGGTGCCCATTGGACATTGACCCACCTAAAGGCCTGCATTTTGGCGGTGGCCTACCTGGAGTATAATGGGCATTTGAGGGCAGCACAACAGCCAAGAGGGGGGCGTACAAAGCTAATTCCTGCTTGTCCCTTTGCCAGGTGATTGAGTGAAGGGCTGACTGCTCCCCCTGACAATGAGTAATGTGTCATGTGTCACAGATCATATGGGAGCTATATATTTGTGTAGACAGGTCATGTGTTTCCAACTGGTCTGTTTTTCCTTTTGGATTTGGGAGTTAGGACACAACTATGGGGAATCCTCACACCTATTGCTTTGCAGGGAACAATTATGGCTCTGTGAAGTGAATAATTTACTATTTGTTCTTCTAGTGGTTGTTAGTTATCTCCAACAGATTACTCTGTCAAATGTCACGGGCCAAAGGTAAGTAGAATGTGGATGACTGTCCTCTTCCATGCGTTTGTGAATATGTGTAGTTTGACATCTGCCAAGCAGGAGCTAGTTATCTTTAGTGTATGATGAGTGTTGGTGCCTCACTGCAGTCTGATGCATAGGTGTCCATCATACATGTGACATGACTTGCATGGCTAACTGTTGACAGCTGCAGCAAAGTACTTTCCTTTGGTAAGTATGAAATGTGCATTGACATGAGTGATGTGTCATCACTGTAGCTATCAGTCTGTGTGCCTACATGTCAGCATGTGTTCCATTCTCTTTAGAATGCATATCTATGCTGCTGTTTTATGCATGTGCTACCCATGTTGATGGGGTGATGTCTGGAGTCTCACATACATGTGTGTGGAGAACTGTTTTTGTAATGGTACATCTACAATGGTGATCCATTACTTGTGGTGCCACAGACAGGAGTGTATCACCATCATATGTCATCTGTTATATGTCTTTCATGCATCATAGCATGTCATTAGTCATGTAAAACTGTACTAGGGTTGAGGGACATGACAGGTAGGGCCAGAGTATGGATCCACTTTATGTTCGTATATACCCTTTAGGTGGATTCATGTTGAGAAGTGAACTGCAAGTGTATAATGATTGGGGATTGTCCCCTGACTGTTGGAATACATCAAGGAGTGACTTGCAGTGAATTTTGTATCACATGTGTTTGGGGACAGGGATTCATCCACAGAGCAATGCCGTGTTTGCCATGTCTGAGATGTGGGTAGTGATGTAGCTTCTCATTGGACAAGTTGGGGGTCCTTCTGTTGGTGATTGCAAGTTCTGTGTCTCTCCAACCTGCACAGCTATAAACACACTCAGGTGTGAACATTGTAGTGGCTGTCAGACACTGGTGGTTGCTATCCTGGGCCTTACAGAATCATTGTTGTGTGTATTCTGGTGACATCTGTCAATGAGATTTTAAACATGACTTCATTGTTGTTCCTTACAATGCCACAATTGGGGCATGTCTGAGTGACATTGGTACTACCTCCTTGACTCATTTTGTCCAGGTGTCACTTTTTTAGCTATACATTGTTGTGATGTGTCCATAGTAATATGGGCATTTCCATGTCAACTGCTCCAGATTTTTGCAGATTTGTACCTGTGTTAGCTGAATTTCCTTTGCAGTCTCTGCTATTATTGGTACATCATGTCAGTTTAGAATAGATGTGTGCCTGAGCTTGTGTCTGTGTATTTGGTAGAGTACCTTACAATGGCATCCAATTGTTGGCTGCTAGTTCACTGGGGGTCTACTGTTTGTGGCACAGGTTTGAGGATGGAGTGGTAAGCTAGTTGTGGTATGCTTAGTCTGGTTGCTAGACTTCATCCATGCAATTGTAGTTGTCTGAGATCCTGATTTTGTCATGTGTAACTTTTGTAATTCCAGATGCCATGCATGGTTATGTAATGGCACATGATTTTGCCACTTCAATGGCACTTTTTGTGTGGGACTACATGACATGATGGCATGGTTTGTCTCTCAGAGTTGTGATTGAGGTGTATTCCTGTCCATGTTGTGACCCTATTTCTCTTTCTTTTGGCCACATCAGCATAGGCAGTCAAAGGAAACGGGGCACAGTCAGTGAGGAAGCATCTGGCCATGGGACCTTGGGTCAAGATACAACTAACACAGAGGGACCCTAGTACTGGTGGACCCATCAGGGAGCTCCCCCAGCACCATCTTTGTCCACCACCACTGTTCTATCCCCCCACACCTGTTGCTCTCCACCAAGTTGGCCGTGTCTGCTCTCCCAAGAGGGTGGGCATCTCCTTTGCTGCAGGCACCTCTGCCCCAGCCATGTTACCCTTGCTGCCTTCCTGAGGAACATCTCTGTGGGTCAGTCCACCATTGTGAATGCCACCCAGGGACTGGCAACCTAACTCCAGAAGACAAATGTGTTCTTGAAGGGAATTAATGGTGCAATGGCTGGCCTACAGAGGTATTTTCAGTCTCTGGCCTCTACACTAATGGCAGCCAGTCATCCCTTGTCTTCCATCCCCCCTCCGCCTCCCCTTCCCAGTCCAAATCCCCTCTTCCCCACCTTCTACTCCCCACCAGACCTCTCCGCTCTGCTCAACAAGCACTAACCACGGTACCCCGCATACGGAAGTCCTTGGCAGGTAGAAGATCCTTCACCTACCTCCCAATAAGGAGCTGGAACACCCTGCCCCTGCACCTCAGGCAGTCACTATCCCTACCACAATTCAGGAAGGACCTTAAAACCTTGCTCTTCACCTGAAGCTCAGAGGACAAACCTCCTTAGTGCCTTGAGAACCATACAGGTAAGTAGTTGCACTCTATAAACCCTGATCTGATCTGTTCCCCGACCTGCCAAAAGCACACAGACAAATTCCCATGCATCTAACTCAACTGACACACAGAGGGTTCACAAACACAAGCACCACAAGACACACCAGCATACACACAAATAACATCCACCCTCAGACACAGCAACAGTCACTACTTTCCCTGACACTTCCCAACCCCCAGCATCACACACACAACATCTGGCATACCTACAGACACCACAACAACAGTCACTGATACAGCCACCACACCCATCCTACCCGCAGACAACACCCCAGCAGACCCTCAGACATCCACCCCTATTATCACACCTGCAGACACCACAACTACAGACACATCTACATGCACCACATCCAGCATACTTGCAGTCACAATCCCAACAGACACACCCTCCACCCACCATGGCATCCCCAGCACCTCCACTCCCCCTTAGCCCAAGACACATAAATGCCCTCTCTCACCCACCCAACAGATACCAACCCCACAAGCATACCTCCTACAAACACCCATCTAATACATCCACTACTACCAATCAGACAACCACTCCCTCAAACTCCAAATCCCAACAGCTTGCCGATGTCCATCCCCATGTGTCAAAGAAACTTTTCTTTTGTCACCTAGACTTTAACCCTGCTTACCCCCCATACCACACCCAAAAGGGCCTCTGTCTTGGCCAATGCCATCCCTTCCACCTCCAAGGCCTCCCCAGCCCTCCCTGCAAGCACCCATACTCCCCTGCCAAGAAGAAGCCCATCCATCCCAAAAAAGAACCCCTCTCCCAAGCGCAAACCCAACCCTCCCACCCCCAGATAATCCCTGTGGTGCCTGGCTGCCCCATTGATGCCTGTTCCTGTGGAGGTTACATGGAAGTTAGGAGTCATGTTTAGGCACAACATAGTGCCTTTATATGGGCAACATGTGGACTGGCCTATGGCCTTTGACCTACAGCCCTTTGTTCAATAAACCCAACCAGTTGTTGGTTTTGTAAGGTATATCTTTGTCCAGCAATTCCTTTCCTAGCTCTGATTGATTTTGGTTGTTTGCCTGTAGTTGTGTGCGTTTTTGCATGCTTGCTGCTCCATGTGGTGTTGTTTCCAGTATGTGAGTTTGTGTGCAGTGCTGTTGTCCCCCAAGAAAAGGACATCTGTTGTGTGATTGGTATTTGTGTGTAGATGTAATGTTGGTGTCATAGCATTGTGTAGTGTTTGTTATCGTAGGTATTTCTTTTTGTGGTGTTGTGCAATGTGGGCATGCATGGTGTTTGACCTGTTATGGCTACTGTATACATGTGATGTGTGTCTTCTTGGGTTTTGTTAGTGCAGACATGGAGTGTGTTCAGTTGTGCTAGGCTGCTTTGCATTTGTGTAGAGATGTTTGTATTTAGGTGTGTGTTCCTTGCAGCTAGTTCGCGTAGAGGTATGTCCCAAGGTGTGGGAGTTGTATGTGCTTTGTAGACTTGCCCTTCTCAATTGTGAAGCTGTACATGACAATTGTTTTTTGGTATTGTTTCTACCTGGGGTCCATGTAGGGCCATTTCCTGTGCACATGTTTTTTTAGGGCCCTGTTCAACGTGATGTGTGCCCCAATGCAGCCTCCATCCATTTATGCTCCTGATGCTCCCACCCCAACTGCCCGGGTATTATTGTGTGGATGTTTTTTGTCTTTTTTGTCTATTTGACTCTCTGTATTTTGTGCATGCCATTGTGCTTCAATTGTGCTGTGTTTGTGTGATGTGTGTGTCAATCACAGTTTTTTTTTTTTAATGGTGGTGTTTTATGTGTTCAATGCCACATCAATGGATATGTGTGTTTTATGTGTGGACAGTTCCTGGCCAGTGTTGAGTGTGAGTGTGTGAGGTGTATTTCTATATGTGCAGTAGTTGTGTTGCTGTGTGTGAGAATGTTGTGTGGCCTTTAGTGTCCTTGTGCCTGAGCTGTGTGTATTTATGTAGTGTTGCAGTGTAATGTCTGCACTGACCAAAGTGTGAGCATTGTGAGTGTGTGGGTGTCGGTGCTGACGTATGTTTGTGGGAGTGTGTGTTGTGTGACATGTATAGCTGCTGCCAGTGGGGACCCCCATGATGTGTTTCCTGGCTGTTTTCATTGGTTAATGATACAGGTAGGTGTCTGTACTTACAGTTGCTTTCGTCCACAGCTGTCTTGATTTTGTTTCCTTGGATGAGCAAGAGTAGTGGCATGACGTTTGCGAAGGGCTCAATAGCGGCTCCAGAAGTGTGAGGCTTCCTGTAGGTTAGTATGTCCCTCTATACTGTCTGTTCCTGCCAGCTTGTACATGATGGTTGGACCACCACGGTCACATTGGCAGCGTCAACCTCATAATGGGTCCTATTGAAACGCAGGCTCCGCCGGTCTATTTGTGCTTCCAGGTGACTCTGGCGGTCTGTACTGGCTGTGGGTGCGGACCCCTGGTGGTCTTCTCTTCCTATGACCTCCAAACTCGTAATACAGCGGTCTGCTCCACCAGACCATTGGTGGTCGGACCGATAAATTCTTAATCAGCCCCAAAATACTTCACTTTGGAACTCACTGAACCACCAGAAGAACCTGAAGACTAAGAGCTCAGTCCAAGAAGTGAAGACCGAGTCTGACCCACTACTCTGCCCTGCCCCACACCAAGGACTGGGCATTTGCCTTGCAGTCCCTGCATGGCTAGCAACACAACACAAAGCTCTGATTTCAGGTGGTTAAACAAACTTCTGGCAACTCCTTCTATTGCAGTGTTTCCACCACACAGTAGGACACCTTTGGGAAAGCGCACAGTTAACAAAACAAAACGATCTCACAATTGCCCAGGGGAATCACAAGTACTCACAAAAAAACTACAGGTGCAAATATTGTTAGTGCATTTAGTTCAAAGGGCAAACATAGTAAATGATGTTACAATGAAATGAGACCACACTCTGTCATGTGTAGTTTGTCTTTGTACGTACGTGATATGTGCACAAGATTGTGCATTGTCACAGAAAGGCCGTTCATGTATGCCATATGTCGTGTTGTCAATGTTTGCAAAGTAACATTTGTACATGCCTAATGAAAGTTGTAACATTTCAATTCAGTGCCTTTCATTTTATACCGCAAGAAACGTTCTTTAATGCCTATGAACTGCACCTGGAAATGAAAGGCATCACAATTTACAAGTCCCCTCTCCTCGGAATTGTGCCCCAGCCACCCTTTATCACAGTACTGAGTTGTTCCTTCAAACAAATCCTTCCCTGTAAATGGGACAGGAACAAGACTCTGCTACACTGGATCCTCTGAAGGTAAGTGCAGAGCAAGAAGTTGGGTTGCAGCAGAACAGGAAGCAAATATGGTGTGCCATCATGTCCAACATACACATTGTCTTCACGGTCTCTTCATTCACGAAAAAGAAAACCAACTTCCCATCTTCTTCTTCCCATCTTCAGATGATGATGATATGTAATGGACCTTGTAAGCATGCAAGAGGAGACAAGGTAAAAGAAGGGCTCAAGAAAGCTCAATTGGCAGTGAGCGCAGTCAGCCAGTCATGGTTCATGCCAAGAGTGCCACAGAGCAAGTGCAAATGGTTTCTATTCAGTGTGTGCTCCTCTGCCATAACTCAATCCTTCACTCTTCTCAAGAATTTAAACCCAGCACCAGTAGCCCCCATTATGACCTAGCCCCCGACCTAACCCATGTTGATGCAAAACTGCACCACTGCTATCTAGATAGCCCAGCTCATGGGAACTAATACTATTGCCTGTTTATGAAAGACATTTTAGGAAATATATGACTAATAGGAAGCCTGGGTTAAAGAATACATTCCTTTATAATGGCTCTACACTTTTTTGTTACCGGTTATTATATTTGGGCTCAGATGTAAAAACATGTTAAAGCAAATGCAGTCGGTTAAAATGTAAAAATTGTCACAAGCAGACGACAACGGATAAAGTTGCTCTGTTCGTGTGTATCCAAAATAAAGTATATTGCTTCATAGTTTCTAGCGGGGTTAGTGGCTGCAAACTCTGTAGGTTACAATCTCAGATCTGGCACATGTTGGTTGTGACAGAAAGCCATTACATGAAATGGAAAGTCATTATCTCATGTAAATGAGTTGGTAGTCACAGCTCAGATTCCGGTGATAGGTGCCCAGATCGTAAAAATGTCAGCACTAATTGCAAATAAATTGACGGCCTTGGCAGAGACATTAATGATTTGATGTGAATGGAAAGTGAGTGGCACCCTCAATTTCACAAGGTGGCCGAGACGCTTTGACTGGTTAAAGCGTATGAAGGCAGTTCTCTCTTTGCCTGCACAGCATTTCATTTGGGGATAAATGAAGTGCTTTGCCTGTTCGTTTGCTCTGTTATGTTCAGTGCGGAAGGCAGATGCTCTATGATTTTAATGTAATCAGGAGCCCTATGAATCAGGAGGAAAATGATGGTCTCCTTGGGGACCACAGCTACAGTTGTTCACAAATAGCATTATTAAGCGCCAACTGTCCCACTAGTACTATACCCAGAGAAACTGTAATCTTTCCCAACCTCACCACCTTGAACTGTTCAGGGATTTCCAGTGAGCAATTAAATTGACCCTATTTGAAGTGCTTTTCATTCCGGGGAGTCATACTGTTCTGCTTCTGTACGATAAACATATTTTAGAATAACACACCCTGCCTGTTCACACACTCATGCCTCACAAAACATCAGTGTTTAGAATGAGGCAGAAAGAATCAAAACATACTTACAATTTATCGCTTTCGAAAGGAAAACGTTGGTGAAAAAGTCTAATGTGTTCTTGAAGGCTGTATTTGGTATGTTTTCCATTTTATGGAATCAAATTGCAAACACTATCTTCTCTGTAATCCTTGATGTATTGGGTAAACATAGGGCCATATTTATACTTTTTGACGCAAAACTGCGCTAACGCAGTTTTGCGTCAAAAAATTTTGCGCCGTCTAACGCCATTTGGATGCGCCGTGCGGGCGTCAAATTTATACTTTGACGTACGGCGGCGCAACCAACAGGTGGGCGTCAGGATATTGTGACGCACACAGCGGCGTCAAGTCGTAAGGAAAAACCACGTAAAGGCGACGCACATCACCGTGGGCCGATTTACGACAGCGCAATCGTGAAAGCGCTGGTTTTTCTCACGCAATTGCGTCAAATTCTAGCGCGAAAACTGCAGTGTTACCAGAGAGCCAACATGGATCCCAGTGGACACAACAGAGCCCAGGATGATGACAGCAGACCAGGAACCAGCCAAGAGGTCCCACAAACAAACCAGGATAACCAAAAAAAGAAAAGAAAGTGTCGCTTCAGTGAAGAGGAGCAGGAAATCCTGGTGAGAGAGGTGACGGAACACCAGCACCAACTTTTCATTACATCCAAATTGCCACTCAGTAGGAGAGAGGCCATATGGAAGCAAATAGTGGACAAGATCAACAGTGTGGCTGAAGAACGCCGCACAGTCACTGAGTGTAAGAAACGCTGGCATGACTGTAAACGCAGGACCAAAGAGAAAATGGCCAGGAACAGGAAGGCAGCAATGCAGACTGGAGGTGGGAGTCCAGCACAACAGGAGGCCCTGGACCACATGGAGGAGATGGTTGCAGCCGCCATCCCCGAGGAGATCGTCACAGGGATTCAAGGGCAGGACAGTGCAGACTACCAAGACACAATGCACATGCAGGGTAAGTCGCATGGGGAATTATAATGCACTAATGTTAACTGCAACCAGGGGGGGAATACCTACTACACAATGCATGTAAGTCAGCATATACATAGAGTGGCATGGGTAAAGGAGCACAGTAGGGGGGCATGCCTAGCACACACTGAAGCTGGGGCACCACCAAACACAGCAACAAGTACAGCCCCATGGGGACATCCTGTAAGTACAACAATAGAGCCAAGGGAAAGCAGCGACAGGTAGGAAGGCCACTACAGCAAACTCACATCCAGGCACTTGTTTTGTAAAATCTATCCTACAGCAACTAGGTCCCTATCAGTAACCCAGTAGGCAAAGCAACAACTGCAATGTAACTGCCACAACACCTTACAATAACGCCTCTCATCTCTGTGCAGCTACAGCACCAAATGGCAGCAACCTCCCCATGGAATATACATACACAAATTAGGGGGTGACATTGACATCCGCAACAAGTCAGTGTAAAAATACAAACTCACCAGTACACTCAAATGCCCAATGTCCATACCTGACACATACATAAGCCAAAGTAAACAGCAATAGGACCCACACAGCACCAACCACACACACATGCTGCATACGTCAGGGTCCCTCACATGCCTGGATAACAAGGCTACATCACTAATGTCATACTGCTCAGACAACACCTGAGGAGGAGACATAGGCAACTGGTCACTCAAACACACCTGCAAAGTCTGACAAACAAATCGGACCTTCATACGATAAACAGGCTTATACAATCAAACACACATGACCCACCTTCATCTTCAAACATCAACAATGTTTACATCCACACCACATCCAAACATGAACATGCATAGGAAATGGCACGGAACATGTACACTGCATGCAATGTGAATCAAAAGTGAATGGGGCAGGTCCTGAGAGGCAAGTGTGTTGGCAGGGCACTCACAACACCCACAGTCAGTCAATGTGTATTCTGGCAAGTGTAATGTATACTTTGCGCATTAGCCTCAGGCTGTAGGCCTTTCTGCACCTTACCCTGAATGTACTCTTACGCATATGCTCACATCTAAGAGCCTCTGAGCACTTTGCACTACATGCTTCTCATTGGCCTTCCTATCAGGAAATATACCAAATAGCCAGTCCTAGGGTGTTGTTAATAAGTCCAATCACACTGTTTTGCCTACATCTGCACTGGAGTGTGCCAGAACAGATACACTCTGTGCCCCAGTCAAGGATACAGTCTGGTACTTTGCGGATAGATGGGGTAGGGGTTCTGATTTGCCATTCCTGCGTAGGGAAACTATCTCATCACCATGACTTATGACTTATAAAATCACTTCCTTGTCCCAAGACACACAAGAGGGAGTCTCCAAACAGAGAAACACCAGACGCTGCCTGCCTTGCTGCAGATGCAAAACCAGATCACAGGCCATTGCTCAGATATGACGGATGAAGTCTCCCCAGTGATTCAGACAGGCAGGCTAGAAGCTTAACATGCTGTGCTATAAATAGAACAAGCAGAGGGAGAGTACAAACTGTTAGGAACCATGATAGCTTTCGACCAATGTCTTACTCTCCTGCTGACTATTTCAAGTCTACCATGTTGAAGTATTTGGGTTATTGTGGCTCACACCTAAATATAGACAAGTCAGTTGTTCAAAGAGATCATCATATGAAACAAATACTGTCTTTGACTTTTGTGTATGAGTTCATACTGGAAAAGAGTGAAGATGTTGGGATCTGGGTGACCACAACTTCCCTGAAAAGTTCCAAAGATGTCATGCGCTCGGATGTATAATCATTCCTTTGCTGTGGGAGACATGAGCCAATGCTAGTTAGCTAGAGCAAAATGAAAGAATCAGGGTGACAGAGTCAATTAAAAGTGGGTCAGACTCAGTCCATCACACCATTAGCTATCCTGCTGCCTCGTAAGCAAGTCAGCTCAGGTCGGATAATGAGAACACACCCTCGAAAATGTCTCTACATAAGAATAGTTAATCACGGAGGGACTAGTAGGACACAAAGATGCCTATTCACAAAATGTTACAAAGCAACACCTAGCGGCAATTAGGCAGACAAGTCTGGTAGCTCCACATCACACATGTGACACACAGGTGGGCCATAGGCCTACAACAATGCCCATATGAAGGACAGCAGATACCCAGAAAAAAACAGAGACCAAAGATAAGGCATCCAGACGCCTGTAACTGTTTGCAAACTTGTTACAACACAGACACACTAATTGTACCCTGTTTCATTGCAGAGGAACATGGATCTCCTGCCGATATGCCTGACCCTGATTTCCCTGATGACATCGATGACGACCCCATCAACCTCTCCCCACAAACCCTCAACATGGTCTTAGGAAGCCTCCAAACCCCACCTTCAGTCCCAAGGAGGAGCCCAGAAGAAGCAGCCACCCCAGTAGACCCACCTGCCACCCCAAATGTAATACCTGCCAGCTCCAACACAGCTGAGGACTCCGACGACACTGGAACCAGCTTTGAAAGAACCGTCGTTGGGGTCCAGCGGGAGCTGGCCAAGGAGGTGCGGGTGGGGATGCAAACTATGGCAGCCAGCCTTGAGGGGGTGCGTTCGTGCATGATCCCTCCTGCTGATCAGACAGCTGTGATGCAAGCACTAACATCGCACATGCAGGAACTTGTAGAAACACAAAAGCAAATCGCCACAGCTGTCATCCAGTTGACAGAACAACTAAGAATGCAAGCCAGTCAACGGGTGCACGAATGCAACATCGAACCCCTCAGGGCTGACCTGGCTGCCTACCATCGGGATGTGGCTGCCATTCTGAGAAACCAGCAGGCCCTCCTTGCTGCAGTATTGCCCTTCCTAAGTCCACAGGGACTAGCCCCCGGGATGTCTGCCTCCATGTCTTCTAACACTGAGGTGTGTGTTGCCCCTTCACAACCAACAACAACAAGGACAGAGGAGGCAACACACACATCAGAAGAAGAAGACGTGGAACAGATAACCTTCACACGGAGGAGTACCCGGAAGCCCTAGTCCCTGCACCATGGCCTACTCTGACCAAGGTCCTGCGTTTAGTCAAAGCCCAGTTTCTGAACACCTACACTCAATGACTGTTTGGCAATCCACTGTTTGACTTGTCCACATTGCCAGTGAATGTCTCTCTCCTACAATTTGGTAAGCCTGTCCCTCTGCACTGACACCTTCTATAGGCTCACCAAGAAATGATGCCCCAGAACGGACTCAGCAAAAATGTTGAATGGACAATTTGCACTACAACACCTGTAAAAAAATCGCACTTGCTCACCTATTGTGTCTCTGTGTCATTTCACACTTCAACTGTGCAGTACCTAACTCCAAAGTGGCTGTGTGGCAACCCTGTTGAATCTCTATACTACTGTCCTGATGTCATATATTCAGATCCATCTGTGCATTGGCCAGGATTGCATCATAGCCCTACCATACTGAGGGAAATAACTGAGGAAGGAACTAAGCACACACAATCATGCTGTGTTGGTCAGAATGATGCACCATCTATCGCTATTCCAGAGAGCAAATGGTGGCTAGGAAATGTAGGCTCCATGCAAGACTTAAATAAGAATGGATGCCGCTTAATGTAATGAATCGTGTACAAATCACACTGCATTAACTTCCCTTACAGAGTAGGCTTCCATGAAGGAAATTCATGCTGCTTCAGTACACACATGATGTAGCTCAGCAATGAAAGCAGCAATACATGAGTGTGAACAACTCCTCATCTACAAAGATCTCCCTGAGCTTCACACTGCTGTCCGACCTAACAATTAACCCACATTGACATGTAATGAAGCACTCTTTGTGAAGTTGGACACATATCATAACAAAAGCTTGGTGTACAATGCACACTACCAATGGGGAGTCTCCCAATTTGAGGATACTTAACAAGTGAGCACACGGGTAGATGGGATGTTAAACATCCATTCCCAGGGGATGCTGAGCATAGGACACAAATGTCACACTAAATCATTCTGCAACATGGATGTCAAGGCCATGATAAAGTAGCACCTAACGCATCAAGTAAAGGGTTAACAAAATATTTATTTATATCTAGTACTACAAGAGGCAACTAAGGGAAAGGTACACCTACACTAATCTAACCTGACTACTAATAACCCACAACTGTCCCCATCTAACCTAAGCTAAACTTACTCTACACATGTAACGAAACGATCTAAACATCAACCCCCCACCCACCATTATGAGACAGGACACATGTAGGACAAAACATACTAACCTACACACATACTACACTATCCTAAACAAGCAGATATTTTTTTGGTTTTTTTTTGTTTTAAATTTTTTTTTTTTTTTTTTTTTTTTATTAAACATGAATCCCAACATTGCCCCCCACCCACCCACCCACACACAAATATTTGAGAAAAATAACAAGGACCCCCCACCCTCTTCCCTAACACTAACTAAGCTACATACCTATCCTAATCCTAATACTAATCCCCAAAGCCCAACTAACAGGAGAAAAAAAGGAAAGAGGTGAGAGGGGAGGGATAAAAGTTTAAGAGGGCAAACGAACTAGACGTTTGCACTCCTTAGTGTGCGCCTGATGTCGCGGACCCGGGTCTTTACATAGTTCATGTCATCAGTCAGGTTGTCCACCTTCCTCAAAAGTTTGTCCACTTTCTGGGACAATGCCTGGAAGGCTGCAGGGTCCACGGGAGGGTCTGTGGGGAGGGTTTGTGGGCCAGCAGAGGTCGAGCTAGTGGCAGCTGTTGGTGGGACATGTGACTGTCCTGCTGCCAGCACACGGCTGGGTCCAGGTCGTGCTGCATGCGGCGGGTCCATGGCAGCCGAAGTAGATGGGACCACTGGGCCAGACCTGGTGGCTGTGTCGTTGGTGGCTGTAGGTGGCACACTTGTTGGAGGCTGTGGTGTGGCCCACCACGCCCCGGAGGCCCTTTCGGAGTGATACCTGCGGCCCATCCGCCGATACCCAGACTGCACCTGCAGGATGTGCCTGTAACGGATGGCACGCCGCTCAAAATGGATGCGATCGGCCGCCCTCATGTTAGCAGCTGTGAAGAGAAAAGGCAGATATTTACCTTTGGCTTTGCATTGGGTGGGATAGCACAATGGGTTATTTGTACATTACTAGAAATGTATAGGTTGCAGCAATTGTCACAACATAGTTCACAGAAGGGCTCAGAGGAAGTACATGTGAAGCATGCATACATAAGGGCATATCACACCTAGAATATCCAGGTCTCTACATGATGGATGACATCACCCTACACTACTCATCCTAATCATCCCTACGGTTTTGTACATCATGGCTGCACCTCTTCCGCATACTTACTTCACTACATATGTCACTATATGTGATAACTATCACACTCCTCACTCTAAGCCATCTGGAATTGGTTGTGTGCTAAGATTGAACCAATGGGCTATAACCCAATGTCTACACTAGGGACCAGATGTAGGAAGATGGGAAATGGGACGAACAATCTGCAATGCAGAATGGGGTATCTGACACCGTCTGTGAGTTGCTATGGGGTTGCTAAGAGCCACCTCATTTACATCAATGATGTGGGTTGCAAGTTGCTCCACCTTTGCAACTATGGGCACTCACGGGGATGGAGGCCTGCTGGGAACAGCAGACCTCCATGTCCGTGACCGCTTGGAAATAACGCAGAACATGTTCCCCAAGTGTAGGACGTTTACCTCAACGGGAAATGAGCAGCACTTAGAAATAAATTACGACAATTTCAATATTGAATAATTTAAGGCACTTAGGCCCGTATTTATATTTGTTGTTGCGCCGCATTTGCGTCACTTGTTGACGCAAAAGCCGCGCAAACTTGCAAATTCCAATTGTAATTTGTAAGTTTGCGCCGTTTTGGCGTCAAAAAGCTGCGCAAATGTGGTGCAAAAAAATTATAAATACGGGCCGCAGTGGTCCCTTGGACCACTGCCTGTTTTGTACAGGATTATTTTGGTACACTCGGAAAGGTGATGGGTTACAATGGGGACCCCTTACAGCTAGCAAGTGGGTTACCATCCACTTCAAGTGGATGATAACTGCGACTCACTTAGCAACCACAAACTCCATTGCAAATGGACTTGCATACCACTGTCAGTTGCAAATAGGACTGGAAAAAGCCTTCATATTTAGGATTAGGAATAAAATCTCCCATATATTTTCATGATCACCTAATACATTTCGGAATAGGAAACAGATGTTTGCAACTCACACACAATAATTATGAGTTTATCAACTTGTACACAGTTTGGCACATCTGGCCCTAGGTTCTGACTCACGACACAAAAGGTGTCAAGTAAGTGTGACATACTGGTTGCTACAGTCCAAGGTAGCCTGTTTCACATTAACATCCCAGTCGTTGAGGGTGGTGTGGGAAGAACAACCACCAATCCCATGTGAAATGCACACCCAGGAGTGTATTGAACGTTCACCAAGTATGTGCCTTCACACACAAGACCTATGAATGGCTAGCAACACGTTGGACTTAGGCAAACATTGTGACATCCATGGACCACACATGTCACAATGATATGACTTTTGCCAACATGACATACTATCAGTGAGGCATGTTTTACTACACACACAGAGGGGGTGGAACACCCATTCTCATGATTCAACAGAACACATAGGCCATTGCACTCAAGTCACACACACTCCTAGTTCAGCTTGTGTAAGTACATGCCCCCGGAAGATCCAACCTACAGTGTGCACAGTCCATCCTCAACTAGGAAGATGCACTTTTCATCACAGCCATGTGCCTAAGCTATATGGGAGAATGTCAGTCTGATATGCAGACTCAGTTCATGTCAAGTCCCCGACCAAGTCTTACTTTGACCAGTGTATTCTAAGTAACTCATCCCATTCCCCATTGCGGCCCAACTGTAATGTCCTACAGCCCCTCAATCTCAGAGATGGCTAGGTGTTGCTTAACAGAAACATAAGTCCAATTTGATATCACACTAACACGACAATGGCAATGAACGGCCAGCGCATCACATCATGATTTCTCTTGAACACACAGTAGTCCATTTTGCGTCATTGGCAAATAAATATATCAAATAGCACTCAGGCAACACTCACTGTAGGTATCGGGGTCGTCGAAGTGTGCCACCTCTCCCACGGTGTAAGGCTCTGGTCCACCTGTAAAGCATGACAGGAAGAATGTACTCAGACTGGGTGGACTGACAAAATAATTCTGTTACAATGACACTGTGAGAATATGACATGGTAATGATACACTTTCACACATGCTCATACTGCATGGATGAGTTTGTATTCAACATTAACATTGGATGATTCTCCTGCTACAGTTACACACCCTACTACACACATGCAGTGGCCAGGACAGTCAGGTGTCGTCCAAGTTTACTCACAATAATTATGCCCCGACAAAATTGTTATCCAAACATCTCAGCATGTGCATTCCAGAGAGACATCCAGACACTTGTTCCATGAGGACTGCATGACCACTCACAGTCAAACAGCCTATGTGGACATGTTCAACACACAGCAACCACACACACATGTGACATATCTGTGGAAAACATATCTGACTTCATGTGACGTGTATAAAACACACATGTATATCATCATCATGGGATTCAAATCAGATTTCGAGCGATGGGGTCTACATATGTAGGTATGTTGTTTCGACATGACTTACTCATTGCCCATTATGACATGTAGAGTACAAATAGAGCCATTAACGTGTTGCTTGTCTGACACAAATGCTACACTACATTACATACAGCTACAGCCATCTGGTATGTGTAGAACAACTGAGCCATCTGACTGCTAGCATAGGTCTTCATACACATTGTGCAACACGTACACATTAGGGCACATATGTAAACATTAGTAAGGCAGCATTTGCATCATTGCATCACGCAGAGATGGGCCACACCTGCCAAATACAGATATATGTATTAAGTTTCTGCTGTTTGAGGGAGAAAAAGTGTAGCCAATTTGGGGATATCAATATAGATTGACAAGGGCCTAGGTTTCCCTAGCATTACACATAGGCAGCTCCTTATCTAGCAGATTGGGTAACATTCATCACATGTTCACACACAGATTACTATCATGTCCATGTAATTGATTGCTACTCACCAACATGGCCACCAATCCTGACTCCCAGGTGGTCCAGCAGGTCCTGTTCCCTCGTGATCAGATCGGCCCAGCGGTGTTTCAACTGATGGACATTCCGCATGGTCCCATGGACCCGGACCATGTGATGGCGCACCTTCTCCCAGCGAATTTTCCGGGCCTCCGTGTGATACCCCTGTATCACACGGCCCCCAGCCTCCAGCATCAGTGGGAGGAAATGGCACACTAGCCAGATAAATCCCCCCAATTCATCTTCGCCCATCCTGGACAGGCGAGGCCTCCCTGACATTATGACTGATGACAAACAGAAAAAATAAAGTAGGAAATGGGGAAAGGTAGAGGTGTGAAGTTAAGAAAAGGAGAAAATAGCCCAACTAACCCCAATAACTACCCTACCCACAACAGACTCCCACAGACAATATAAACAAATACAGGAATGGACAAAACTAGACTTAACAGACTGAGACAATGATACACAACAATATTAGACTGAACAAAGTACAAAAGACAAGCTACACAGGACAACAAAGCAGTAATTCACAGGACAACACTCTTCACTGAACCACACAGTCTAGAAAAATCTGAGACTGCAAAGTGAAAGTGAAAGTCAACTTCCAATACAGATTTGGCAAACAGGATATCCTATTACATCACTTCCTGCATAAAATGGCCGCCGTTTTTTAATCGCGGTTTGCGTCGTATTTTCACGCATACATAATTTCGCGTCATTTTTTATGACGCATAATATTGCACATGCTGCTGAGTGTAAAAATATGATATGAATATTAATATTTATTTACTGTACGAGATGTCCAAAAATATGTGCATGTTGCGTCATTTTTTCCGACGCATACATGATGGGCGTCATATTTTATCCACCTACAGGAGTGCTAATGCTGCTGAGTGAAAAAATATGATATGAATCTTAAGATTCATTTACTGTACGAGATGTACGAAAATATGTGCATGTTGCGTCATTTTTTCCGACGCATACATGATGTGCGTCATATTTTTGAAACGTACAGGAATGCACATGCTGCTGAGTCAAATCTGAAATATGATGTAACTTATATTTTGCTGTCTAAATCTGTGAAATTTTTGTATACATTCAGATTTGACTCTGCATTCTGTGCACTCATGTACGTGACCAAAATATGACACCCATGCTGTATGCGTAGAATTATGATCAAATCTTTTTGTTACGTGTTCATGTTTTTAACTTGTGGAAGGTGATTTGTCAGGGTCAAACGGGGCAATGTGATACCCATTTGTGTTTGGATATGCCACATGTCCATTGTTGTATGTATGGCAGGCATTCACACAGTAATGGTGTGGATACGTTACATAATGTCTTTTCCATATTTGTCAACATATTTGTGGCAATTGCTGATGGCTGTTTGGAAATGATGGATGGGATACCATGATGTATTCCTTCTCCAAATTTGGTCCACACTTATGATGGTGATGCTTTTATCTGGAGTCCTAACAGGGAGTGCAATGGTCACTTACAGTTATTATGGGGCTAACCATGTCCTAGCCTCATTTTGTGTTTGTGCTTTGTGTTCTACTCTTGACATGTAGGCCACACATGTACCTTATGCATGTGTTTGGCTCACAAGTACAGGATTTGTGTATGTTTGTGGGACCGTAGAAGTGGACTTAGGCCCCCAGCACCCTAGGATTTGACCATCCTGATTAGTTACAGTATCCATGGCTTGGCTTAATATTTTATGGGAAACCTGCAGCAGCAGGCTAATGTAAGGCCATATGGTATGTATGACTGTTGACCATTCATTCATCTCATTAGCCCATTAGAAGTTTGCAGTAATGATGATTTTGAGCTGACATGCCTACCATTTCCCAATGACTATGTTTGGAAGACTCTGAGCGTTCCTGATGTTCTGGGGAATATTCTTTAGTGGGTGTCTGTGTCCCTTTCTGCATTAACTGGTTAAGTGGCATGTCACATTCTTCCTGCTAGGTTCAAACTGGGACCCGACTGTGATGGTCTACTTTCAATAATTTGGTTGATTGTATGACATATGTGTACATGTGTGTTGGTATGTGGATCCACTATCACCTGTCTGGGTGTATGTTGTCACTGTGACATCCAGGTCTCCTCCTGAGTTAGTGGCAGCTAATGTTGTCCCAATTGTGTTTTGCTCATATCACCCACTGGAGAGAAGCCATTGATGACATGGTGACGTACACATGGATGGTCCCACCCTGTCTCTGACCACATGTGATGTGACTTTCACATGATCTACTTTTTTTGTCTGGGTGCAAGACTGTCTCAGGTGTTTTGATGTAGCATGTGGATTTGCCACATTTGTACTCATGTGGGCCTCTGTGTATGGCAATGTATCATGTCACATCCTACCCTCTGTGCATACAATTGAAATGTTCTTTTTTGTTGTGATGATTGTTATGGCATTGTTGGTCAAGGAGACCACATTCTTCGTCAGCATTTTATAAGTAAAGGTGCTCAGTAATGCATGGACCAAAACATGATGTGGTGTTTGATATCTGTGTTTATTTACAATAGTGTAATACAGGTGATTATTATACATTAAGCAAAAAAATTATTTACAAGCTGCTGGCGCCTACGCTGTCCTGCTGCCGTGTTGGGTTGTCCCCCCTCCTGTTGCGGCCCAGCATCCTCCTCTTCGTCATCCTCAGGCATGCCTGGGTCCAGTTCAAGGAGGGGAATGTTCCTCTGGACACATATATTGTGCAATATGGCACAAGTGAGGATGATTTTGCACACCATCTCTGGGGAATAGAGTAGGCTCCCGCCAGTGATGTCAAGGCAGCGGAACCTAGACTTTAGGATCCCAAAGGTCCTCTCCACAATGCTGCGGGTCCTCTTGTGGGCGTCATTGTATGCCCGCTCTGCAGCAGTGATTGGGTTCCCGAATGGTGTCATCACCCAAGGCTGGATGCCATACCCCTGATCAGCTGAAAGAGAAAGAGAATGGATTGAATTAGATGTAGGAGGCAGTGTTGTACGGATCTTTGATGGCTGTAGTTGTCTTGTGTTGTCTGTGACTCTTTTGTGTACTAATGTTCCAACCTATGGTTGTTGTTGAAAAGTTTGCTTTGATATATTTTCCCTTGGCTGAGCAAGTGTTTGTTGGCTAACCGTTTGTCAGAAGGACTGTTTTTGTTGTTGCAGTAGAGTGTTCCCTCCCTAGCATTGTGACTAGTGATACAGTTGTCTGTGTGTCCTCACTGGGGGTGTGATGTTAGTTCCATGCCGAGTTAAAACGTGAAAGTGTATTTGACACCTTCATGTGTATGAGCCCAGGCCATCCCATACCTTTTGACTTATGCATTGTATTAGTGTACAGGTTATTTTGAGACTTCCAATCTGTAAAGTGACATTTGGCCAACCACACTCATTGATGTCTTCACATTAGGCTGTGGATTAAATTCAAATGTGTGACAGGTTAAATGTTGACTTCTGACACATGGCTAGTGATGTGAGTACCTCAGTGTGTTCCTGGCTAGGTGTTGCTATTGTGGTGTATGTGTTGTTTGTCCGAGAGGGTTTGTGTGCGGTGTGTGTATGGGTTTGTTTTTTGTCCTTACCAACAAGTAGTCCATTGCCATAGCGTCCATCCTGGAAGTGTTGGTTGATGGTGGAGTGACGGAAGATGAATGCGTCATGTACACTCCCAGGATATTTGGCCACGATGTTGGTGATCAGTCCTTGGTGATCGACTATGGCCTGCACGTTGATTGAATGTGTGTGCTTCCTGTTGCGGTAGAGGTGTTCTGTTGCAGCAGGTGGCACAAGGCGTACGTGTGTGCAGTCGATTGCACCAAGGACGTGCGGGAAGCCACTGATGGCGTAGAACCCCTGTTTCATTTCCTGCTGCTTCTGCAGTGTGTTAGGGAAGCAGATGTGGCGGGGTGTCAGGCGAATGATGGCATCCAGGACTTTAGGCAGGAATGCAGAGAATGATGGTTGGGATATTCCACCAACCAGGGCACCAGTTGTCTGAAAGGAGCCACTTGCCAGCAGGTGTAGTACGGCAAGCAGCTTTGTTTCAGTTGGGATAGTGCGGGGTGTCACTAAAGTGGGGGCCAACTGTTGTTCGATATTTGCCAGCAGCTGCTGAATGGCCTGCCAGTTCAACCGGTACCTCTGGATGATGTCCCGTTCCCTGAGGCCATGCAGGGTTGTTCTTGGGCGGAATATCCTGTCCTGCCTTCTGCGCTGTCTTTGGGGTCCCTGCTGTTGTTGTTGTAGCTGCTGTTGTTGCTGCAGGGCTCTGCGTCTACGTGCACGTTGAAGAAAAAGCACCTCCATAGCTCCCTGTTGCTGCTCTGCTGCTCTGTTGTTTGTTCTGTGTGTTCTGCTTAAGTACAGGTGTGTTTGCCCCATTTTAACGCCTGCCCTGACCCAGGCGTTAAAATTTCACGCTATTCGTGCTTAGCGTCATTTTTTGGCGCCGCCTACGGCCCGGGAGTCATTTTTGCCCGGAAGCATAAATACGACGCACCGCTGTATGCGTGGGTTTTTGGACGGGAACGCCTACCCTGCATGTCATTAACGCAGGGCGGGGTGCCGCTTCCAAAAACTCACGCACATAGCGCCATTCCCCTTGTGCGCCGCATCGGGCGTCAGGGTATAAATATGGGGCATCGTTTGCGCTGAATGTGCGTCAAAATTTTTGACGCACATTCGGCGCAACCGGAGTATAAATATGGCCCATAGTACATTTACCATAGTTTTATGTCCAGAGTAGTAAAACTTACATTTACAATAAAATCTGATTTTCAGGCCGTTATTCCCTGATCAAGATTAATACATTTTGTATCAATTTATATTTACTCCTCCAAATCGGATTTACTTCTGCGGACAATGTGATAGTTTTTGCCCATTATCTTTTGGGTTAGGTCTCAGGTCATCTATAGGAAAGGGGGTCATTCTAGATTGCAACTTACTAAGTAGGAGCTTGTACATTTAAGGAATGTATGTCAATATCAAGCACAAACGTATTGTGGTATAAAAATATTACAGCTGGAATGTCGACTTACAAAATGTTGTAAAAGGTTTTAGATATAGGTAGGTATACATTTAATATTTCTAATTCGATATCCATGTACCATGAGGACATATGCTATGTATGCACATGCACAGGCTATAACATGCTATTTGATACCATGGCTGAGGATGAGAAGGGCCCATGATTCACAAGAGGGGAAGACTTGAGTGAGTCATTATGCCCTTTCTCAGTTTCAACATTGATATTAGCATATTATATTCTGCACCTCTGCCTGTATGGTTTATGCCCTAGCATTTGTGCATTTGATCTAACAAATGAATCTATCCCAAGCTAAGAAGCAATTGGTTAAATGTTGGCAGCACTGAGGTGGAGAAGGATTCGTGTATATCCATTGAATGCAATTATTAAATAACCTTCATCATTGGTCGTAAGAACCTTTTGTTCGTCGACAAGAAGAACTGAGAAGGAGCAACCATTTACCTCAAACACCATGAACAATTAAGTCTATTTGGAGATTCTCAATAGTCAATAAAGAGAATTTGAGTGAGTTAATTGGTTTTATGAACAAATACATTCAAATTGATTACCTTATTCAGTAATCATAACTTTTCTTAGGTCATCACCGGTACAGGATCAAACGATCCATTAGTCGATATTTCAATGCAGAGTAAAATACACAGGGGCCCCATCATCCTCGTCATGTGCACTGCCTGCACAGCAGACAGTACGCATTATGAGGGTGCTGTGCAGTGGCCCCCCTGTGACCCCCTGCACCTGTTCTCTGCCAGTCTTTTCATGGCCGTGAAACCACCATGAAAATGCTGGCAGAGAACAAGGTTGTAATCAGCCTGGCAGTGCTGCATGCAGCACCGCCCGGGCTGATTGTAACCTGCACCCGTCGTCAGCCCGTCCGGATCACTGATCCCAGTGGAGACAGTGGTACCCTGGCAGTCGAACTGCCAGGTTCGTAATTTGGTGGTCAGACTGCCACAGTAACGGCAGTTCAGACCACCACGGCGAGTCTGACAGTCTAGTGACAGGCAGACTCATAATTAGGCCATATGCCCTCTCCTGCTAGCAATATGTCTAAAGCCAATCTATTATATTAAACCATAGACCTATCAGATACTAATTATTTGTTAACTGCTAGTAATGCAGCTGATGTACTAGTATATAATTTATTTACTACTATAGTACACTTTCTGATTTTCTCATTGTTTAGAATTCCTCCCACTAATTGTATTCCATAAATTGTGCTACAAATGAATCTGTGAAAAGAGATCATTGCTAGAGCAGCTAACCTAATGTGATTTCTCCTTTTATAAAGCATAGTTTCCCTTTCTGTTGTTCATTTAATTCAATTTAGGATATATAATTTTTTATATTGAGCCTCCTCTTCTTCCCTCAAATTCATTAATACATCTTCATTAGTTGCTCTATTAAGCATGAGCTCTCCTTTCCTGTAATGTTTGAATACATTTTTTCTCTAATGGTTTCAAGAAACATGTCAAATTTTAATTCTATGCCTTAACATTGTCTATCTTTGTATACGATCTAAAGAAATACCACGCAGTCTCCATCTCCTTAGCTTGTGGATGAGGATTCATTCTTTGTGAAGAGGGACTTTAAAAAGGATAAAATTGCAATTAGACAAATAATACTCAAAACAATTCTGTCCATGAAATAAATTAGCAATGTACCACATGTAACTGCATATGAATAGTGGGATAAGATGGTCTGTTACATTCTCAGTAGCTGAAGCACATACATGTGAACAGATATAAGAATCCTTAGCATTTAACGCATGTGTGCACTCTTGAACAAATCTACAACAAACGTTTGATGTGAAATCTCCAGTTGAAGCATCTATAAATGACGCTCTTAATTTTCTGTCAACCATTGTATGTGCAGGTGATATAGGAGGAGGGGTAGATCTCATTGCCTCATCTACCTTTGTGGTGTAGGGTGGCACAACAAGTGCCTTGCTGTGCCACTCTGCACCACCAAGAAAGGGCAGAAATGTGTTGTATCTGCATTTCTCTCCTCTCCCCCTGCACTGGTGCACAAATTGCAGCCATGTGCCAATGCAGGTACTCTTGCGGCTGAGAGGTCCAGGAGGATGAGGGCTGCTGTTTCGCCATTGTCCAGTATGGTTCTGATGTCGTCGGTGGTGGCGATGAGGGCAGTTTTGGGACTGTGGTTGATGCGGAATCCGGATTGGGAAGGGTCCAGGGTGTAGTTCTCCTCAAGGAAACAGATTAGTTGTCTGTTAACAGCCTTCTCAATGACTTTTGCCGGGAAGGGAAGCAGGGAGATAGGCCAGAAGTTCTTGAGGTCCTTTGGGTCCGCCTTGTTTTTTTTTTAGAAGGGCATTGATCTTGGCGTGTTTCCAGCTCTCCGGGAGGGTGGCGGACTCAAAAGAGCTGTTAATGATCTTCCGTAGTTGGGATGCGATAACGGAGCTTGCTTTGTTGAGAATGTGGTGAGGGCAGGGGTCAGATGGTCGGCCAGAGTGGATGGTGTTCATGATTTTGATGGTGTTGTTGTTGTTGATGGGGATCCAGGAGAGCAGGAGGTTTGTTTGGAGGTGAATCTGTGGTGTTGGTGGTTGCCGGGGGGGGAGGGTCTGGGTGCTGAAACTGTTGTGGATGTCTGCAATCTTGCGGTGGAAGTAGTAGGCTAGGGAGTTGCAGAGGTCTTGAGATGGTGGGATGTCATTGGCTTTGTAGCTGGGGTTGGAGAGTTCCTTCACGATGTTGAAGAGCTCCTTGTGGTTGTGTGGGTTGTTGTTTATTCGGTCTTTGAAGGCGGTTCTCTTGACGGATCGGATGAGTTGGTAGTGTATGCGGATGGCATTTTTGAAGGCTGTGTGGTTGTCCAGTGTCTGCTCTTGGCACCACTTTCTTTCAAGTCTGCTGCAAGTTTGCTTAAATTCAAAGAGGTCAGTGGTAAATCGAAGGCCATTCTGTTGGTCCGTCGGTTGGAGGGATTCTTGATCAGGGCGAGATTATTGGCACATGTGTCAATCCATTGCCTGAAGTTGCGGTCAGCTGCGTTAGTGTCGGTTGTGTCGATGGGTGGGTTCCGGGAGAGGGCCTTTGGTGACCTTGCTCCAATTGCGGTGAGGGATCTGTTGTGGGTGGTGGTGTGTTGTGGATTTCTTGAAGGAGAAGTAGATGCAGTGGTGATCTGTCCAGTCAAGTTTGGGGGTGTGCTGAAGGAGACGTGATTGCTGGTGGAAAAAATAGGGTTGTGTGTGTGTCCTGTGGAGTGGGTTGGAATTGTGACAAGCTGTTTGAGGCCGAGCTTGGAGAGGTTTTCGAGCAGGGTGGTGGTGTTGTTGATGTTCTCGAGGTGGAAGTTTATGTCCCCAAGGAGTATGTAGTCAGTAGATGTGCGAGCGTGCATGCTGATGACATCGGTGATGGAGTCACTGAACTGCCGTCGGGGGCCGGGCCGCCTGTAGACAAGGGTCCCTGGAGGGTGGTGTTTGGGTCAGTGTGGATTTGGAAGTGCAGGTGTTTGGTGAGGGTGTCTTTGGTGCTGGTCATGATCCTGAGGGTGTCCTTGTGGATGATGGTGATGCATCCTCCAGGTTTGTTGGGGTGGTCCCTACGGGTGATGTTGTAGCCATCCGGGATGGCTATGGCGATGTCAGGCTCTGAGGAGGGGTTCATCCAGGTCTCGGTCAGGAAGGCGACGTCTGGGGAGGCTGTCTCGAGTAGATTCCATAGCTCTACTGCATGCTTGTGGATGAAACGGGTGTTAGGGAGGATACATCTAAGATGGTTGCGTCCTGTCTTAGTGGGTGGGTTGTTGGCATGGAGGCTGGTGAAGGTGCAGTTTTGGCAGGAGAACGGTCTGCGGGTGGTCAGCTGGGAGGCTTGAACACAGGCGGGAGAGGGGACGGTGTTGAGGGTGCAGAGGGTGGTGGCGTCATAGTGAAGACGTGTGTGGCAGCCGTGGGTGGGATGAGAGCCAGGGGTTCTGGCGCTGGGTGTGGTTCAGGCTCAGACGGGCACAGACGGGCTTGCCTTTGGCACGGCCGCCATTAAGTAGGGAGGTGGGGGGAGGAGAGGACAGCTGGGAGGCGGGAGCGGGGGCAGAAAACAGCACAAGAAAGGGGGCGGGCCGTGGGGCAACAGCGGCGGGTGTGCAGTGTAAGAGAGAGAGAGGAGGGGGCGGGGCCGCAGGGGCATCAGTAGCGGGGGAGAAAGAGAGGAGCAAGATCGAAGTGAGAGAGAGAGCGGAGTGAGAGAAAAACGGGGAAGAGTGAGTGCGAAGAAAAGGAGCACATAAAGGGACAGACAGAGGTGAAAGTGGAACAGAGGGCTAAAAAGAAAATGGGAGGAGAGAGGCAGAGGGGAAAAAGAGCACAACAAGTGACGGACACAGAACTGAAGCAAACCGGAGGGCAAGCAGAAAATAGGAGGAGAGAAGCAGAGGGCAAAGGAGCACAACAATGGACAGATACAGAACTGAAGGAATAATGGAGGGCAAGGCTGAAAATAGTAGGAGAGAGGCAGAAGGCAGCCTAGTGGGAAAGCATAGCTCTCCCACTAGACACCAGGGGTGAGGCACAGGCATAAGCCTGCAGGTGGAGGAGGGCCTCGAACTCCTGACATAGGTCAGGAGTTCAGAGGGGAGAGGGATGGGGGTTCTACTTACCAGGTGGAGCCACAGAAGGCATAGCAGTTCACTGACAAGGTCAGTGGTATTCACAAGAGGTGTTTTCCTCTTTCTATGTGTGCTGCAGAGTACACCACATACAGGAAGAGGAATAAACTAGGAGAAATAAATATATTTCTCTCCATTAGGTCACTCTTATGCCACCCCTGAGGTGGTGTGGGAATCTGACACATTCCCAGACTTGTAAATCTGGCAATGCAAAAGATTTCTTTGGGTTCCATGGGTGATGAGTAGGAACACCCCAAGCAACACCCATGGAACTCCCTGTTCACTCAGTGTTACGTGTGAAAGGGATCTATATTTACAAGGCCAGGAAACGCCATGCAAGGTGGCTTTGTATGGCCTTCTAAATATGGGCTGGCACAGAGCACCACTGGAGTGTAAATAAAAGGACGCTACTGTGGTGCAGTGTGCCACCAGGACCTCGTAAATGAGGCCCTCTCTTTCTATCACAGATATTTGTGTCTCTGGGGTAGTACTCATACTAACTAAAATAACTGGAAATGCTAACATAACAACTATTAGTGTGACATAAATAAATCCATTCAGGTTCTGAATCTGCCACAAGGTACTCTTGCTTTGTTAGATCTCCTTGGTGTCTGTTGATTTTCTTCTGTTTCACTTATACCACTAAATTCTGTCTCTTTGATGATGGTTTGTGGTAGTGTTCAAGTGACAGACTATATTTCAATTGACTTCTACTGCTTCTCAGCCATTCCTCTTTTCTTTGTGACTTTTCACTCCTCACTTTTAACTCCTCACACATATTCCTTAATCAGAATTATTCAACTGCTCTTGTGTCAGTTTAATAGAGCCCTTCTACCAGGTCTCAGATCTTTGTTTTGAGGGGATACTTCCACATCACTTTGAGAAATTTCAGGAACTTGGACAGGTGAAGAGTTCCGATGAACATCTCCCTCCTCTGGTCCTTCAGGATGTATGGTTGTGGATTTGGCTCAAATGTTATCACCTCATCAAGGGGACTTCTTACCCTTTGGGTGTGAAATGCATGAATCCAGTTGGGCATCCCAGCACATTTTATGGTGGTGTCAGTAATCAAAATCACTTAATAGAGCCCTTTTCACCTTGGCTCCAAATAGGATTTTCAAACTTCCTTTTTGATAAGGAGCCAGTCACCGAAGTTTAGGACTGTGACACTGCTCCCGACTCAGGATGTCAGTGACAGCTCCAATCTGATGAAAAACAGAACTCACCACCTCAGTTAACCCCTGCAGTAGCCGAGAATCATGTCATCTTCGACATTTACAAGCACATCTGCAGACACAGCAGGTAGGTCTGTTGCATACCCCATAACCATCTCATGTGTTGGCAATCCTATTCTCCTGTCGGATGCTTCGGGGACTCATCAGTACCAATGTCAAAGTATCTGGCCATCTCGGAGAAGACTTGCATAGACTTTTGCCAAATTATTTTTCACTGTACCATTAACCTTTTCAACAATCCCAGAAGCTTTTGAACTGTAGCTATAATGCAAACTCTGCTTCACTTATAGTGTCACATACAGCATTCTAAGAACTAAATAATAAATGTTTTCCTCAGTCTGACTCCCAAGAAACTGGGAATTCATACTTGGGTATGAGTTCTCACAACAAGAGTTTGAATACAGTGAGACCGTCATTTCTCCATGTTGGGTAGGCCTTCAGCCACCAGGAGAAGATGCACACCATAACCAGGATATATCTCAGTGTGTTACAAACAGGCATTTTGATAAACTCCTACTTCATCCTGCTTAAAGGTCCTTCTGATCTCACTATGTGACTTAAGTTACAAGGGTTATTTTCCGTACATACATATGCTGACACATCACACATCTATGTCACAGTTTATCAGCTATAACTCCAAATTGTTGATTAAATCAGTGTTGCCTAAATAATCTTACCATTCCATCCCTTCCAATGTGTGCAGGGCCATGGAAAATGTCTTGTCATGAGAAATAACAAGCTATCAGGCAACACAGGTCCTCCATCAGGTGACACCCAAATGTCATTAGCATTTTTGACACATCCTGCTCTGATCCATCATTGCCTTTAAGCTCTCACACTTCTTCCTGCAACCTTTTAATGTCCTGCATGTATAAGCTATTGACAATAACTTTGAAAAGGTGGCACCATTCTCTAATTCTTTTGGATATTCCCCATTGAAGACACATGCCGCAATCACACAATACAGAGCAACGTCATCTGTTTATTTGTTTCCAACAGTCACATAACCATGTTCATTTCTGTGGGCTTTGCATTTAACTCCAGCAATTTCTCGTGGCAATTGTAAAGCTTCCAACAACTTCATCACACTTTCTACAGCCCGAATAGGGTAGCCGGATGAAATCAAGAATCCCCCTTTGACCATAACTGTCCATAATCGTGGACCACACCTTAGCCATGCTGACTGTTACTAAACATTGTCAACCTCAATTGCTCTAAAAGATAACCTGCTGTGGTAAGGATGGCCATTTCTGCCACTTGTGCAGAGGTAACACCTCGAAGTCAGGAGAAGTCTAACACTTCCCGAATTGTACAGACAGCATGAGCTGCTCTGAAATTCTCCTCATTATGTCTTATGCATAAGCAGCCAACAAAAATGACATAACTGGGCTCATTCATCTGTTTATCCTTAATGTCAGGTCTTGGCTTGGTGCATACATTTGTAAAATCTAGACAAGTCATGCCCAACCTCCCCCCACCCATTGATTTCATTTTCAGGCAATGATAATAGAATAGCAGTATTAAAAGTTTGACATACATTGATTACAACATGTTCTGCTGCAAGAAACAATTCCTCAAATTATATATAAGTCTGCTGTTTGTCAATTACTGAGTCTTAGTTAGGGTGAACAAAATTTCAACAGCATGACAGGCTATCACTGTAAGAGGATGTCCAATAACTACGCTCTTACTTCTCTCAATAAAGACACCAATTGCCACAACTACTTTAGGGCAGCCAGACAGTCCTGCAGCAACAGGGTCAAGGGTAGGTGAAAAATATGCCACAGGTAGTTGAGATTCTCCATGCTATTGAGTAAGCACTGAGAGAATGCAGCCCTTCCCCTCACTGCAAAACAAACATAACATTTTACTGTAACTGGGCATCCCCAGTGCTGGGGCACAAAAGAGACTTACTTTCAGCTCCAGGAATGCTTTTAAGCAGTCACTGTCTAATTGGAAGCAGATTGGGGACATATTTATGCGTTATCCTCAGAAAAGACTTAGCCACTACGAAAAAGTTAGATATCCATTGTTTACAATTGTACACTATTCCCAAGAACATTCTGACCTCTTTCTGCATTTTTAGTTGGATTCATTTTCAAGATTGCTGTAATGCTCTCTTGTGACATTTTTCTTATTCCCTTTTCAATGAGATGTCCTAACTACAGTACCATGTACATAATATATACCAAGCATAGTAGTCCAGGTAGTGCACTAAGAAAGTCCGTGGAACACTGGGACCACACGGTATGGGCGAGGCCCACACAAGATCCCCAACCATGACGGAGAGAACACTGCAGGGGCATCAGAGAGCAACTAAACAGGCACCTCAGGGGGAGAGCAAGGGGGGGGGCACCTCAGCCGCTTGAGTGCACGACGCCAAATCCACGAGAGGGCCACATTCCCACTGTTCAATCCTGGGGAGTGCAAAGCCACAGTCTCTCAAGTCTCTACAGTGGGTGGCTTGCACACTGTTCAATCCTGGGGAGTGCAAAGCCACAGTCTCTCAAGTCTATACAGTGGGTGGGTTGCCCACTCTTTAATCCTGGGGAGTGCAAAGCCACAGTCTCTCAAGTCTCTACAGTGGGTGGTTTGCCCACTCTTCAATCCTGGGGAGTGCAAAGCCACAGCCTCTCAAGTCTCTACAGTGGGTGGGTTGCCCACTGCCATATCCTGGGCAGTGCAAAGCCATAGTCTCTCAAGTCTTTACAGTGGGTGGGTTGCCCACTGTTCAATCCTGGGGAGTGCAAAGCCACAGTCTCTCAAGTCTCTACAGTAGGTGGTTTGCCCACTGTTCAATCCTGGGAAATGCAAAGCCACAGTCTCTCAAGTCTCTACAGGGGAGTGCAAAGCCATAGTCTCTCAAGTCTCTACAATGTGTGGTTTACCCACTGTTCAATCCTGGGGAGTGCAAAGCCACTGTCTCTCAAGTCTCTACAGTGGGTGGGTTGCCCACTGCCATATCCTGGGGAGTGCAAAGCCACAGTCTCACAAGTGGATAACAGACTCCACTAGCTCTGGAGGGGGCATGGTGCCCAGAGTGCTTCATCCTGCTAAGGACAGAGGTAGTGGATGACAGTCTCCACTGGTTCTGGAGGGGGCTGTGTGCCCAGAGTGCTTCATCCTGCCAAGGACTGAGGTAGTGGATGTGATACTCCACTGGTTCTGGAGGGGGCATGGTGCCCAGAGTGCTTCATCCTGCTAAGGACAGAGGTAGTGGATGACAGTCTCCACTGGTTCTGGAGGGGGCATGGTGCCCAGAGTGCATCATTCACCCCGTGACGGACTCAGTTGCGTCAGTGCCCTTGCCGCTCATGGGGCAGCGGTGCTTGAGATGGCGGTGCCCTGTTCAGCGGTGCTTGAGTTGGCGGTGCCCTGTTCAGCGGTGCTTGAGACGGCGGTGCCCTGTTGAGCGGTGCTTGAGATGGAGGTGCCCTGTGCAGCGGTGCTTGAGACGGTGGTGCCCTGTTCAGCGGTGATTGAGTTGGCGGTGCCCTGTTCAGCGGTGCTTGAGACGGCGGTGCCCTGTTCAGCGGTGATTGAGTTGGCGGTGCCCTGTTCAGCGGTGCTTGAGACGGCGGTGCCCTGTTCAGCGGTGCTTGAGACGGCGGTGCCCTGTTCAGCAGTGCTTGAGACGGCGGTGCCCTGTTCAGCAGTGCTTGAGACGGCGGTGCCCTGTTCAGAGTGCTTGAGATGGTGGTCTCCATTGCAGGGTCTCAGCTGCTGGCGGTCATTCATGGCCCAGCGAGGCTTTTGCTGGCGGTCCTTCATGGCCCAGCAGGGCTTTTGCTGGCGGTCCTTCATGGCCCAGCAGGGCTTTTGCTGGCAGTCCTTTGTGGCCCAGCAGGGCTTTTTCTGCCGGTCCTTCATGGCCCAGCAGGGCTTTTGCTGGCGGTACTTCATGTCCCAGCAGGGCTTTTGCTGGCGGTCCTTTGTGGCCCAGCGGGGCTTTTCCTGCCGTTCCTTCATGGCCCTGCGGGGCTTTTGCTGCCGGTCCTTCATGTCCCAGCGGGGCTAGTGCTGGCGGTGGCCTCCTAAGCAGGTGGGCTGGTGCTGGCGGTGGCCTCCTGGGCAGCTGGGCTGGTGCTGGCCTCCTTGGCAGCTGGGCTGGTGCTGGCGGTGGCCTCCTGGGCAGCTGGGCTGGTGCTGGTGGGTCCCTCCTGGGCAGCTGGGCTTGTGCTGGAGGTGGGCTCCTGGGCATCGGGGATGATGGCGGTATTCTCCGCTGTGCTGCTCTTCCCAGACTTTCCAGGTTTCTTGTGGCCCTTCCCCACCTTGGAAGGTGTCGCAGCTAACTCCACACTCCCACCGGGACCCCTGGGAGCCGCTTTGGTGTCTGGAGTCTTCCCCCTCTCCCGCCGGGCACTCGCCAACTTCTGATGCTTCACAGGTGGGGGACTGTCTGCGCTGTGGCTCCGTGCCACACTGGCTGCCCTGGTGGCCGGTGCACTCCAGATTCCAGTGACTACAGGCATCACTGGTCTTGGAGATGTTGTGGCTGAGGTGCTAGTTCGGGCCCTAGGAGATGGACGGGGTGGGGGAGGTGTGGGAAAGAGGCCAAGGGTGGACAGGAAAAGTTTTTTGGACACACTGGGACGGGTAGCTGGAGGGGGATTGGGAGTGGAGGAAGAGGTGGTGGTTGTCGGAGGTGTACGTTTGGGTGAAGGTGGGTGCATGCACTGGAGGATGTCATGAGGTGGATGGCTGTTGGGTGGGTGTGTGCCTGAGTTTGTGTATCTTGGGAGGGGGCGTCACACAGACTGGGAGAGGACACAGGGGATGTGTGAATGGTAGTGGGGATGGTGACTGCACGTGAGTGGGGTGTGGTGGTGGGTGTGCTGGAGAGAGACGTAGTGGCTGTAGAGGTAGTGCATGCAGGTGTGAGTGTAGACGAGACTGGGAGGGAGAAGGGAGACGAGGGGGACACAGTGGAGGCACTGGATGTTGGTGTGTCTGCATGTGTGAGATGCTTGCCTGAGTGCCTGTGGGATGTGTGGTGCTTATGTTTGCCTGAGCTTCCCTTGTGTGTTGACGAGTGTGCATGCTGGTCTGTAGGTGTGGTTGGGATAGGCTGAGGTACAGGGGATTGGGTCTGGGTGGAGGAAGTTGGAGGGGGGAGGCTAGAGACAGGGACAATGGCTGCCATCAGTGCTGAGGCCAGAGTCTGAAAAGCTCGCTGAAGGGCCACCTAACCAGAATGAATGCCCTCCAGGAATGCATTTGTTTGTTGCAACTACCTCTCTACACCCTGGATGGCATTCAAAATGGTTGACTGCACAACAGTGAGGGACCTGATGAGGTCAATGGCCTCCTCACAGAGGGCAGCAGGGGTGACTGGGGCAGAGCCTGAGGTGCCTGGGGCGAAGGTGATGCCCACCCACCTGGGTGAGCGGGCACGGGGCAAAGGCTGAGGGGCTGCTGGAAGGGCATTGCTGGTAGGGGGGGTGGTGGCTGTACCTGTAGATGCGGGGGCACTGATGTTGCCGCCACCACATGGGAGCTCCCATCAAAGGACGAGTCCGTGTCGCTGGTGTCAGCTCCTGTCCCCGCTGTGGAGCTCCCCTCGCCCTCCGTCCCACTGGTGAACTCTGAGTCCGTAGTCTTGCCCTCCAGGGCCATGTGGGATGCAGCTCCCTCGTGCTCCGGTGCCACTGTTCCTCCGCCTGATGATGCTAATGCACACAAGAACAGGGAGACCACAAAAAGGGGGGGGAACAACAGAAGTAAGACATGTTGAGTGCATGCATTACCGCTACAGTTGGTGTACATGACAGACACAGAAGCCCCCTGAACTACGCCACGCTCTTGGGGTCCACTGTTCAATTCCTGGGAAATGGCCTACAAGGCTATGGACGACATCTGCACACATAGATGACACAGGGGCATGACTAGGTGTCGTTGTCACTCTACAGAGGTGGGTTGGGGTGCCACATGGCCTGCCTTACGGAGGGGCCTTGCCTACGAAACTTGCCCGGCCTAGGGAAACCCGTAGCCCACCTCCCCCACCCAGACACCTCCACTGTGCGCAAAGTCAGCAGAATGAGAGTGTACTCACCCCCTTGTGGCTGCTGTGATGCCCTCAAGCTCCCATCCAACTCCGGGTAGGCCACCGCCAGGATCCTGAACATCAGGGGGTCATGGTGCGACGGGCACCCCTCCCACGTTGGGAGGCCATCCCCAGCTGAGTTTCCGCCGTCTTCTTGCTCCAGTGGCGAATGTCCTCCCATCTTTTCCGGCAGTGGGTGCTCCGTCTGTGGTAGACCCCCAGGGTCCGGACGTCCTTGGCGATGGCACGCCAAGTATCTTTTTTCTGGTGGGCGCTGACCTACTTGAAATGTAGAGGGGAAAAAGAGAAGTTATTACCAACTGCACCGTCAAACTGATTGGCCCCCATCCCTACCCTTGCCATGTGGCACATGCATTCACCGTCTTTCCTGCACGCAGCACTCTCCCCCCTTCGTTCTTACATCCAGCCCTCTCCACACAGGCATAGCCCATACAACATGCTCCCTGTGTACTTACCTGTTTGTCTGGAGGACCGTAGAGTAGCGTGTACTGGGGGAGGACCCCATCCACGATCTTCTCCAACTCCTCCGATGTGAAGGCAGGGGCCCTTTCCCCAGACACTCGAGCCATTGTCTCTTCCAGACCGAGGTCACAGCAGCACTTGCAGTGTAGGTCCTCTCCTGTCGAAGATCAGGTATCGAGTGATTGAACAGATAGAAAATGGCGGTCACGTCCGCGGCCTACCGGACGGTGTACAACGCCAGCGCAGTTACCTCACATCCCATTGTCCCACTTTACAGGTCAGGCAGCCGCCATTTCAGGGGCCCACATAGCTTCATTTTCAACTGCGTCACACATACCTAGGCCTAGACTCTACAAACATACAGGTCATCTTTTGTGTATGAATGGTGTTCCGTGTAAACTGTGGGTACGTACCACTGAGTTGTTTGACTCTGTGCTCGCTGTTGTCCTTCATAGGCACCGTCCGCTTGGACATGTGAGGAGATGGCGGCATCCTCCGGTGTACCGACCGTTGGTGGACCTGTCAACAATGGAGGAGCGACATGTGATTATCACATGCAGGCTTGACCGTGCCACAATCCAGGAATTGTGTACCCAGTTGGAGCCAAACCTGATGTCAGCAATCCGCCATCCCACAGGAATACTCCCTCAAGTGCAGGTGCTGTCAGTGCTCCATTTCCTTGCAAGTGGGTCTTTTCAAACAACAGAGGCCATAGAATCAGGGAAATCCCAGCCTATGTTTTCCAACGTATTGTCCAGAGTGTTGTCTGCCCTTCTGAAACACATGCGGAGCTACATCGTTTTTCCTCAGGTGGAGGATTTGCCTACAGTGAAAGGTGATTTCTATGCCCTGGGACACATCCCCAACATCATAGGTGCCATTGATGGGACCCATGTGGCTTTGGTCCCCCCCACAGGAGTGAATAGGTGTACAGAAACCGGAAGAGTTATCATTCGATGAATGTACAGATGGTATGTTTGGCCGACCAGTACATTTCCCATGTGAATGCCATGTTCCCTGGCTCAGTGCATGATGCCTACATCCTGCGGAATAGCAGCATCCCTTATGTGATGGGTCAACTCCAGAGGCACCGGGTGTGGCAATTAGGTGAGCACCTGGAAGCAAGTCAGTGGGAATGGTTGTCTGGGTCTGGGGATATCCCTCCAGGTTAGTGTGTGTCTAACAATTGTCCCTCACCATTTGCAGGTGACTCTGGTTACCCCAACTTGTCATGGCTACTGACCCCAGTGAGGAATCCCAGGACAAGGCCAGAGGAACGTTACAATGAGGCCCATGGGCGAACTAGGAGGGTGATCGAGCGGACCTTCGGCCTCCTGAAGGCCAGATTCAGGTGCCCCCATATGACAGGTGGATCCCTATTCTACTGATCAAAGAAGGTGTGCCATCACTGACCTTTGGTGTGGCGGACTTGTGTGGGTGTCTGAATTTTGGCAGATTCCGAAATGTGGGTAATAATAGTTGTGGTGGAATTCCGGGGCCGCGGCGGTGTGTTGGCGGTCTTCTGCATGGCGGTAAGCGCCTTTTTCCGCCAATGTTGCAATGAGGGCCTATATTTTTGTGATATCACCAAACTTAAAAAATTACTGTATAAGTGTGTTGCTTGTTTGCTTGGGCATGCATCAGTGTTTCTTTGTACTATAATTTTATTTTAAAATTTCATTGTGGTGGATGGCCTTGAGTTTAAGTAGGGGACTAGTTATTTTTTTTTATTTCATTGATTTTTCATCTTTATTAAAGGAAAATTGTTACACAGTTAAGTAGGTTTTCTCCGTATTTGTTACAATTCAAATATTATTTTATTTTACTACATGACCTAGACTTCCAATGGGCAATTTAGCCAGGAGGCCTCGTACTAGCCATCAATCCATGAAAAAAATGTTTCTGTTTTAAATGGTATTAAAACTTCATTTAGGGCAGGGATGGCATTGGATCAAATTAAAAATGTTGGCTATTGTTTGCATTCATTTTGTTCTCCAAAAAGTGTATCTGTGGGGTAATATTTGATGGCATAGGAGGATGTGTATTATAGACCAGTTAATTTTCATGTATTGCATTGCTGAATTAATGTTGTTTTTTTCTTCAGTGTTACCACCATACCTCCTTTTTTTGGCAAGTGTATGTGTGTGTGAGTGTGTGTGCATGCATGTGTTTGCTATCAACCATCATTTGTCTGTTTTTCTGCACACCATGTGGCCAGGGCCATTCTGTGTAGTCTATGTCCAAAGGACTGAATGTGTTCTTTGTTCCTTATGCCTCCTTGTTCTCTGCTGATCTAACATGTAGCTGGGAGCTATTTTGTGCAACCAGCCAATGTGTTTCTTTGCCATAGGCGTGCATGTGTTCTTTGTTGTCCATGCCTCCTTGCTCGCTGTTGGTGTTTAACCATGTGGCTGGCAGCCATTTTCTGCATCCAACAAGTGTGCCTTTGCCATAGGCCTGCATGAATAGAAGTCTGATACCAGTTTAATATTATGCTTGGGGATCATTGTAATATAGGTATACTAAGAACAAGGTTTTGATTGACAGTGTTTATAATATTACTTGCACCTCCTTTCCTCACAATAGGTTTCTTTCTTTTCATCCTCCCAGACACACATTGGCAATTATCAATCATTTGTTTAATTAATGTAAGTTTTTCATTTAATGTTTTATTTTAATACTTAATGGAATTGTTTTATTTTAATTTATTTAAAATTTACATTTCCTATTTTTTATTTTATTTCTTTAAATTTTTAGTCTAGATTTTCAATTTTCCTTTGTTATTTTAAAATTTTTTATTCTTACAATTTATTTATTTAACTCTGCATTTTGTCTTGATCCATCTATCCATCCACCATAGGTGCAAAGCCATGCTTCAGCATTCAGTTTCTTTAGGTCTATATTTATTCCATTTCCTCCTGGACACCCTTGCTGCAGTGCACTGCAGACACATCAGCAGCAACATTAACTTTTTTTGTAATTATTCTATTTTCCCTGGACCACCTTGCCACCACAGGTTTTTTAAGGATTATTCCCTTTACCCATGCAAGTCTCTGACTATTACAGGTTTCTCCTTTAAAATAGATGGTGATAAAGCAAAAAACGATGGGGGTCATTAACACCCCTTCGGTCGGCAATAATGTGATCGTAAGTATCGCCAACTGTCTGGCGGTACCTACCGCCACATTATGACATTGGTGGGTGGGCTGAAGCCAACCTGCCAATGTACCACTCCGGCCGCCATAGCGGTAACAGCCTCCGGGCTGGAGATATCCATCTCCAGCCCGGTGGCCGCCATTGTGCCGCCTGTGGGATTATGACCCCACATACCACCATGGTTTTTGTGGCATTCGTAAAGCCACGAAAACCATGGTGGTATGCCATATCAGTGAGAGGGAATTCCTTCCCTGTCACTGATAGAGGTCTCCCTCACTTCCTCTCTAGTTACCTCCCGACCCCCCACTTCTCCAAACCCTCTCCCAAACCCCTGCATTCATGCCCCTTCACACACATGCATACACAAACCCATTTCCACATGCCTACACGAATGCATACATCCAATCACACACACATCCGCACACACTTCCAAACCTCCACACAGACACGCATTCACATTTCACAACATGCATGCACTCACACATCTGTACATGCTGTAGGAAAGTACCATCTTGCCTGGCATGTTACCCCCATATTTCATTGTATATATGTTGTTTTAGACTATGTGTCAGGCAGGGCCCCAGTGCTCATAAGTATGTGCCCTGTATGTGTCCCCTGTGTGATGACTAACTGTCTCACTGAGGCTCTGCTAACCAGAACCTCAGTGGTTATGCTCTCTCTGCTTTCCAAATTTGTCACTAACAGGCTAGTGAACAATTTCACCAATTCACATTGGCATACTGGAACACCCATATAATTCCCCAGTATATGGTACTGAGGTACCCAGGGTATTGGGGTTCCAGGAGATCCCTATGGGCTGCAGCATTTCTTTTGCCACCCATAGGGAGCTCTGACAATTCTTACACAGGCCTGCCAGTGCAGCCTGAGTGAAATAACGTCCACGTTATTTCACAGCCATTTACAACTGCACTTAAGTAACTTATAAGTCACCTATATGTCTGACCTTCACCTGGTGAAGATTGGGTGCAAAGTTACTTAGTGTGTGGGCACCCTGGCACTAGCCAAGGTGCCCCCACATCATTCAGGGCAAATTCCCCGGACTTTGTGAGTGCGGCGACACCATTACACGCGTGCACTGTACATAGGTCACTACCTATGTACAGCGTCACAATGGTAACTCCGAACATGGCCATGTAACATGTCTAAGATCATGGAATTGTCACCCCAATGCCATTCTGGCATTGGGGAGACAATTCCATGATCCCCTGGGTCTCTAGCACAGAACCCGGGTACTGCCAAACTGCCTTTCCGGGGTTTCCACTGCAGCTGCTGCTGCTGTCAACCTCTCAGACAGGTTTCTGCCCTCCTGGGGTCCAGGCAGCCCTGGCCCAGGAAGGCAGAACAAAGGACTTCCTCTGAGAGATGGTGTAAAACCCTCTCCCTTTGGAAATAGGTGTGAAGGCTGTGGAGGAGTAGCCTCCCCCAGCCTCTGGAAATGCTTTGATGGGCACAGATGGTGCCCATCTTTGCATAAGCCAGTCTACACCGGTTCAGGGCTCCACCAGCCCTGCTCTGGCGCGAAACTGGACAAAGGAAAGGGGAGTGACCACTCCCCTGACCTGCACCTCCCAGGGGAGGTGCCCAGAGCTCCTCCAGTGTGCCCCAGACCTCTGCCATCTTGGATTCAGAGGTGTTACTGGCACACTGGACTGCTCTGAGGGGCAAGTGGCAGCAAGTGACGTCAGAGACTCCTTCTGATAGGCTCTTACCTCTCTTAGTAGCCAATCCTCCTTCCTAGGTAGCCAAACCTCCTTTTCTGGCTATTTAGGGTCTCTGCTTTGGGGAATTCTTCAGATAATGAATGCAAGAGCTCACCAGAGTTCCTCTGCATCTCCCTCTTCACCTTCTGCCAAAGAATCGACCACTGACTGCTCAGGACGCCTGCAAAACCGCAACAAAGTAGCCAGACGACTACTAGGAACCTTGTATCGCTTCATCCTGCCGGCTTTCTCGACTGTTTCCAGGTGGTGCATGCTCTGGGGGTAGCCTGCCTCCTTCTTGCACCGAGAGCTCTGAAGAAATCTTCCGTGGGTCGACGGAATCTTCCCCCTGCAACCGCAGGCAACAAATGACTGCATCACTGGTCCTCTGGGTCCCCTCTCAGCACGATGAGCGTGGTCTCTGGAACTCAGCAACTCTGTTCAAGTGACTCCCACAGTCCAGTGACTCTTCAGTCCAAGTTTGGTGGAGGTAAGTCCTTGCCTTCCCAGGCTAGACTGCATTGCTGGGTACTGCGTGATTTGCAGCTGCTCCGGCTCCTGTGCACTCTTCCAGGATTTCCTTTGTGCACAGCCAAGCCTGGGTCCCCGACACTCTAACCTGCAGTGCACAATCTTCTGAGTTGTCCTCCGGCATTGTGGGACTCCCTTTTATGACTTCGCATGTACTCCGGTTCACTCTTCTTCCAAGTTCCTATTCGGGTACTTCTGTGGTGCTGCCTGCTTCTGTGAGGGCTCCCTGACCTGCTGGGCACCCCCTCTGTCTCCTCATCCAAGTGGCGACATCCTGGTCCCTCCTGGGCCACAGCAGCATCCAAAAACCCTAACCGCAACCCTTGCAGCTAGCAAGGCTTGTTTGCCGTCTTTCTGTGTGGGAGCACCTCTGCAAGCTTCCTCACGACGTGGGACATCCATCCACCAAAGGGGAAGTTCCTAGTCCTCTTCGTTCTTGCAAAACACCAAGCTTCTTCCATCCAATGGCAGCTTCCTTGCACCCTCAGCTGGCATTTCCTGGGCTCCTGCCCACTCTCGACACTGTTGCAACTCTTGGAATTGGTCCCCTTGTCTTACAGGTACTCAGGTCCGGAAATCCACTGTTGTTGCATTGCTGGTGTTGGTTTTCCTTGCAGAATCCCCCTATCACGACTTCTGTGCTCTCTGGGGATGTAGGTGCACTTTAGACCTACCTTACAGGGTCTTGGGGTGGGCTATTTTTCTAACCCTCACTATTTTCTTACAGTCCCAGTGACCCTCTACAAGCTCACATAGGTTTGGGGTCCATTCGTGGTTCGCATTCCACTTTTGGAGTATATGGTTTGTGTTGCCCCTATCCCTATGTGCTCCTAGTGCAATCTACTGTAACTTTACATTACTTGCATTAGTTCCTTTTGCTTTTACTTGCATAATTTTGGTTTGTGTACATATATCTTGTGTATATTTCTCATCCTCATACTGAGGGTACTCACTGAGATACTTTTGGAATATTGTCATAAAAATAAAGTACCTTTATTTTTAGTATATCTGTGTATTGTGTTTTCTTATGATATTGTGCATATGACACAAGTGGTATAGTAGGAGCTTTACATGTCTCCTAGTTCAGCCTAAGCTGCTTTGCCATAGCTACCTTCTATCAGCCTAAGCTGCTAGAAACACCTCTTCTACACTAATAAGGGAAAACTGTACCTGGCACAAGGTGTAAGTACCTCTGGTACCCACTACAAGCCAGGCCAGCCTCCTACATTGGTTGTGCAGCGGTGGGATAAGTACTTGTAACTACTTACCACTTTGTCATTGTATACTTTTCATAAGAGAATAATATACAAAACAAGTTCAGAGTATGTACACCTAACCAAAAAGTTTTGCTTTTCTCCTCTTACACTTTCTACTAAGTGCTGAAAAGTACTCCAAAACTTCTAAAAAGTTTGAAAAAGGTTTTTTCTCTGTTCTTTAAAAAGTCCTGAAACTTTTTCTCTCTTCTCACTGTCTCTAAACCTTCTTCTATCATGTCTGATGTGGGGGCTGCTCTTAAAATGGTCAATACTACCTATGACAATTTAAATTTCAAGAGCCTAAGGAGTCTCTGCTTAGATAGAGGTTTAGTGATAAGAAAGAACCCTACAAGAGAATGTCTATATAACATGCTCATTGAGAATGATAAGTCCCTAGCAGGCACTTCAACTGAGAAGTTAGTAGATAGCTCCCATTCTGACTCAGGGGAACCCCTTGAGGGAGGTGGGGAGGGTTCTATTCCAAATCTGCCCCTCAGCAGACCACATAGCAATTCTGGTAGTAATAGGAGCTCCCATCATAGTAGGGATGTTTTTATTCCTGGAGGCCAGGTTGTTAAAGTCCAAGCTGTTAGGGACAGATCTCCCTCTATTGTTTCCAATTTGTCCTCAGTGTCCAAGCAGTCCCAACCCACCCACCCTGAAGACAACATGTTAGAAGGGGAACTCAAAAAGTTGAGAGTGGAAGAGACCAGACTGAAGCTTAAACAGCAACAGCTGGCTCTAGACATGGAATCCCTAGACCTGGAGAAGAAGAGACAGAGATTGGGGTTAGGACCCCATGGTGGCTGCAGCAGTATTCCTGATAGTAATCCTGTGAGAGAGCATGATTCCAGGAATCTGCACAAGATAGTTCCCCCTTACAAGGAGGGGGATGACATCAACAAGTGGTTTGCTGCACTTGAGAGGGAATGTATGGTACAGGGGGTCCCTCAAAAGCAGTGGGCTGCTATATTGTGGCTATCTTTCAATGGAAAGGGTAGGGATAGGCTCCTTACTGTTAGAGCAAGTAATGCTAACAATTTTGCAGTTTTGAAGGATGCACTCTTGGATGGATTTGGCTTAACCAATGAACAATACAGGATTAAGTTCAGAGACACCAGAAAAGAGTCCTCACAAGACTGGATAGACTTTGTTGACTCTTCAGTGAAGGCCTTGGAGGGGCTGTTACATGGCAGTAAAGTGTCTGACTATGAAAGCCTGTATAATCTTATTCTGAGAGAGCATATTCTGAATAACTGTGTGTCTGTCTTGTTACACCAATATCTATTGGACTCAGATCTGACCTCTCCCCAAGAATTGGGAAAGAAGGCAGACAAATGGGTCAGAACAAGAGTGAACAGAAAAGTTCATACAGGGGCTGACAAGGATGGCAAGAAGAAGGATGGTAAGTCTTCTGACAAGGGTGGGGACAAATCTAAAAAGGAGTCTTCATCAGGCCCACAAAAATCCTCTGGTGGGGGTGGTGGGTCAAAATCCTCTTCAAATCAAGTTAAAAAGCCTTGGTGTTATTTGTGTAAAGTCAAAGGCCATTGGACAACTGATGCCAGTTGTCCAAAGAAAAACACCAAACCTCCCACTACCACAACCCCTACTGCAAACTCTAGTGCCCCTAGTAATAGAAGTGGTGGTGGGAGCAAACCTACTAATAGCCAAACCAAGGGAGTAGCTGGGCTCACTTTTGGTAATTTAGTTGGGGTTGGTCTTATTAGGGAGACCACAGAGGCTGTGTTAGTCTCTGAAGGTGCCATTGATTTGGCCACCTTGGTTGCTTGTCCCCTTAATATGGATAAGTACAAGCAACTTCCCCTAATAAATGGTGTTGAGGTTCAGGCCAACAGGGACACAGGTGCCAGTGTTACCATGGTAATAGAGAAACTGGTACACCCGGAACAACACCTACTTGGTCACCAGTACCAAGTGACAGATGCTCATAACAACACTCTTAGCCACCCCATGGCTGTTGTGAATCTCAACTGGCGGGGGTTACTGGTCCAAAGAAAGTTGTGGTTGCTTCAGATTTGCCTGTAGACTGTCTACTAGGAAATGATTGAGACATCAGCTTTGGCAGAAGTGGAGTTGGAGGCTCATGCAGCAATGCCTGGCATTCCTGGGCATATTTTTGCTTTGACAAGGGCTCAGGCCAAAAAGCAAAAAGGACAGGGTGACTTGGATCCTGGAACAATGGACCAAGTGCTCCCTAAAGCTAGGGGTAGCAAGGGTAAATCGCTACCCACTATCCCTCCCTCTACAGATGATTCTCCTTCTGAAGAAGAAGAATTTCCTCCCTGTGCAGAGCCTTCACCAGATGAGCTGGCAACAGACACTGCTGAGCTTTTGGGTGGAGGGGGGCCTGCCAGGGAAGAGCTGAGTGTGGCACAGCAATCCTGTCCCACATTAGAGGGTCTCAGACAGCAAGCTGTCAAGCAGTAAAATGGGAATGTCAGTGACTCACATAGAGTTTACTGGGAGGACAACCTCTTGTACACAGAGGCAAGGGATCCAAAACCTGGAGCAGCCAGGAGATTGGTCATTCCTCTGCAGTACAGAGAGTTACTCCTAACTCTGGCACATGACATTCCTTTGGCTGGGCATTTGGGCCAGATCAAAACATGGGAAAGGCTTGTCCCCCTGTTTCACTGGCCTAGGATGTCAGAGGACACAAAAGATTTTTGTAAGCCTTGCGTGACCTGCCAAGCCAGTGGCAAGACTGGTGGCACACCAAAGGGTCCCCTTATTCCACTACCTGTGGTTGGGGTTCCCTTTGCAAGGGTAGGGGTTGACATAGTTGGCCCCCTTGACCCTCCTACTGCTTCAGGCAATATGTTTATCTTGGTGGTTGTGGACCATGCCACAAGATATCCTGAAGCAATTCCTCTAAGGACCACTACAGCACCTGCAGTGGCAAAATCCCTCCTGGGAATCTTTTCCAGGGTGGGTTTCCCAAAAGAGGTTGTATCAGACAGGGGTAGCAACTTTATGTCTGCATACTTGAATGCTATGTGGAAGGAATGTGGTGTAACCTACAAATTCACCACACCTTATCATCCACAGACTAATTTACTGGTAGAGAGGTTTAATAAAACTCTCAAAGGAATGATAATGGGACTCCCTGAAAAACTCAGGAGGAGATGGGATGTCCTGTTACCTTGCCTCCTATTTGCTTACAGGGAGGTACCCCAGAAAGGAGTGGGCTTCAGCCCCTTTGAACTCCTATTTGGGCACCCTGTAAGAGGTCCACTAACACTTGTGAAGGAGGGTTGGGAACAACCTTTAAAAGCTCCCAAACAGGACATAGTAGACTATGTACTTGGCCTAAGATCCAGAATGGCTGAGTACATGAAAAAGGCCAGTAAAAACCTCCAGGCCAGCCAAGAGCTCCAAAAGCAATGGCATGACCAGAAGGCTGTTCTGATTCAGTACCAACCAGGACAGAAGGTGTGGGTATTGGAGCCTGTGGCCCCAAGAGCACTCCAGGACAAATGGAGTGGACCCCATCTAATTGTTGAAAAGAAGGGCAAGGTCACCTTCTTGGTTGACCTGGGCACTGCCAGGAGTCCCCTTAGGGTGATTCATGTCAACCGCCTAAAACCCTACTATGACAGGGCTGATCTCACCCTGCTCATGGCAACAGATGAAGGACAGGAAGAAGATAGTGACCCTCTCCCTGATCTCTTCTCTTCCACTGAAGATGATGCTTTAGTGGAGGGAGTAGTTTTGGCAGACTGTCTTATTGCAGAACAGAAAGACAACTGCATAAATCTCCTTGGACAGTTTTCTGAACTCTTTTCAACTGTGCCAGGCACCACATCTTGGTGTGAACACACAAGTGATACTGGAGACAGCATGCCTGTCAAAAGTAAAATCTATAGGCAGCCTGACCATGTCAGGGACTGCATAAAGCAAGAGGTTCAGAAAATGCTTGATCTAGGAGTGGTTGAACCTTCTGAAAGCCCGTGGGCGAGTCCTGTGGTGCTTGTGCCAAAGCCTCACTCAAAAGATGGAAAAAGGGAGATGAGGTTTTGTGTAGATTACAGAGGTCTCAACCAGGTAATGAAAACTGATGCTCGCCCTATACCCAGGGCAGATGAGCTCATAGATACACTGGCATCTGCCAAGTATCTAAGCACCTTTGATTTGACTGCAGGGTATTGGCAGATCAAATTGGCTGAGGATGCTAAACCTAAAACTGCATTTTCAACTATAGGAGGGCACTACCAATTTACAGTGATGCCCTTTGGTTTGAAAAATGCACCTGCCACTTTTCAAAGGTTGGTGAATACAGTCCTGCAAGGGTTGGAGGCTTTTAGTGCAGCATATCTAGATGATATAGCTGTCTTTAGCTCCACCTGGGATGATCACCTGGTCCACCTTTGGAAAGTTTTGGAGGCCCTGCAAAAGGTAGGCCTCACTATCAAGGCCTCAAAGTGCCAGATAGGGCAGGGAAAGGTGGTTTATCTGGGACACCTGGTAGGTGGAGAACAGATTGCACCACTTCAGGGGAAAATCCAGACAATCATGAATTGGGTTCCCCCTACAACTCAGACCCAGGTGAGAGCCATCTTAGGCCTCACTGGGTATTACAGGAGATTCATTAAAAACTATGGCTCCATAGCAGCCCCACTTAATGATCTCACTAGCAAGAAGATGCCTAAAAAGGTATTGTGGACAGCTAGCTGTCAGAAAGCCTTTGAGGAGCTCAAACAGGCCATGTGCACTGCACCTGTCCTAAAAAGCCCATGTTACTCCAAAAAATTCATTGTTCAAACTGATGCATCTGAATTAGGGGTAGGGGCAGTCTTATCACAACTGAATTCTGAGGGCCAGGATCAAACAGTTGCTTTTATCAGCAGAAGTTTGACCCCTAGAGAAAAGCATTGGTCTGCCATTGAGAGGGAGGCCTTTGCTGTGGTCTGGGCACTGAAGATGTTGAGGCCATACCTGTTTTGCACTCACTTCATTGTTGAGACAGAACACAAACCTCGACTTTGGCTAAAACAAATGAAAGGTGAAAATCCTAAATTGTTGAGGTGGTCCATATCTCTACAGGGGATGGACTATACAGTGGAATATAGACCTGGGAGTACCCACTCCAATGCAGATGGACTCTCCAGATATTTCCACTTAGACAATGAAGACTCATCAGGTCATGGCTACTCTTCTTGTCCTTCGTTTGGGGGGGTTGTGTGTGAAAGTACCATCTTGCCTGGCATGTTACCCCCATATTTCACTGTATATATGTTGTTTTAGTCTATGTGTCACTGGGACCCTGCCAGGCAGGGCCCCAGTGCTCATAAGTATGTGTCCTGTATGTGTCCCCTGTGTGATGACTAACTGTCTCACTGAGGCTCTGCTAACCAGAACCTCAGTGGTTATGCTCTCTCTGCTTTCCAAATTTGTCACTAACAGGCTAGTGACCAATTTCACCAATTCACATTGGCATACTGGTACATCCATATAATTCCCCAGTATATGGTACTGAGGTACCCAGGGTATTGGGGTTCCAGGAGATCCCTATGGGCTGCAGCATTTCTTTTGCCACCCATAGGGAGTTCTGACAATTCTTACACAGGCCTGCCAGTGCAGCCTGAGTGAAATAACGTCCACGTTATTTCACAGCCATTTACCACTGCACTTAAGTAACTTATAAGCCACCTATATGTCTAACCTTCACCTGGTGAAGGTTGGGTGCAAAGTTACTTAGTGTGTGGGCACCCTGGCACTAGCCAAGGTGCCCCCACATTGTTCAGGGCAAATTCCCCGGACTTTGTGAGTGCGCGGACACCATTACACACGTGCACTGTACATAGGTCACTACCTATGAACAGCGTCACAATGGTAACTCCGAACATGGCCATGTAACATGTCTAAGATCATGGAATTATCACCCCAATACCATTCTGGCATTGGGGAGACAATTCCATGATCCCCCGGGTCTCTAGCACAGAACCCGGGTACTGCCAAACTGCCTTTCCGGGGTTTCCACTGCAGCTGCTGCTGCTGCCAACCCCTCAGACAGGTTTCTGCCCTCCTGGGGTCCAGGCAGCCCTGGCCCAGGAAGGCAGAACAAAGGACTTCCTCTGAGAGAGGGTGTAACACCCTCTCCCTTTGGAAATAGGTGTGAAGGCTGGGGAGGAGTAGCCTCCCCCAGCGTCTGGAAATGCTTTGGTGGGCACAGATGGTGCCCATCTCTGCATAAGCCAGTCTACACCATTTCAGGGATCCCCCAGCCCTGCTCTGGTGCGAAACTGGACAAAGGAAAGGGGAGTGACCACTCCCCTGACCTGCACCTCCCAGGGGAGGTGCCCAGAGCTCCTCCAGTGTGCCCCAGACCTCTGCCATCTTGTATTCAGAGGTGTTCCTGGCACACTGGACTGCTCTGAGTGGCCAGTGCCAGCAGGTGACGTCAGAGACTCCTTCTGATAGGCTCTTACCTCTCTTAGTAGCCAATCCTCCTTCCTAGGTAGCCAAACCTCCTTTTCTGGCTATTTAGGGTCTCTGCTTTGGGGAATTCTTCGGATAATGAATGCAACAGCTCACCAGAGTTCCTCTGCATCTCCCTCTTCACCTTCTGCCAAAGGATCGACCGCTGACTGCTCAGGACGCCTGCAAAACCGCAACAAAGTAGCCAGACGACTACTAGCAACCTTGTATTGCTTCATCCTGACGGCTTTCTCGACTGTTTCCAGGTGGTCTGGGGATGCTCTGGGGGTAGCCTGCCTCCTTCTTGCACCTGGATCTCTGAAGAAATCTCCCGTGGGTCAACGGAATCTTCCCCCTGCAATCGCAGGCAACAAAAGACTGCATCACCAGTCCTCTGGGTCCCCTCTCAGCACGGCGAGCGTGGTCCCTGGAACTCAGCAACTCTGTACAAGTGACTCCCACAGTCAGTGACTCTTCAGTCCAAGTTTGGTGGAGGTAAGTCCTTGCCTCCCCAGGCTAGACTGCATTGCTGGGTACCGTGTGATTTGCAGCTGCTCCGGCTCCTGTGCACTCTTCCAGGATTTCCTTTGTGCACAGCCAAGCCTGGGTCCCCAACACTCTAACCTGCAGTGCACAACCTTCTGAGTTGTCCTCCGGCGTCGTGTGACTCCCTTTTGTGACTTCGCGTGGACTCCGGTTCACTCTTCTTCCAAGTGCCTGTTGGGGTACTTCTGCGGGTGCTGCCTGCTTCTGTGAGGGCTCCCTGACTTGCTGGGCACCCCCTCTGTCTCCTCATCCAAGTGGTGACATCCTGGTCCCTCCTGGGCCACAGTAGCATCCAAAAACTCTAAATGCAACCCTTGCAGCTAGCAAGGCTTTTTTGCAGTCTTTCTGCATGGGAACACCTCTACAAGCTTCCTCACGACGTGGGACATCCATCCTCCAAAGGGTAAGTTCCTAGTCCTCTTCGTTCTTGCAAAACACCAAGCTTCTTCCATCCAGTGGCAACTTCCTTGCACCCTCAGCTGGCATTTCCTGGGCTCCTGCCCACTCTCGACACTGTCACGACTATTGGACTTGGTCTCCTTGTTGTACAGGTACTCAGGTCTGGAAATCCACTGTTGTTGCATTGCTGGTGTTGGTTTTCCTTGCAGAATCCCCCTATCACGACTTCTGTGCTCTCTGGGGGATGTAGGTGCACTTAACACCTACCTTACAGGGTCTTGGGGTGGGCTATTTTTCTAACCCTCACTGTTTTCTTACAGTCGCAGTGACCCTCTACAAGCTCACACAGGTTTGGGGTCCATTCGTGGTTCGCATTCCACTTTTGGAGTATATGGCTTGTGTTGCCCCTATCCCTATGTGCTCCTATTGCAATCTACTGTAACTTTACATTGCTTGCATTACTTCCTTTTGCTATTACTTGCATAATTTTGGTTTGTGTACATATATCTTGTGTATATTTCTCATCCTCATACTGAGGGTACTCACTGAGATACTTTTGGCATATTGTCATAAAAATAAAGGACCTTTATTTTTAGTATATCTGTGTATTGTGTTTTCTTATGATATTGTGCATATGACACCAGTGGTATAGTAGGAGCTTTACATGTCTCCTAGTTAAGCCTAAGCTGCTTTGCCATAGCTACCTTCTATCAGCCTAAGCTGCTAGAAACACTTCTTCTACACTAATAAGGGATAACTGGACCTGGCACAAGGTGTAAGTACCTCTGGTACCCACTACAAGCCAGGCCAGCCTCCTACACATGCCCACATGCGTTCAGCACTGAACACACACCCGCATTCACACACACCCATACATTCACACACCCCCACACACACACAACACCCCCCACCCCACTCCTCTGTCGGAGACCCGACTTACTTGGATCCAGGGGGTCCTCTGGCAGGAGACGGGACTGGGCGCTGCTAATGTCAGCAGCGCCCGCCAGCAGAACACCACCAGGCTGTATGATTGGTCATAATATGGCTTGCGGTAGTCTACTTGTGTTGCGCTACTGGTGGTAGCAGCGCCACCTTACTGCCATCCGCCGGCATGGCCACAGCCGAATTTACATGTGGCAGAAATCCGGTTGTGGTCATAATATGGCAGATGGCTGGTAGCCGCAGCGATGGTCTTTTGGAGGCCATCACCGCAGCGGTAGGCGTTTTTACTGTCAAAGTTGTAATGAGGGCCTACATCTTTATGTTGTGCTGCCTCATTTGAAATAAAATGTTATGGTCTGTTGGTGTGGTCTGACTTTACAATGTTTTAATATATTGGTATTTATTACATAAGTAACCAGACACCCTAATAATGAATTTGTCTCTACTATTTCAACCTGCAACAATACCATGTTTCACTCATTACAGTTTCTCTTGCTTTGTTGTTTTTAGGTGCACAAGAGAAAAAGAAACATCACCTGCAGTACTGTTAAAGAGAAGGCATGTACAGTGATTCAATCCTCCAATCTCTTCAGCTTCTGTAGCTTAGAGCTACGAGAGCTTTAAGATGGCCCCAAAGAAAGTTGCTCTTACAAACATAGTCAGTGAGAAGAAGCAGCTTTCCACGCAAGGCGTACCAGTTACAACCTTTTTTGGGTGACGTGTGCCTGCCACTAGGGCCACAGGTGAGGAACCTGGGAGCAGCACTCCCGCACCAACAGCACCACCCCAACCTAAGTCCAAGACCATGTCTGACAGTGAGGCAGCTACTGCACACATGATGACACCAAAAACCAGTAACTCTGAATTGGATTTGCCCCTTTTGAAAGTAGTACTCAATTGTTTCATGAAACAGAGCAAAGTGGACAGAAGATGCAGCCAGCAATAGTAGAACTTCATGAAGTTGGATCAGAACAGGAGGTCGAACTTCCTGCTGAGCAAGAACCTTCTCTTTTAGAATCATTGGCTCTCAGATCTCGACCAATGAAAAGGAAGGGTACCACTCCACCATCTTCTCCAAGCACCACTTCTGATGACGATGATAGGGACATCGCGTGGACTCCGGCAGAGTGCTGGAGATGCCAGAAGAGGCAAGGGAAAGCAGAAGTTCCTGAAAGCCTTAGAATCATGGACAGGGATGATTAGGAGGATGATGCCAAGTCAGTCATTGTGAAAGCTGACACAGAGGAGTCTGGCATTACTATTCAGTCTGCTCTGAGGGATGCGGCACAGGTAGCACCACCAGCTCCCACATTTTGTAAATCCCCAGATGAGATATGTACCTACCCCTACATGAGTGGAGGTATGCACTGCAGAGAGGCTATCAACAGCACACCCACCTATATCCAGTTCTTCTTCACACATTGGGAGTGGCACACTATGTCACTACTTCTCCCCAGTTTTTGACTTTTCTACTATTAGCAAACAGGAGGAGAACATTGGATTATGCTCCATTTGCCACACGACTGTTGACTGCCGTAACGTTTGTTCTCATTGTGGTACTGGAGGCCAGACAACCCATATGAAAAAACATCATGCAATCCAGGGGAGGAGCACCTTTAAAAATTTGCTGAACGTGGTGGTGAAGGTGATGAGATCTGGGAATCATCAGCTACAACTAATCAAGTAATTGTGGAAGGTGAGGAGGAAGAGGGTGACATCTTCATGCAAAGAAGCCTTGACTCAAGAAGTGCATCAGACTCACCCGCCTAAGTGACCTCAAAGTGGCACAAGAAGACCCAGAGTCAGATGGAGACACCACAGCATGTAGTGACTGCCCCACTACGCACAGTGAGTCTACCACCATTTGTTTTAGAGGCCTCAGAAAAGATGAAAATCCAGGCTACTCTTACGGGCATGTTTAGGCAAGAGGGGCTCTACAATTGCAACCACCCAAAGTCATGTTTGTACATTAGGAAGCTGACAGCTGAGTTGCTGTTCCAGCTCTGCATCACAATGTGCTGCAATTGGTTGGACAAGCTTTGCAGCAAAGTGTTGTCCACACTATTTACCTGATGACAGAAATGTGGACCAGTTGCAAGGCAACCGATTACATTGCGCCACTGCACACTAGATCCAGTGGCGTAAGAAAACTTAAGGGGGCCCTCATGCAAAGTACCTACAGGGGGCCCCCTTCTACCTGGACCCAGTCAGGGGCCTGCTGCCCATGCACAGTGTACTGTGCTGAGGGGGTCCCTGGAGCTCAGGGGGCCACCTGCACTGCGGGCAGAAGAGGCCTTTTTCACACCACTGTCTGGATCTCTTTTTCGGGGGTAGAGCAAAAGCTATCTACAGGTGTTGGCCCTGAAGAAAGTTTTACTAGTGTTCAGCAGCATGCAACAATTGCTATGTTCACCATGGAGAAATCACATTCAGATAAAAACCTCTTGGATGAATTTAACAGCAAGGAGTCTAAAGCACTGTGATCTGGAGGTATCCAAATCAGATTTGTTGCCATGACAATGACAGTAACATAGTCAAGACCATGGAAAATGTGGCTATTTCAGGGCCCTGGGTTTGATGCGCTGCATCAACACGGTTTTGCAAGAGTTTCTCAAAAAAGAAGACATAGGCCCTCATTTCGACCCTGGTGGTGGGTGATAAAGAGGCGGTAATACTGCCAAATTATGACCATGGCAGTGATATCTCCAAAAGACAGCCAATGTACCACACCAACCGCCAGGGCGGAAACAACAGTCACCAGGGCGGTAGCCGCCTACAGGCAGGAGGAAGACAAAGTTCCGCCCACCATATTATGACACTAAAATCCACCACCTTTTCTGGGGTGATACCAACGCCATCAAAAGCCTGGCGGAAACAGAGCACAAAAGTCAAAGGACTCACCCTGGGAGACATAAGGAAGAACCACTCTGACACGAAACCCAAACTGCATGTTTTCCTGATGATCTTGTACGTCATGCTCCACCATGAACACCTATGTCGGCAAAGAGGAAGACTGTGAGTACAGACGCCTAGCACAAAAGGGGGGAAATGACAGTGACACACACACGCACAACACACATAACCAGTTGCACAAGATACTCACTTTGTCCACGATAATCAGCAAAATAATGCAAGGACAACAGGAATTGACAACAGAGATTGTAATAAGATCAACATAAAAAATAATAAATCGATGTGGCAATGCAACAGATATGTACAAATGTACAAAAAAGAGACACTGCCCAGTCCATAGTTCACAGGGGCCACATGGACACCGGGCAAAGTCCAAGGCCTCACTCAATTTCTGTACCAATACAGAGAGAATACTGCAGGGGCATCAGTTGTCAAATATGCAGGCACCTCAGGGGAAGAGGGAGACACCTCAGCCCGATGCAGAAAGAAGATCGCTGGTTATGGAGGGAGCAAACTGCCCTGTGCTTGATCCTGGGGAGTGCATGGCCACAGTCTCTCAGGTGGGTGACTTGCCTACTTGTTCTGGAGAGGGCAACATGCCCATTGCTCTGTCCTGGAGAGTGCAAGGCCACAGTCTCTCAGGTGGGTGACTTGCCCACTGGTTCTTGAGGTGGCAACTGTCCCATTGCTCTGTCCTGGGGAGTGTAAGGCCACAGTCTCTCAGGTGGGTGACTTGCCCACTCGTTCTGGAGTGTGCACCATGCCCTGTACGTGGTCCTGGGAAGTGCAAGGCCACAGTCTCTTGAGTGGGTGAATACCCACTAGTTCTGGTGGGGGCAGGCCGCACAGCAGCCCATGGAGGCTAGACTATATTGCGTCCACCGTCGGTGATGGCTGCACTGTGGTGGTGGTTGTGGAAGGCTCCTGCTTAGCCCCTGCACCCTCCGATGGCTGCACTGTGGTGGTGGTTGTGGAAGGCTCCTGCTTAGCCCCTGCACCCTCCGATGGCTGCACTGTGTTGGTGGTTGTGGGAGGCTCCTGCTCAACCCCTGCTCCGTCTACTGGCTGCACTGTGGTGGTGGTTGTGGGAGGCTCCTGCTCAGCCCTTGCACCGTCCAATGGCTGCACTGTGGTGGTGGTTGTGGGAGGCTCCTGCTCAGCACCTGCAACCTCTGATGGCTCCACTGTGGTGATGGTTGGGGGAGGCTCCTGCTCAGCCCCTGCACTCTCTGACGGCTGCACAACCACGGCTCCCTCCCCTTCTTTGTGGCTGGTGCAGGCTCCTTCCCCTTCTTTGTGGCTGGTGCGGGCTCCTTCCCCTTCTTTGTGGCTGGTGCAGGCTCCTTCCCCTTCTTTTTGCTTGGTGCAGGCTCCTTCCCCTTCTTTGTGGCTGGTGCAGGCTCCTTCCCCTTCAGTATTTGTGGCCTGGAATCCTTTCCACCACGCGTAGGTGCTGCTAAAACTGGGCACGTGTAATGTTTGCCTGAGGTGCTTGGCTGGGTCCTTGATACCCTGGCCACACGTGCAGGATGGGGGAAGGGGTAGGGAAGACGTCAATCTGGGAAAGGAAAAGCCTTTTATTGACATTGGGGCCGGAAGAGGGAGGAGTAATGAGAGTGGAGGATGAGAGAGTGGTTGTTGGAGGTGTGTGTCTGCTGGAATTGGGTGCAGGTGCATGGGTTGTATGCTGTTGTGAGGTGGATGGTTGTTGGGTGTCTGAGTGCTTGCATTTGTGTATATTAGTGGGGCAGACACAGTGGGCGTGGACACAGGGGACGTGCGCATGGATATTGTGGAGGTGTGTGCTCTGCTTGGTGTGGTGATGATGCAGGTAGTAGATGATGATGTAGTGCATACAGGTGTCAGTGTGGACGTAACTGGGTGGGAGATGGAGGAGGAGGAGGAGGAGGGGGAGACAGTGGAAATAGTGGATGTTGTTGTATCTGCAACTGGATGGTGTTTGTGTGAGTGCCTGTGGGATGAAGTGTGGTACTTGTGTTTGCCTGTGACACTCTTGGGTGTTGTCTTGTGTGCATGCTCATCTGGCTGTGTGCTTGGGATGGGTTGGGGTTGAGGAGAATGGGTCTGGGAAGTGGAAGTTGGAGGGGGGACGGTTGAAACAGGAACAATGGCTACCATCAGAGAGGAGGCCAGAGCCTGGATCGATCTCTGTTGGGCCACCAGTTCACTGTGAATACCCTCCAGGAATGCATTAGATTGCTGGATCTGGGCTTTCAGCCCCTGGATGGCATTCAAAATGGTTGACTGCCCTACAGAGATGGATCTCAGGAGGTCAATAGCCTCCTCAATCAGGGCAGCTGGGCTCACTGGGGAAGGGCCTGAGGTGCCTGGGGTGAAGGCGAGGCCCACCCTCCGAGGGGAGCGGGCACGGGCAACTCGCTGAGGGGCTGCTGGGAGGGCGGTGCTGGTACGGGGTGGTGGCTGTAGCTGGGGTGGTCACAGAGGTGTCCGCCACCACCAGGGAGCTCCCATTGGAGGAGGAATCTGAGTTTGTGTTGTCCCTTCCAGTCTTTGCCATGGTGCTCCCCTTGCCCTCCATCCCACTGGTGCCCTCAGCGTTGGTGGACTCTGCCTCCAGGGTCCTGTGGGATGCAGCTCCCTCTGTTGCTGGTGCTGGTGCCTCTGCTCCTCCATCAGATGATGCTAATGCACATAAGGACAGGATGACAAAACAAGAAAGGGGGGAGAGAGACAAAAGGTACACTGGGTCAATGCCTGCACCAACGCCATCGTTGGCATACACAGCACCCTCACACACAGGGTACAAGCCTACGCATTATGCATTCCACTACCAGTCATATTGCTAGCCACCAAGGCATGAGGAGGAGCACACACCGCCAACTGCCGCACACCTGGGACCCACACAGCCCTGACCAGTAGTGGATGCTAACAAGCTACGTAGGCAGTATTTCCCCTTCAGACCCTTAGCCACCAGAGGACCTACGCTGCTATTTCTGGCCTGGCCTAGGGGCACCCACTGACACACAAACACCACCCGGATACAACCCCACCAGCCATAAGTTGTAATGATAGCCACTGTACTCACCCCGTGTGGCTGCTGTGATGTCCTCAAGCACCCACCCAGTTCTGGATAGGCCACTGTCAGTATGCGGGCCATCAGGGGGGTCAGGATCCGACAGGCACCCCTTCCTCGTTGAGCAAGATGGGCCCAGCGTCTCAGGTCCTCCCACTGTTTCTGACAGTGGGTACTCCGCCTGCCATAGACCCCCAGGGTCCGCATCTCCTTGGTGATGGCACACCATATACCCTTCTTTTGATAAGTGCTGACCTGCACAGACAGGACGACACCATTAGACAAACAGTGCAGCTAAAAACACGAATGGCCCACCATACCCATTTCCATCACTATTGGCACACACATAGCCCAGCACACAACATGTACACCGCAAAGAGGACATCCACCCCCCTTACCCAATGACTTCACACACAACTCCATGCATTCATCCCACATGCATCATGCCCAAAGTGTACTCACCTGTTGATCTGGAGACCCATACAGCTGTCTGAACTGGGGTAGGACCCCATACACCAGTCTCTCCAACTCCTCAGAAGTGAAGGCTGGGGCTCTTTCCCCAGTCACACGGGCCATGGTAGGTTCCAGACACAGGTCACAGCAGCACATGCAGTGTAGGTCCTCTCCTATGGAAGGTCAGGAAACAAGTGAGGAATGTGATAGAAAATGGCGTTCATGTCCACTGTGGTGCATACTGTCACCGTCGGCGTGCATCACCATTGCCCGCTGTACCCCATAGGGCCCAATTATAACCAATGAGGGCTTGCACAGCGGTTTCCGACTGCCTATTGCCACGGCGCACAACGTCAGCAGCATTACCTTATTTCCACCTGTCTCTCCATACAGGACAGGTGGATGCCATTTTAGGGGTGGAGCAGGCCTCTGGAATAATGCTGCGTCACAGGATAAACAGGCACATACTTGACAAATTGCACTGTCCCAATACATGTTTACAGATTGCGGACTACTGTTGTGGCTCCATTGTTCAGTTTGTGACAGCCTCCTCACTCTTTTGTCCATTAGATACCTACCGCTGCGGATGAATAGCAGATGGAGACATACCCCCATGTGTGGACCACTGGTGGACTTGTCTACATTGGAGGACAGGCACATTATCCTCACCTATAGACTGGACAGGGCCACAATCACAGAGCTGTGTGCCCAATTGGAGCCTGACCTGATATCTGCATCTGTCAGCCCACTGGGATCCCCTCTCTTGTGTAAGTGCTATCAGTTCTCCATTTCCTGGCAACTGGTTCTTTCCAAGTGACATTGGGCTTTGCAGCAGGAATGTCACAGCCAGTGTTCTCAATAGTGCTGACAAGAGTGTTGTCTGCCCTGATAAAACACATGTGCAGCTACATTGCATTCCCCCAGGTTGAGGATTTGGCCACTGTGGAGGCCATGTTTTATGCAATGGGACATATCCCCAATATAATAGGTGAGATTGATGGAACAAATATAGCATTTGTGCCCTCCCGCCAGAATGCACAAGTGTTCAGGAATCATAAGAGTTTCCACTCCATGAATGTGCAGATGGTGTGCTTGGCGGACCAGTACATCTCCCATGTCAGTGCTAAGTATCCAGGGTCTGTGCATGATGGCTTTGTCCTGAGGAATAGCAGCATCCCAAATTTGATGTCCCAACTACAGAGGCACAGGATGTGGCTAATAGGTGAGCCTTGGTTCCCACCCAGTATATGTTGGTATATGCCTATGGTGTTGGCCATATGGGAAAGTGTGTGGCTAAATGTTGTATCTCAATATATGCAGGTGACTCTGGTTACCCAAACCTATCATGGCTGCTGACCCCTGTGAAGAATGCCAGGAAAAGAGCAGAAGAACTTTAAAATGAGGCACATGGGTGAACCAGAAGGATCATTGAAAGGACCTTTGGCATCCTGAAGGCCAGGTTCTGGTGCCTCCATCTGACAGGTGGATCCCTATGCTACTCACCCAAGAAGGTCTGCCAGATAATCGTGGCATGCAGCATGTTGCACAACCTCAGACGCCATGTACCTTTACTGCTGGAGGCGGAGACTGGAGATGCCCCTGTGGCAGCAGTGGACCCTGTGGACGGAGGCAGAGGATGAGGATGTGAACATCTGTGATCCGTCAGTACTTCCAATGACACACAGGTGAGACAGTGCAAATTTTCATTTCTATGACTTTGGTAGTATTCTGTGTGGCATTGGCATGCTGGTATTTCCCACTTCTATGCCCACTTAATGTTACCTCTGGCCATTCATTTTGCAGATGCTCATTCTGTGTACAGTTCATTTGCAATGTTTGGAACTGTTTCAATCAATACATATTTGAAAAACATGACATACTTGAAATCGATTTATATCAAAGGGTGTTTATTGTAGTACCGATATATAGAGGGGGAAGTGCAATGGGATGGGGTGATGATGGAGGAAAGTCCAGGGTATTGTTCCAGTCTGTTCGTAGCACAGGTGCATTGTCCATGGGGACATAGGAAGGGGAGCAATGGCAGTTCAAGGTGCACAGGGTGACTGAGTGGGACAATCAGGAGAGTCTAATTTCCTGGCGGGGTCTTGGCGCGTGTCTCTGGCTTCTGTCTGGATCTCAGGGAATGTTTGCGGGATGGTTCACCTTCTGTAGGGGGAGGGTTGCTGGTGGCCTGTTGGTCCTGTGGCAGGGTCTCCTGGCCACTAGCGGCAGTGGAAGTGGAAGGCTGTTCAGATGACTGACTAGTGGCAGGGGCCCGCTGGTGTGACACTGCCTCCCTCATAATGTTGGCCATGTCTGCCAGCACCCCTGCTATGGAGATCAGGGTGTTGTTGATGGCCTGCAAGTCCTCCCTGATCTCCTGATACTGTCCCTCCTGCAGCCGCCTGTTTTCCTGCACGTTGTCTAGGATCTGGCCCATCGTGTCCTGGGAATGTTGATAGGCTCCCAGGATCTCAGACAGCGCCTCCTGGAGAGTTGGTTCCTTGGTCCTGTCCTCCCCCTGGCACACATCAATCCTCCCAGTTTCCCTGTTGGCCTGTGCCTCTGTCCCCTGAACTGTGTGCCCACTGCCACTGACCCCAGGTCCCTGATTGTCTTGTGTGCGAGGTATAGCCTAGGGTCCCTGTACATGTGGGCGCACTGCTGATTGACGTGTCCTGGGGACAGGAGTTTGGGTACGTTGGGTGGGTGCTGGGGTGTTGTTTCCTGATGGGGGAGGCTCTGTGGTGGTCTGTGGCTGGGCTTGAGTAACTGACTGTTGGGCCAGTTAGATTGTCCAGATCCTGAAGACCAGAGTTACTGTCATCACTGTGGGCCTCTTCTGGTGGGGAACTGGATAGTGCTGGCACTTCCTCTCCAGTGACATTGGCAGGGGTACCTGTGGGGATGTAAATGATGCATTATGGTTCATGTGTATGACATAGTATACATCCCTGGCTTTCCCTCTATGATTAGTGTTGCCCTGCCAGCTTTTGCTTGAGTATGTTGGTGTATGGTGGGATTATTAGTTTCCCTATGCTGTGCATGCTTTAGTGATGAGTGTCCATGCAGGGCTGTGAGAGATGTCCATGCATTGGTACAGCATGCAGGGCTTGGCATTGGAATTAGTGAGATGTGATGGTGGAGTGTGTGGGATGGAGTGGAGTGATGGGAGTGAGGGTGAGGGTATGTGATGGCATGCAGGTATAGGGTTGATAAATGATGGAAGTTGACTTACCAGAGTCCAGTCCTCCTCCGACTCCGGCCACGCCCTTAGGATGCAGTATTGCCAAGACTTGCTCCTCTCATGCTGAGAGTTGTGGGAGGGGACGTGGGGGTCCACCGCCGGTCCTCTGGATAGCGAGATGGTGTCTTGCTGCTATGGAGGGTACCTTCCCCCATAGGTCGTTCCATCTCTTCCTAATGTCATCCCTTGTTCTTGGGTGCTGTTCAACATCATTGACCGTGTCCACATTTCTCCACCATAGCTCCATCTTCCTTGCTATTGATATCTGCTGCACCCGTGCTCCAAAGAACTGTGGCTCTACCCTGACTATTTCCTCCACCATGACCCTTAACTCCTCCTCAGTGAAATGGGGGTGCCTTTGTGGTGCCATGGGTGTTATGTGATGTGTGTTGGTGAGGGTGTGAAGTGGGTTGCGTGAGGGATGTATGGGTGTATGTGGTGTGTGTGTCTAGTTGTCGCAGTGGTCTTGGTGTCAGTCTGGTGGCACTTATTGGTATTCGTAAGGGGTTGTGGGTACTGTGGGTGCGTGTTTTATAGTGGTGTGTGGGTGTGGTGAGTGTATGGGTGTCAAGTGTGTGTTGTTTGAAATGTCCAATGTAATGTTGTTTTGTTTGTGGGTGTCCATTGTGAGCGCAGCAGTATGTACTGCCAATGGTTTACCGCAGTTGAATGTCTGCCGTGGTGATTCATGGGTCAAAATGGGATGGGCGTTGTTCTGTTGGCGTAACAGTGTGGGTTTTGATACCACCAGTTTATCACTGACCTTGGGCTGGCGGATTTGTGTATGTGGCTTTATTCTGTCGGATTGGTGTGTGTGTGTCATAATATGGTGAATGGATTTCAGCCACTGCAGCAGTAAGTTGGCAGCCGTCAGCCTGGTAGTAAGCAGGATTTACCACCAGAGTCATAATGAGGGCCATAGTCATCTACATATTGACCACCTGCAGCTGAATCTGCACTAATTTCAGTCATTCTTTTACATCCCAGATAGAGTAGAAGTTAAAGTCCTGATACAGGAGGTGCGAACACGTTGAAATTTGACCTACTTATCTGTTGCAACGTCTTTTTGAGCAGTAGAGACAGATCAATGACTATGTCATTCAGAGAGGAGTGAATGCAATTGGGAAAGCTATGACCATGGATGTGGACAATTGGGGCCTAGTCAAATGCCTAACACAGATGCTGCTCCCATTTGAGGTTTTCACACAGGAAGTTAGCAAGGAGGTCAGTATGATGGACCTATCTAATCCCATTGTTGCATTTTCCACAGGACCAGCCAATGGAGGAGTCTAAAAGGTTTGCATTCCGAGGTGTGAACATAAACCGAGAAGTGCATGCCTTGGTTGGGAGTTTAAGTTATTGCTTGACATATAATGCAAGGCTGCAAACCAATATTATCTCCTCCAAAGAGTACATCTGTAGCACCCTAACTGATGCACACTACAAAACAAATTCTTCCCACTTTCATTCCTTTTTCTGAAGGGGATGTTTCAAAATACAAGAGTTGGATTGCTGAGCAAGCTAGACACCAGGAAGAAGAACAGCTGGAACTTAGAGTTCTGGGAGGGTCACAGTCCTGGGGTGCCACCTTCAACTTCCAGAGAGGGCAGTCTTGCCTCATCAGAGGAGCCAATACCAGCAACAAGAACACTGGCAACGAAAGCAATAGGATAATCTGACCCAACTTCTGCAGTGGCTTGGTTGCAAGTGGCAGGTCTTAAGTCCAATGCAGAGGTGAAGGCAAAAGAAGTTGAGCAAGTGGCAGCACCAATGACCATTCAGAGGATGTTCCAGGAGTACCTGGATGACCCAAAAGAGGTGTTTGTGGATTAAAACCCATTGGTGTATAGGCATGAAGAGATTCACCAATGGCTAGCGCTCAGCAGGCTGGCAATAAAGTATGTGGCTTGTCCTGTAGCTAGTGTATCTGCTGAGCATGTGTTCAGTGCAGCTGGCACAGTTGTTACAGTGAGAAGGACCAGTCTCTCACCTCAAAACATGGAGAGATTGACCATGATCAAAATGACAAACATTTCATGCCACTTGATTACACCATTCCTGAAACACCACAGAAAGAGTAGGAGGATGATTGGTCAGAATCAAGAGTATTAGCTGACCAACTTCTGGGTGAACCACCTGAGTTTGAGGATGAACTCTACTTCCTGGACTGGGTATGCCAGTACCACCATATAATGTTTTAATTGTTTCTCGTTGAACTTCTTTCTGTGCAAATAAAATAAAATAAACAGCTAGTGGAACATTATGTTTGTGCTCCCCCACCACGTTTAGTCACATTTATGGGCTGATTGGAGTTGGACCAGTGTGCAGTGAAGAAGCCTCCACATTCCCTTCAGGACATTGGAGACAATGCCTGCTTTCCCTTTCATGCCATTGCCTTACCTTTTTTGCATCACCTAGGAGGGCTGCCCCAGAAGATCATTGATTAAAAGACTGCCAGTGTCAATGCCATTGTCCAATGGGTTGCTAGCTTCAATTGTGTATCTACCACTGTGCTTGAATTGGAAGCTGTAACTACTAAGTATTGCACCAATGAATAATGATATATTGAGTGATTATGAGTGATGATTGATAATGTATGTAGTGACAGACAATGAGGGAGGGAGTTCAACAAATTTGTAAATTTATTTTTAATGATTTGCATTATTTGAGGGCTGATGGATGATCATATTTTCTTGAAGGTGATTGGCCATTCAAACTTAGCAAAATTTACCTGGAGGGTCCACTCCATTTTTCTGATTCTCAAAATCAGGAGGAGGAGGATGGAGGGACTCACAGTGGGACTACCTCAACAGCTAGAAGAAGAAAGTTATTGACTTCAAAGAGAAACCATGATGATGATGAAGACTCCGAGGCCTAGTACTCACTCAGCTCTGTGGACTGGAGAGAGATGCGTTGATGTGGGAAATGCTGCTGATTGTGTTTTTGCTGCATTGCTGGCTGGAATGTGAAACTCCTCTGATGTTCTTGCTCTATTTCGGACTCTTTTTGGTACACTCCTGACTCCTCATGAAGCTCACCTTGCTTCCTTCTGTCCTCCACCTTTACTTTATAATACAGTTACTGTTTTTCAATACCAGGCCTTCTCCTAATACTCGCCCTCATGATGAAACCTGGTGAAAGCTCAGCACTCCAGATGACCTACCAGACAGGTTCAGGCAGGCACGGAATACTGAGGCAGCCTAATTCTGAAGCCATCTCGGGCCTCTTCAATCCATTTATAGCCACTCGTGCCCCTTCAGCTCACTCTTGCAGTTTTCTGCTTTCTCCGATTGTGAATCTTTTTCATTTTTCTCTTCCTCCGTCTTTCCCACCTGTGTCTTCTGCTCGCAGTAAATGCTTGAGGCAGAAAAGTAAATGCCGGCCCTCACAAATAAGTGCAGGTGCCCGCACCAAAAACAACAAACAAAAATTAAGCAATGACATCAGATCTCCTTTGTTAAGTGTCATCAATCATACTGATAATGTGGTAGTCTTTCCTAAGTCTTTCTAAAGTTATGATACAAATAAAACCCACAACCTCTAGTTGAAAGTGATAGTTAACCCTTTGATGAATCCTACAGTTGGAGTTTGCATAAGTGGGAGTGGCACCTTTCTTGTTAGTGTGCTAGCCTGCTACTATTACTGCCACCACCACAAGATGAGATGCCACTTGGAAAAAGCCTTGAGTAAGAAGACTAAGGTAGCAGTCCTCACTTCAGCTATTCATGTAACAGTACTGTGGATTGAAGTAAACTGGTTTAGTTAGTAATTAACTTCTACTGAAGATGTTGTTTGTGTGTATCGAGGTTTTTGTAGGCAAAAGAGGCAATGGCAATCACCCCCGAGTGGTCAATAGAGGTACAGAGGGCAGTAGATCAAAGGTATAACTAAGTGGCATACACTTTTTTAAGGAGATTTTAAAAAACAAGCTACACTAAAAGACAGCAGTGCATCCTAAAACACCATAATAAAGATTTGAGGCATAAATTATGTAAAATAAATAAACAGGCCCAACCCTCTCCCCAAACAAATAATCCTGTCGCCAGCCAAAGTTCAACGAAATTCCAATGAAAAGTCCAACGAAATTCAAAAGAAAAAGTTCAAAGTAAAAATCATTGTCCCAACTCCCTTTCCTACCCTCTCCACTTACAAGTGTCCCTCCCACCTAAACAGAAAATTAAAAAAGGGTTAAAAAAGGGTGTTCTTCATGTGGATCTGGGGATCTTAGAGGTGAAGGGTTGCAGGAAACGGCACTGGAAAATGTGGTCAAAGCATGAGATAGGCAGCAGTGGTGGGACGCAGACAGGCTGATGCCAGCTGGTGGTGGCATTGATGGTGGAAGGCTGGAGGTGTTTGCCGCTGGTTGGAGTACATTGGACCCATTACGATGTTGGCAGCTGATTGGGCCTCATCCTCCTCCTCCTGAAGAGCCCCCAGCTGTTGATATTCTGTGTGGATGGCCTCCAGCCTCCACCACTGGAGCCTGGATGCTATCTCCTGGTGTGTAGGAGGATGTCCACCAGGAGTAGCAATAGCCAGGAAGAAAAAGGAAAATGCTGAATTATAAAGCGTGCTCTATGTAAACAGTTTTTTAAAAGTGGAGCGGCTCAATAGCAGCATGTTGATGGTCTCCTGGGTCCATTGGAATTTGATGTGGCTGATTACGAGTCACAGGGTAATTTTGTTTACTCAGACATGCCTCACTATAGTTGATGAATGTCGAAAGGGTATAATTTGAACTGGCATGAATCTATTATCGAATCCATGAAATGTAAATCACTTCTTCAGAAATATGGCACATGCCAAAAATGAATTTTTCAAATTCCTTTGGGTGGCAGGTACAGAAGTTTGGAAAGAATGAAGGACTGAAGAACTAGGAGGTGATAGAGTGGGAAGTGGGAGGGAAGAGAAACACACCTTGCTTTAAGTTTGCAATTCATTGCCAACTTTGTAAATGCTGCAATAACTGAAGCAGATGCACATTGCATAGGCAACGCTATTGTACTGCTGAATTGAACCATGCTGCAATTATGTCATAGTTGCATGGGTGAGTAATGGGGAGAGAGGTATGATGATGGGTGGCAGAATACATATCTGACTTGTTTAGCAACTACAGTGAGTTAAAGGAGTAGACAGAAAATTAAAATACCCCCTACTTTGAACCAAAGCTTTGATAACCAAGCAAACCAAATGAAGAAGGTGAACAGACACAACCCTCTCCAGAAGAGCTGCCTTATTACTTGATCCAAGCAAGTATCCATTCATCTTTTCATTGTTCCATTCACTTCGATACCCACCATTTAGGCTTTACATTCTCTCTCATCCAGTCTTTCACCATTTTAATCCATCCATCCATATATCCACCAGTCCATCCACACACTCACCTATCCAGCATCTACCCTTTCAACCATCCGTTCCCCCATCCATCCATGTACCCCTCCATCATGTGTTACCATCCACCCGTCCTTTAACCCCACCAGAGCATCCTTTAACCCATCCACCTTTCCCCTACCAAGGCACCCTTTCAACCATATACTCTCTCATTTATCCTTTCATCCACCCATTCATCTCCTATCACCCACCCATGGTTCCTTTCACCCTCCCACACATCATTTCACTCATATACCATTTCATCCATCCTTTCTTTCATCCGCACATCCGTCATTCCCTTTTCCATCAACCTATAATTTGAAGTGTCTGTTCATTATGATCTTTTGTGTGCTGAGTTGCAGATAGAAGAGGCCATTACGAACTCAACCCCCAGAGTAGCTGCTAAATCAGGGAATTCACAAGCAATGCCCTTGAGTGAGTATACTAATAAAAAATTGTCAATAAGCAAGCAGTATGATTCATCAATCCCGATTCCTGCTGCCTCTGGTTCTCCCTCTCCGACCACTGCCGCATCCAGTGCACTGGTGATGCCGCTGACCCCTACACTGGTGGTTGCTGCAGTTGGATAAAATATTACACATTTTAGATGCCATATACACCTCGCCTTGTTATTTTTTAAGACCTTATTTAACAAAATACACCCGCAATATACACTACAGTTCTATCATCTTCTATCTTACACTTTAGGAACTTTGTTGGTTAACTATGTTAGAAAAGCCAGGCAGCCAAACCCACCGCAGACATTTCACAGTGGCGGGGCACAGCTAAGTCACTGAAGCACAATGAAGGGTTGGAATATTTGGTAAATCCAGAAGGACCTATGGTGAGGTCTTGGTTGGTAAATACAATAGGCTTGAGCAAGTAAAAGAAAACCTTCACAAACATGCATAAAAAAGCTGACTTTGGCACACAATCTTGTCAGTAGAGTACCTGTCCTATAAATCTGTCCTGATTGTATTGCAGTACCAATCTGCAAGATATATAGGGGAGAAGGGGAAGCTAGCTTAGTAGCAACGCAAAAGAAATCTACATGGTAGTATAGACAGCAGGAAGTCAGGTACAGAAACGTGAACAGTAGAAAAATGTAGGGATAACAAGAACTTAACAAAACGCAGATAGAACAAAAATAAGTTAGAAAAGGTAGACAGGCACACTAAGATTAAAATAAAATGTTTTCTGAATGAGGAGAGCTGAAAGTTACAGAAATAATAACAATACAAAAATACTACTACTATCAATAATAATAACAATGTAACAGGAAGACTTGCTGCGGTCATCAGATCCACCAGTTGCCCCACTGGTGGTGGCTTTGGCACCCTCGTCTCCTAGACCCACCTCAGATATTGACCTCTTTTTCCCCTTGGGTGCTGAGGTAAGAAATAAAGAAGATTACAAAAATAGATTAGTAGTACGGGTAATTTCCCTAAAAATATTTTGACAGGCAATGGCAAACACAGTTGCATTGTACATTTCTAAATCAAATCGCCTGTAGTACTAGCATCAACTCAACTCGAGTTGACCTATTAATTTCCTACATCTAAGCCCTACTCCAAATTTTAAAAAACTAAACTACCTTTGCAACTATATACCATTATTTCATGCCTGGATGAGACCAGGTGTTAGGGGACCTGTGGACCCATTTCCATGGTTAAACACCATGGAGTGGGTCCACAGGTGTCCTCCCCAAGCCCCAGGAACACCCTCACCCCCACCTGAGGGACACCAGAGGATAGTGGACCCCATCCCAGGTAAGTCAAGGTACGAATATTTAACTTTTTTGCCATTGGGGGCCCTCACTTGGGGCCCCTTGCATGGCATAGGGTACAATGGCGATGCCCAGGGGACAATTCTCCCCTGTGCTGGCCATTGGGGTGGTGGGCATGACTCCTGTCTTTCCTAAGACAGGAGTCATGGTTTTGGTGGTTGTGTTGCAGGAAATGGCACTAGTCTGGTTAGAGGTATTTTTTGCTTCTAACAAGGCTAGCGTCTTTTTTTTGCAAAAATCCTTCCTTCCCCTTCCTCCCCTAACACCATACACACCCGGCTAGCGTTGTTTTTCAAGACACTAGTCGGGCCTTACCGCCGGCTTACACCATTTAATAAATATGATGCCCGGCATGGTTCTGAGAATGACGCAAGCCAGTGGTAACGTTTTTGATGCAAAACTGCATTAGCGCAGTTTTGCACCAAAAACTATAAATATGGGCCGTAGTGCGAATGGGCATGTTCAGCAATTCTGCCTGCTGACAGAATTCCGCTGAGCTCACAGAGTTTTTTTAACCACTCCACAGTCTTCTGCATAGGGGAACTCCGTGAGCTCCCCCCTCCCGTATTTCACTGCATCTCTTTAGTTGGGAGGTAACTCCTCTTCCATCCTTATAGGGTACAATCCTACAGCTGTTCACTGTCTGGCCATTTTAAATTCAACACCTTCATCGTGTATTTGGAATTCAACAAGATCTGGTGTACAGTAAATTGTGCAATTTAATTTCTACAAAACATCCCTTCCTAGCAGATTTTTAGGACTTGAGTCACACATGACAATTAATGATCTTCTTTAAATGATCGTATTGTTATGGGAACTTTCTATGAAACAGGTTTTGTTATTTACCTATTTGTGACACCTACAACTTGGATTTTCTTTCTTGAGGGGGGTAGATCTGGGATGTCCACTGTTCTAAAAGTGGAACTGGTAGCACCAGTGTCTATCAGAAAAAAACACTTGGTGGCCATTTATCTCACCTTCGACAAATGGACCACTTAAATCTACCTCTAAGACTATGCCAATATGAAATCTTCTTTCCCACTCAGACACCATCACTGTGAGTTGTTGGAGTCAAAGCTCTTGTTCTCAAAGCTTCCTCTGTGCCAGCATACATTATTTTAAGCCTTTTCTGATTCATCTCTTGTTCATCGCTATAATATTTAGCATACACCAGGATGTAATCTAAAGGTTTTGTCTGCCAGCAAATCACATTCTGTTGTATGTGCATACAGATCTCATGTTGCAACTCAAGGTTGAACTGTGACACAAAAACTCACAATTTGGTCCTTTTTGGGATGTTTTTTATTTGTGCTTTTTAAACAATTGCAACAATCGTTCATCACAAGCATGCACTGATTCTTTAGCTTCCTGAGTCATTCTATCAATTTTCAATCTATCAGTGTCCCTTGCCTGTTACTCCCCTTTTAAAAAGGTTTTCAACTTATTGCACTTTGTCATCACTTTAGGTGAGGGTGCACAGGTACATGTATCTCTTGGAGGCTTTGTGTCTTTCTGTTGCAGAGCTTTCTTAAATTCATCCCATGGATCACTTGGTACCACAATGTCAAAAAAGGATTTAGATCTGTCCACAGAACCTGGTATCTCACTCATAGGGAATATTAAAGCCTCATCATCATGTGATGGCACTGAAGGTGGCTCAACATTCACTTCTGTGATGTCTGATTGTTTCTTTTTCTTTTCTTGTTCTTTCACCCATTTGCTCTGTAATCTGTCAGAATTGTTCCACCCTCGAATGCACTTCACCAGTTGGGCAATGTGCAATTTCATTCCTGAGGATTGCATAGTAAGAATCGCGTTATCATCATTCAGCGCCATATTACTTCTCTGTAAAGGAATTCTCTTGGAGAGGCCAACTTTTTATTTACCTACCATTCCTGCCAGTTAATCATGTATGGCAGTTGTATGTCTTGGAATTTCCTTTGGTATATCAGCTGATTCTCCTGGTATTGATTCAAATGTGAAATTTCTAAACATCCCCTAATACTTTCTTCCAATTCCACCTTCATTGTTGGTGTATCTAGGGGTCTCACCCTTTCTTGGCTCATAGATGGTCTCTCTTTATCTGCCATTCCCTTATTCTCCAGAATTTCTCCAAATCATGGGTGTGGAATCTCATCATCAAATGTTTCTCCCTGTGCATTTAGAATTGTAAAAGCAAAGCAACTCTTTTAATTTCTTTTCAAGTGTGGTTATTCTGTGGTGGGGTCCATGCAACAATTTATGAGTTTTACGACATCGGGATAAACCCACTTGTGGCTTCTCCTCTTACAGCTCCTAGAACAACAGGATTCAGAGCGATATTGATTGGTACAGTTACAACAGGAATTGCTAATCTCTGTGTTGATACAGCTTGTGACTTTGTTTAGGAAACAGCCACAATAGATGCTGCAACACATGGACAAATCACAGTAGTGTTTGCATCTGGAGGAGAAGTTGCAATAAAAAGTGTAGTAGGTCGTCCCCAATCTGAATGATATTTCGGTAAACATGGGATGTAGTCAATGAAGCATTCTCTGAACCTGATAATGGAGCAGCATGAGGCAGTGGACATGAGGACAACAAAATGTCACCCTTAGAATCACTACCGGTATCAGTCTTTTTTGTGGTTTCCTCCTCATCATTCCCCTTCTTTCAATTTTTTAAAAGATTTTTCTGCCATTAATGCATGGTACATAATAGATCTGTCAACTATACATTTCCTTCATCTTTGCTGTTCTTCTTCCCATTTAGCATCAGCATATTTACTCACTGCTCTCTTTTGCTCTATTCTGATATCTTTCTTTCTCCATAGTATGAGCTGGCTGCTGCCAAGAACTCATACGACTTCATACCTAGGATGTCTAGAAGGTGGCTATATTTCAAATAGTTTTTTCCACCAAATTATCAATAACCTTTAAATCAACTGTGACATACTGTAGAAAACTTAATGTTCCCTCTTTCCCAGTGATCTTGTGCCATTGACAATGCCACAAACATGTATAGAATCCTATATTATGAACTGGCAAACCTTTTGATGGAGCTTCTTTGCTCTCACAGACAGGGAATAGCACATCACCTCTCATTAAATCACTTAGGACTTTAAAGCATTTCATGATAATTAAACAAAAAAATTGGTAAAATTGATTCCCTAAAATTTCAGATTTTTTGCTTCTCAGTTCAGTACAAATCAATATTCACTTCCAACTCCAAACACAGGCCATCATTATGACATTGGCGGTAAATTCCGTTTACCGCCGTGCTGATGGCCGCCAACTTACTGCAGTGCTGGCGAATATTCATTCATCATATTATGACACACACCAATCTGACAGAATACAGCCACATACACAAATCTGCCACACCAAAGGTCAGTGATAAAGTGGAGGTCCCAAAACCCACACCAATACGCCAACAGAACAACACCCATCACATTATGACCCACGAATCGCCACAGCGGGCATTCAACGGTGGTAAACCACTGGCGGTACATACCGCTGCGCTTAAAATGAATACCCACAGACAAAACAACACCACATTGGCCAATTCAAACAACACACACCTGACACCCATACACACACCACACCCACACCACTATAAAACACACACCTACATTACCCACAGCCCTTTACCAACAACTATTGCCACCACGAGACTGAGAAGAAGAGCACAGACACAACTAGACTCCCACACCACAAACACCCATACACCCATCACGCACTCCACATCACACATCGCAACATATTACCCAACACGCCCTCACCAATACACATCACACAACACCCATGGCACCACAAAGGCATCCCTGTTTCACTGAGGAGGAGTTAAGGGTCATGGTGGAGGAAGTAGTCAGGGTAGAGCCATAGGTGTTTGGAGCTTAGGTGCAGCAGATATCAATAGCAAGGAAAATGGAGCAATGGCGGAGAAACATGGACATGGTCAATGATGTGGGACAGCATCCCACAACAAGGGATAACATCAGGAAGAGGTGGAACGACCTACCTGGGAAGGTGTACGTTCCATTGCAGCAAGACACCAGCTCGCTATACAGAGGACTGGCGGTGGACCCTCACCTCCTCCCCCAAAACTCACAGCATGGGAGGAGCAAGTTTTGGCAATACTGCATTCTGAGGGACTGGCCAGAGTTGGAGGAGGACTGGAAACTGGCAAGTCAACTTCCATCATTTATCACCCCTATACCTGCATGAAATCACATACCCTCACCCTCACTCCCATCACTCCATTCCACACACTCCACCATCACATCACGCTAATCCCAAAGCCAAGCCCTGCATGCTGTAAAAAATGGATGGACACCCCTCCCAGCCCAGCATGGACACTCATCACTAAAGCATGCACAGCATAGAGAAATTATCAGAACCACTATACACCAGCATGCACAGGCAAAAGCTGGAAGGGGAACAACAACCATAGAGGGGTAGCTACAGAATTACAAATGTCAGACACTTGAAGCATAATACATCATTTACATCCCCACAGGTACCACAGCCAATGTCACTGGAGAGGAGTTGCCACCACTATCCAGTCCCCCAACACAAGAAGCCGACATTGATGACAGTAACTCTGGACTTCAGGATCTGGACGATCTACCTGGCCCATCAGGGACCACTGGACAGTCGGTCACTCAAGCCCAGTTACAGACCACCACAGAGCATCCCTCATCAGGAACCAACACCAAAGCACCCATCCAGCGTGCCCACACCTCTATCTCCATGACACGTCAATCAGCAGTGTGCCCACCTGTACAGGGACCCCCAGGCCACACCTCGCACACAAGACAATCAGGGACCTGGGGTCAGTGGGCACACCGTTCAGGGGACAGAGCCACAGGCCAACAGGGACACTGAGAGGACCACTGTGCACCAGGGGTAGGACAGGACCAGGGAACTAACTCTCCAGGAGCCACTCTCCGGGATCCCGGGAGCCTACCATCATTCCCAGGACACAATGGGCCAGCTTCTAGACAATGTGCAGGAAAACAGGTGGCTACAGGAGGGACAGTATCAGGGGATCAGGGAGGACTTGCAGGCCATTAACAACACCATGATCTCCATAGCATGACATGGCCTACATCATGAGGAAGGCAACAGCACAGCACTGGGCCCCTGCCAATGGCCAGTCATCTCAACAGCCCTCCACTTCCGATGCCGCTAGTGGCCAGGAGGTCGTGCCACAGGACCAACAGGCCACCAGCACCCCTCCCTCGGAAGAAGGTGAACCACCCGGCAAACGTTCCCTGTGAACCAGACAGAAGCCAGAGACATTTGCCAAGACAACCACCAGAAATGAGGCTCTCCTGATTGTCCCTCTTGTGTCCCACTCAGTCACCTTGTCCACCTTGAACTGCCATTGCTCCCGTTCCTATGTCCCCATGGACAATGCACCTGTGCTACAAGCAGACTGGAACAATACCCTGGACTTTCCTCCATCATCACCCCATTCCACTGCAATTTCCCCTCAATTTCTTAGCACTACAATAAACACCCTTGATAAAAACTTGACTACTAGTATTTCATGTATTGCAAATCTGTATTGCTTGAAACAGCTACAACCATTGCAAATGAACTGTACATAGAATGAGCCTAGAATAAATGATCTGTAGCTGGCTGTTGTGATTACACCAGGAGAATGTCGTCATATCACCAACATCTGCAAAATGAATATCCATAGGTAACAGTAAGTGGGGGAAAGAAGTGGGTAATGCCAGCATGGCAATGCCACACAGAATACACCAATACTCAGAGAAATGTGAAGTTGCACTGTCTTACCTGTGTGTCATTGGAAGTACTGACGTACCACTGATGTTCTGTTGTCCACATCCTCATCCTCTGCCTCCTCATCCTCACTGTTCTCAGGGTCCACTTCTGTCACAGGGGTATCTCCAGTCTCATCCTCCTGCAGAAAAGGTACATGACGTCTGAGGGCCAGGTTGTGCACATGCAGCATGCCACTAGTATCTGGCACATCTTCTTGGGTGAGTAGCACAGGGATCCACCTGTCAGATGGAGGCACCTTAACCTGGCCTTCAGGAGGCCAAAGGTCCTTTCAATGATCCTTCTGGTTCGCTTATGTGCCTCATTATAACGTTCTTCTCCCCTTTTCCGGGCATTCCTCGCAGGGGTCAGAAGCCATGATAGGTTTGGGTAACCAGAATCACCTGCAAATATTGAGGGACAACATTTAGCTACACACTATCCTACATGGCCAACAATGTAGCCATACACCAACATATACTGGGTGGGAACCAGGGCTCACCTATTAGCCACACCCTGTGCCTCTGTAGGTGGGCCATCACATTTGGGATGCTGTTATTCCTCAGGACAAAGGCATCATGCACCGGTCCAGGATACTCAGCATTGACGTGGGAGATGTACTGGTCCACCAAGCACACCATCTGCACATTCATAGAGTGTAAACTCCTACGATACCTGAACACATGTTCATTCTGCCGGGGGGGACACAAATGCAATATGTGTTCCGTCAATTACCCCAATCATATTGGGGATATGTCCCATTGCATGATAACTGGTCTTCACAGTGGCCAAATCCTCAACCTGGGGGAAAGCAATGTAGATGCAAATTTGTTTTATCAGGGAAGACAACACTCTTCTTAGCACAACTGAGAACATTGGCTGTGACATTCCTGCTGCCAAGCCTACTGTCACTTGGAAAGATCCGGTTGCCAGCAAATGGAGCACTGATAGCACTTACACAAGAGGGGGGAATCCCATTGGGAAGACGGATAGCTGATATCAGGCCAGGTTCCAATTGGGCCCACAGCTCTGTGATTGTGACCCTGTCCAGTCTTTAGGTGAGTAGAATGTGCCTGTCCTCCAGTGTAGCCAAGTCCACCAGGGGTCTGTATACGGGGGTATGTCTCCATCTCCTATCATCCTCAGTGGTAGGTATCTAAGGGACACAAGAGTGAGAGACTGTCACAAACTGAACAATGGAGCCACAGCAGCAGTCCACAATGTGCAAACCTGTTATGGGACAGTGTAATTAATGAAGTATGTGCCTATTTATCTTGTGACGCAGCAATTATCAATAGGCCTGTTCACCCCCCCAAAATGGCGACCGCCTGTCCTGTGTGGAGGGACAGGGGGAAGTGAGGTAATGCCGCTGACCTTGTGCGCCGTGGCGGTAGGCGGTCGTGAACCACCGTGCAATTCCTCATTGGTTAAAATTGGGCCCTTTGGTGTACAGTGGCCAATGATGATCTACGCCGGCGGTGACGGTATGCCCCCCCGCGGATGTGCCCCCCATTTCCTATCTGATTCCTCACTTGTTTCCTGACCTTCCATAGGAGAGGACCTACACTCCATGTGCTGCTGTGACCTGTGTCTGGAACCTACCATGGGCCATGTGACTGGGGAAAGGGCCCCAGCCTTCACTTCTGAGGAGTTGGAGCGAGTAGTCGATGGTGTCCTACCTCAGTACTGACTGCTGTATGGGCCTCCAGACCAACAGGTTAGTACACTGTGGGCACGATGCATGTAGCATGAATGCATGGAGTTGTGTGAAGGCCTTGTGTAAGGGGTGGGTGGATGTCCTCTTGGCTTTGTGCATGTTGTGGGCCGGGCTATGTGTGTGCCAATGGTGATGCAAACGGGTATGGTGGGCCATTTGTATGACAGGCTGGACTGTTTGTCTAATGGTGTTCTCCTGTCCGTATTGCCTCTACAGGTCAGCACCCATCAAAAGAAGGGAATATGGCATGCCAACGAGGTGCGGTCCCTGGGGCTCTATGGCAGGCGGAGCACCCACTGTTCGCAAATGGTGGGAGTACCTGAGATGCTGGACATGGAAGACCGCGGGGCACAGCTGGGGCTGGCCTCCCAACGAGGAAGGGGTGCCCGTTGGACCCTGACCTCCCTGATGGCCTGCATACTGGCGGGGGCCTACCCTGAGCTGGATGGGCGCTTAAAGGCATCACAGCAGTCACAAGGGGGTGAGGAAAGTGGCTATCATTACAACTTATGGCTGGTGGGGTGGTATCCGGGTGGTGGTTGTGTGTCAGTAGGTGCCCCTAGGCCAGGCCAGATATAGCAGCGTAGGTCCTCTGGTGGATAAGGGTTTGAATGTGAAATACTGCTTACCTAGTTTGTTAGTATTCACTTCTGGGCAGGGCTGCATGGGTCCCACGTGTGCTGTAATTGGCGGTGTGTGCCACTCCTCATTCCTTGGTGACTAGCCATTTCACTGGTAGTGACAAGCATAGTGCGTAGGCCTGTTCCCTGTGTGTGAGGGTGCTGTGTACGCCAACGCTGGTGCTGGAGCAGTAATTGACTCTGTGTATCCTTTGTCTCTCTCCTCCTTTCTTGTTTTGACATCCTGTCTTTATGTGCTTTAACATAATCTGGCGGAGGAGCAGAGGCACCGGCAACAGAGGGAGCTGTATCCCACAGAACCCTGGAGGCAGAGTCCACCGCCGCTGAGGACACTAGTGGGACAGAGGGTGAGGGGAACACCACCGCGGAGACTGGAGGGGACAACACAGACTCTGATACCTCCTCTGAGGGGAGCTCCCTGGTCGTCGCGGACACCTCTGTGACCATCTCAGCTGCAGGTCCTGCCGCCACCCCCTACCAGCACCACCCGACCAGTAGCCCCTCAGTGAATTGCCTGTGCCCGCTCACCCAGGAGGGTGGGCATCTCCTTCACCCCAGGCACCTCAGGCCCTTCCATAATGAGCCCTGCTGCCCTGAGTGAGGAGGCTATTAACCTCCTGCAATCCATCTCTGTAGGGCAATCAACCATTGTGAATGCCATCCAGTGGCTGGCATCCCAGATGCAGCAATCAAATGCATTCATGGATGGCATTCACGGTGGATTGGTGGCCCAACAGAGATCGATTCAGGCTCTGGCCTCCTCACTGATGGCAGACATTGTCCCTGTTTGAATCGTCCCCCCTCCAATTTCCACTTCCCAGTCCCATTCTCCTCAACCCCAACCCATCCCAAGCACCCAGCCAGACGAGCATGCACACAAGACAACATCCAAGAGTGGCACAGGCAAACACATGCACCACACTTCATTCCACAGGCACTCGCACAAACACCATTCAGTTGCAGACATGACAACATTCACTGTCCCCACTGTCTCCCCTCCTCCTCCTCCCCCACCTCCCACCCAGTTACATCTACGCTCACACCTGCATGCACTACATCAATATCCACTACCAGCAGCATCACCACACCAAGCAGAACACACACCTCACTGACAGACACCTCCACAACATCCATGCACGCGTCCCCTGCATCCTCTCCCAGTGTTTCTGTCCCCCCACCTCCTAAAGGACACAAACGCAAGCACTCAGACATTCAGACACCCAACAGACATCCACCCCACAAGAGCAGACAGCCCATGCACGTGCACCCAAATCCAGCAGAAATACACCTCTAACAATCACTCCCTCATCCTCCACTCCAATGAGTCCTCTCTCTTTCCACCCCAACATACCTAAAAAGCTTTTCCTTTCCTCGATTGACCTCTTCCCTCCCCCTCCACCTCCCCCCATCCTGCATGTATGGGCAGGGTAGCAAGGACCCAGCCCAGCACCTCAGCCAAACAGTCCTCGAGCCCAGTCGTAGCACCACCAACTTGTGGTGGTAGGGTTTGCAGACCAACAACTCTGAAAGGGAAGGAGCCTACACCAGCTGCGAAGAAGGGGAAGGGGCCTGCACCAGCTGGAAAGAAGGGGAAGGAGCCTGTACCAGCTGGAAAGAAGGAGAAGGAGCCTGCACCAGCTGGAAAGAAGCGGAAGGAGCCTGCACCAGCAGCCAGAGGGGGGAAAAACCCATCCACCCCTGCCAGGAAGGGTAAGGGATCCCCAACCCTTGAGGAGAAGGAGAGGAGGCAATCTACGCCAGCGGAAGCTGTCAGCCAAACACCGCCACCACCACCACCAGCTGCCACAGGGTCACCACCACCAGCTGTGGTTGTGCAACCATCAGAGAGTGCAGAGGCTGAGCAGGAGCCTCCCCCAACCACCACCACAGTGCAGGTATCAGAGATTGAAGGGGCTGAGCAGGAGCCTCCCCCAACCACCATCACAGTGCAGCCATCAGAGAGTGCAGGGGCTGAGCAGGAGCCTCCCCCAACCATCCCCACAGTGCAGCCATCAGAGAGTGCAGGGGCTGAATAGGAGCCTCCCTCAGCCACCAACAGTGCAGCCATCACCACCAGCTGACGACATGTAGTCCAGCCTCTTGGGGCTACTGTGCGCCCTGCCCCCTCCAGAACTAGTGGGCAAGTCTCCCACTTGAGAAACTCTGGCCTTGCACTCCTCAGGACAAACCAATGGGCATGTTGCTCCCTCCAGAACCAGTGGACAAGTCACCCACTTGAGAGACTGTGGCCTTCCACTCCCGAGGACAAAGCAATGGGCATGTTGCCCCATCCAGAACCAGTGAGCAAGTCAACCACTTGAGAGACTGTGGCCTTGCACTACCCAGTACGAAGCAATGGGCATGATGCCCTCTCCAGAACCAGTGGGCAAGACACCCACTTGAGTGAATGTGGCCTTGCACTGCCCAGGACAAAGAGCACAGGGCATGTTGCCCCTTCCAGAACCAGTGGGCAAGTCACCAACTTGAGAGACTGTGACCTTGCACTCCCCAGGACAAAGAGCACAAGGCATGTTGCCCCCTCCAGAACCAGTGTGCAAGACACCCACTTGAGAGACTGTGGCCTTGCACTCCCCAGGACAAAGCAATGGGCATGTTGCCCCCTCCAGAACCAGTGGTCAAGTCTCCCACTTGAGAGGCTGTGGCCTTGCACTCCCTAGGACAAAGCAATCGGCATGTTGCCCCCTCCAGATCCAGTGGGCAAGTTACCCACTTGAGAGACTGTGGCCTTGCACTCCCCAGGACCAAACAATGGGGAATGTTGCCCCCTCCAGAACCAGTGGGCAAGTCACTCACTTGAGAGGCTGTGGCCTTGCACTCCCCAGGACAAAGCAATGGGCATGTTGCCCCCTCCAGAACCAGTGGGCAAGTTACCCACTAGAGAGACTATGGCCTTGCACTCCCCAGGACAAAGCAATGGGCATGTTGCCCCCTCCAGAACCAGTGGGCTTGTTCCCGCATCCGGCTGAGGTATCCCCCTCCCCCTGAGGTGCCTGCCTATTTGACAACTAATGACCCTGCAGTGTTCTATCCGGAGTGGTGCAGGATTCGAGTGGGGCCTTGGACTATGCCCTGTGGCCATGTGGGCCCCTTGAACTATGGACTGGGCAGTGTCCCTTTTTTATACAAGTGTACACATCTGTTTCATGGCCAAATTGGATTGTTGATTTTATTGTTGGACTGATTACAATCACTTTCGTGAAAGCCTGTTGTCCTTGCATTATTCTGCAGATTTTCAGGGTCAAATTGTTTTTGTAATGCATATGGTTGTGTGTATGGCGTGTGTATGTCGGTGTGTGTTGTGTGTGTGTGTGTGTGTGTGTGTGTGTGTGTCACTCTTTTTTTCCTCCCACCCTCCCCTGTGTGCAAGGCGGCTGTACTCAACGTTATTGTTTTCGCCGGCATTGGTGTTCTAGGTGGAGCATAACGTAGAAGATCATCGGGAAGACTTGCAGTTCAGGTTCCATGGCCGCGTGGTTCTTCTCTGTGTCTCCAATAGGGAGTCCTTTGACTTTTGTGCTATGTTTCCACCAGGCTTATGACGGCATTGGTACCGCCCCAGAAAAGGTGGTGGATTTGTGTGTGTTAATATGGTGGGCGGTACTTTGTCTTCCACCTGGCTGTAGGCGGCTACCGCCGTGGTGACTGTTGTTTCCACCCTGGCTGTTGGCGTGGTACATTGGCTGTCTATCGGAGATATCACCGCCATGGTCATAATTTGATGATAATTACCACCAGCCTGTTGGCGGCATTACCACCACTTTATCACCCACCACCAGAGTCGTAATGAGGGCCACAGTCCCTTCTTTGTAAGCCTATTACAATAGACTACCAGGTGATTCATCAACCAATCCCTGCACATCACTAAGCATCAACTGGCACATTCCAGAACACCACACTGTGACACAATTCTCACTCCTCAAAGCGGTTTACCATCCTTTATATTTTTCTGAAGTTTTAATTTAGCACAATAAACAAATAACTCTTGTTTGTTCAAATAAAGAAAAGAAAATTGTTCATTAACAGAAGAAACTGCTGGAAATAGCACTTTCCCACTTCCTCATACACACACACACACAGATGAAGTCTCAAACAGAGGGAAATCACTCTGACTGATATATTTTCACGTTTATGCAACAGGTTATGCTAACACCAATCACTAGAAGTGCAATCACAAAAAAGTATTATTGTCCATTTCTCAGTTGTGCAGTCAATGGTATCTCATAAACCGACTTTACAAAACCTTAGCTGGCATGTAATTTAACAATATCTCTTATTTATCTACCTTACCCCATGATCTTAGACTGCTCTGAGTCTGATAGCCTAATCTGCTTAACACTAAACCTATGTGCACAGCTAGACCGTAAACATTATCAAAACACAATACATATAACTTCAAAGACTAACATAGACAACTGGGAAGCACAAGCCTTTTGATGCTCCCTCATACACCACTGAAAACACTTTTGGAACTGAAAACTCCTTGTACCTTCAAGTTTGGACTTTGGAGTTAAGGGGCATGGGTAATTATAAACTGGGACAATTGTTTAATTTCTAGTTGCTTTTCTCCTGTGATGTTAACCATCAATCTGATACCACATGACAGTGCTGGGATTCTTGTATCTCAGTCATTAGGTGTAATCATTAAATAACTCCCTCCATGGGTCATGTGGTCCTTTGTTCATCGACAAGAATTGAAAGGGAACAATCATATACCTCAAACACCATGAACAATGAAGTCCATTTGAAGCTTCACAATGTTCAGTAAAGAAAATGTGAGTGAGTTAAAGGGTTTTATTAACAAATATATTGAAATCGATTAATTTATTCAGTAAATATTAGTTTTCATTGGCATCATCATTATCAGCTCAAATAATCCATCAGTCCATATTTCAATGCAAGGTAAAATACAATATTAGTGTATATCGTAAATTAAATAGACAAGATACAACAGGTTTGTTCCCCAAAAGAATTATCTAATCTAGATTAATCATAAAAATGGCAATGTCTTCAATAAGTTAAGAAAGGTGTTAGTTCAGAAACCCAAATTAAGAGTTCTAATGAGAGAAGTTAGCAAAGCTGAAAAAGATTCTCAGCTATAATACAGCAGAAAAAAATGAAGAACTTAAAGGGTATCTCTCCTGAAGAGAAGTAATCCTAAGAAACCCTAAATGGTCTAGGAATTCACGCTAATATAAATCTATTAAAACATAATTCTAGCAATCCAGACATTTGATATCTCTTCTATCTAAACAAATTTCAGCAAACTCTAGGAGCCGGTGAACTTCCTAGTTCAGGTATTCCCAACCAGTTGATCTTGAGCTACCAGTAGCCACCTTTAAAGTAGTTTACAGCCTTGAGTTAATTTTTTAAATATTCACAGTGTTGGACCTGAATATTTTTGCAGGATCATCCCTAAACTTGTTGCCTCCTTCCTCCTATTTTTGCCTGATTGTTTTTTGCTGGTTTTGTTACTCTGGGCACTTACCAGTGCTAAAGTGCAAGTGCTCTCTGTGTAAATTGCTTATGTAATTGGATTTTCCATGACTGGCATATTTGATTTACTAGTAAGTCCCTAGTAAAGTGCACTTGAGGTACCCAGGCCCTGTAAATCAAATGCTAGTAGTGGGCCTGCAGCACTGATTATGCCACCCACATGAGTAGCCCTGTAAACTTGTATCAGACCAGCCACTGCAGTGTCTGTGTGTGCAGTATTACACTGTCAATTCAACCTGGCAAGTGTACCCACTTGCCAGGACCACATCTTCCATTTTTATACATGTAAGGCACCCCTAAGGTAGGCCCTAGGTAGCCCCATGGGCAGAGTGCAGTGTACATTAAAGGTGAAACATGCACAGTAGTGTTTTACATGTCCTAAAATTGAAATACATTCATATTCGGTTTTCACTTTTGCAAGGCTTATCTCTCTCATAGGTTAACATGGGGGCTGTCTTTTTAATAACCTTTAAGTGCAGTTTCCCTTTGAGAGCAGATAGAGATCTGGAGTTTAGGGTCCCTGAGCTCACAATGTAAAAATACATCTTTTGGGGAAATTGTTTTTTAAAATTGCCTGTTTGAAAATGCAACTTTTAGAAAGTGTGTATTTTCTTGCTTAAACCATTCTGCCTGCTTGTGTATTCCCTGTCTGGGTCAGACTGACAGTTGGGTTGTTTGTAACTCTCCACTAGACAGTGACACAAAGGGAGCTGGGGTGTAGCCTGCATATCCTGATAAGCCATCTGGGCTGGAGTGTAGGGGGAGTGATCACTTACACCGGAATGGGATGTGCCTACCCTCACACAATGGAGTCTCTGGTGTGTGTCTGAGGCCAGGCCTGGTCTAGGTAGGATCATGTAAATAACAGAGAGTTTCCTTTGGAGTTTGCCTATTTCAAGGGCAGAAAGGTATATAAGTAGTGAACCCAAAACCACAGATTTTTATATTTTACTTCTGGAACCAAGAGGATCCTCTGCCATGGAGAAGAGCTGAGGAGAAGTGCTGCCCCTGCCTGTGACTATGCTTTTTTGGGCTATCCTGCAGTTGCTGCTTCTGCCTGTGAAAGGGGACAAAGACTGGACTTTGTTCTGCATTCCTGCTTGTGAAGAATCTGCTTGGACGGAGCTTACCCACTGTTTTGAAGTCACAGGCCCATCAAAGACTTCCACTGCCACCTCCCGGACTCTCTGCTGAGACACCTGGCCTGCCAAGTGGTGCCCCATCCAGTCCCTAGGCCCTTGAAAGGTAAAGCTGGTAGAACAAGGACTGAAATCCATGCACAGGAAGCCCTGTAGGGGGAATTTCGACACACCACCGGCAATGCAGCAGTAAAAATGACACACCACCCGCCTTGCAGCTGAAGTCGATGCACCACCTGCATCGCAGCTTGGAAATCATCATGGCTGAAGAAACAATGCAACACCAGCTTGCGGCTGCTGAAAACGACCCAAAACCCACACAGCACGATTTTCCAACACTGTGTGGCTGGATTTCTCATGCAGTGTCGCTGGGTGTCAAAATCATCATGAACTTGCACGCATCTGAGGTGGCCTGTCTGGAAATCGATGCATCGCTCTCTTGTGGGAGAGAAAAACAACGCATCACCAACCCGACCAGAGAAAAAAAAACTCACTGCCTCATTTGGGAGTAAGGATTCAACGCATCACTGACTTTTCTGATGCACCCTTGTCCGTGCTGCTTTATTTTTTTACGGAAACCAGGTACTTTGTGTAACAACAACAACATTTCCATTGTTTTCTATGGAACCTTTTGTAAATTCATAACTTTAATTATGCATGTTGGATTTTTGTCTTTTTGGTCTTGTTTGACTTAGATAAATATCAGCTATGTTCTAAAGTGTTGTCGTGTCCATTTTGTACTGTTTTCACTATATTACTGCGTGTGGTGGTACACACACTTCACACATTGCCTTTGAGATAGGCCTGACTTCTTGTGCCAAGCTACCAAGGGGGTGAGCAGGGGTTATTTTAGGAGAGAAACTCCCATACCCTGACTAGAGTGAGGGTCCCTGCTTGGACAGAGTGCAAACTGATGGCCAACCAGAGACCCCATTTCTAACACACACAGTCAAGTTTTACTTTTAAAGCTAAGGGAGGGCTGTTTTCATTTAAAATTATCATCATGCTGCAGATAGAAGGGCCTGATAATGAGTAATGCACAGTCAGAATGATGTATTAGGCTGGGACACAGAGATGTAGAAGTGAAATACTTTGTCAATTCAGGATTAGAATGCCAAGAACAAAGTGATGTTCCTGAATGCTTTTAAATGGGACAAAAGTACGATGAAAAGTTACCTTAATAATTGTGTTAACCCTTCATTTTAATTTGCTCCCTTTTCAGAGTGCCTCAATTACAAATAGCAGTCCTCTTGCTCCGAGTGGCTAATAGACATTGTGCCATATTTTTTACTGAGAAACACAGACATTTTTTTAAATTGGTAGAAATTTAAAATCAAGAAAAACATTTCAATGAAACATTGAGGCCCTCAATACAACCCTGGTGGTCGGTGATAAAGTAGCATTAATACCGCCAACAGGCCAGCGGTAATTAGCACCAAATTATGACCACAGCAGAAACAGCTCAGACAGATTTACACTTTAACACATCGAACGCCAGGGCGGAAACAACAGGCACCACAGCAGTAACCGCCTATAGCCAGGAGGAAGAAATGTTCCGCCCACTGTATGAAGACATGCCAATACACCACCTTTTCCGGGGTGGTACAAATGACATCAAAAGCCTGGTGGAAACACTGCACAGAAGGGAAATGACTCACCTGTGGAGACTCTGGGAAGAATCACACCTCCATGGAGCCCGAGTTGCATGTCTTCCCCATGCTCTTCTACCTGCTGCTCCACTACAAACACCAATGACGGTCGAAGACCACCTAGCACACAGGGGAGGGGGGGAGGAAAAAGAGAGTGACACACAAACGCAACACCCCCCACCCCAACGCCATACACACAAGCAGATGCAGTAACATAACGCATTGACCCCGTACCCCTCAGGAATAATGCAAGGACAACTCCAATAGATTAAAGTGAGTGTAATAAGATCAATAAAGTAGTAATATGTGCATCCAAATAAAAAAGTATATACATATGTACAAATCAAGGGACACTGCACAGTCCTCACTGTTCGTGGGCCACAGGGCCACATCACAAAGTCCAAGGCCCCACCTCACTCCTGCAACAACACGGAAAGAGAACACTGCAGGGGCATCAGGTCGAAACTAGGCAGGCACCTCAGGGGGACGGGGAACGGGGAGCACCTCAGGTGGAATATGGTACAATGCCACTGGTCCTGGAGGGGGCAACATGTCCTGTGCTCTGTCCTGGGGAGCGCAAGGCAACAGACTCTCGAGTGGATGACTTCTCCACTGGCTCTGGAGGGGGCAACATGCCCATTGCTCTGTCCTGGGGAGTGCAAGGCCACAGTCTCTCGAGTGGATGAGTTCTCCATTGGCTCTGGAGGGGGCATCGTGCCCAGTGAGCTTCATCCTGGGGAGGATGGGGTGAGTGGATGGCTTCTCCACTGGTTCTGGTGGGGGAAACGTGCCCAGTGATGCAGATCTTGGGGAGTGCAAGGTCACAGTCTCTCAGATGGGTGTCATACCCACAGGATTTGCAGTGGTCAGGCTGCACAATAGCCCATGGATGCAGGATTACACATAGTCTGTCGGCAGAAATGGCTGTTCAGTGGTGGCAGTGGTTGTGGTGGTGCTTGCGCTGCTGGTAGTGGTGGGGGGAGGCTCCAGCCCATCCCCTGCAGCCTCAGACGGCTGCCCACTAGGGCTGCTGCTGGTGGTGGCGGTGCTGCTGGTAGTGGTGGGGGGTGGCTCCAGCCCATCCCATGTAGCCTCGGATGGCTGCCCACTGGGGCTGGTGGTGGTGGTAGTGGCGGTGCTGCTGGTGGTGGCAGGGAGTGGCTCCAGCCCATCCCCTTCAGCCTCGGACGGCTGCCCACTGGGGCTGGTGGTGGTGGTGCTGCTGGTGGTGGTGGCTCCAGCCCACCCCTGCAGCCTCAGATGGCTGCCAACTGGGGCTGCTGCTGCTGGTGGTGGTGGCGGTGCTGCTGGTGGTGGTGGGGGGAGGCTCCAGCCCATCCCCTGCAGCCTCGGACGGCTGCCCAGTGGTGCTGCTGCTGCTGGTGGTAGCGGTGCTTCAGGTGGTAGTGGGGGGAGGCTCCAGCCCATCCCCTGCAGCCTCAGACAGCTGCCCACTTGGGCTGCTGCTGGTGGTGGTGGCTGTGCTGCTGGTGGTGGTGGGCGGTGGCTCCAGCCCACCCCCGGCAGACTCAGACGGCTGCCCACTGGGGCTGCTGGTGGTGGTGGAGGCAGTGCTGGTGGTGGTGATGAGGCGTGGCTCCAGCCCATCCCCCGCAGCCTCAGACGGCTGCCCACTGGGGATGCTGTTGCTTCTGCTGGTGGCGGTGCTGCTGGTGGTGATGGGGGGAGGCTCCAGCCCATTCCCTGCAGCCTCGGATGGCTGCAGCACCATGGTTGGTGGTGGGAGCTCCGACTGAGTCCCAGTGCTAGGCCCCTTGTCCTTACTGCCTGCAGGTGCAGGCCCCTTGTCCTTCCTGGCAGCAGCTAAGGATGGCTCCTTGCCCCTTTTGGCAGCAGCTGGGGCTGGCTCATTGCCCTTCCTTCCTTCAGCTGGGGCTGGCTCCTTGCCCTTCCTACCTGCAGCTGAGGCTGGCTCCTTTCCCTTCCTTCCTGCATCTGGGGCTGGCTCCTTGCCCTTCCTTGAATCACTTGGGGCACGCACCCTTTCCATCTTGCTGGCTGGTGGCTGGGATCCTTCCCCACCTGGAGTTGCTAGGGACACTACTGTACCTGTGGACTGGGTGGCTGAGGTGCTTGCCTGGGTTTTGACCACCCTGGCCTGACGTGAGGGACAGAGGGGAGGGGTAGGGAAGAGGTCAATGTTGGAGCCTCTGTCACCTGAACCGCGTGCCCACTGCTACTGACCCCAAGTCCCTGACTGTTCTGGGTTTGTGGGGTGCCCTGGGGTCCCTGTAGTGGTGGACACACTGCTGATTGATGTGTCCTGGGGACAGAGGTATGGGCCCTCTGGGTGAGTGCTTTAGTGGTGCTTCCTGAGGGGGAAGGCTCTGTGGTGATGTAAGACTGTGGCTGGGTAACCAACTGTGCAGAGGTCCCTGATGGGCTAGGTTGGTCATCCAGATCCAGGTTAGCAGACCTGCTGTCATCACTGTGGGCCTCTTCTGTGGGGGGACTGAATGTTGCTGGCACCTCTTCTCCAGTGACATTGGCCGGGATACCTGTGAGGATGTAAATGCAGTGTTATTGTTTCTGTGTGTGACATCTTGTGCATGGGTGGGTTGCCCTCTATGGTTGTTATTGCCCTGGCAGCTTTACCTTGTTCGAGTTGTGGGCTAGCTGATTGTCTCCAGAGTGCATGCTTTAGTGATAGGTGTCCATACCGGGGTGTGAGGGGTGTCCATGCATTGGTAGGGCATGCAGGGCTTGGCATTGGGATGAGTGATATGTAATGGTGTGGTGTGTGGGAAGTGGTGAAGTGATAGGAGTGAGGGTGAGGGTGGGGGTATGTGATGGCATGCAGGTAGGGGGTGATAAAAATGGAGAGTTAAGTTATCAGAGTTTAGTCCTCCTGCTACTCCTGCCAGGCCCTCAGGATGCATGATTGCCAAGACTTGCTCCTTCCATGTTGTTAGTTGTGGGGGTCTACCGCCAGTCCTCTATACAGCAAGTTGGTGTCTTACTGCAAAGGAAGGTACCTTCCCCAGTAGGTCGTTCCTCCTCTTCCTGATATTATCCCTTGTTCTGGGGTTCTGTCCCATGGGGTTGACCCTGACCACGATTCTCCGCCATAGTTCCATCTTCCTAGCAATGGATTTCTGCTGCATCTGTGATCCAAATAGCTGTGGCTCTTCCCGGATGATTTCCCCCACCATGACCCTCAGATCCTCGTCAGAGAATCTGGGGTGTCGTTGTTGTACCATGAGTTTAGTGCGAGTGGTGTGTGTGAGGGTGTGTAGGGTGATCTGTTGGGGTGTGTGTTGTAAGGTGCGTTGTTGGTGTGTAGGTGATGGTGGTGTGTGGGTCTGGTCTTGTCAGTAGTCATGATGTAATTCTGTTGGCAATGGTTTGTAGTTGTAAAGGTTTGTGGGTACTGTGGGCATGTGTTTTATAGTGGTCTGTGTGTGTGGTTTGTGTATGGGTGTCAGGTATGTATAGTTTGAATTGTCCAATGTAGCATTGTTTTCTTAGTGTGCATGTATTTTGAGCTCAGCAGTATGTACCGCCAAAGGTTTACTGCCATTGAATGTCCGCTGTGGCGATTCGTGGGTCATAATGTTGTGGGTGTTGTTCTTTTGGCGTAATGGTGTGGGTTTTGGTACCGCCACTTTATCACTGACCTTTGGGCCGGCAGATTTGTGCGTGTGTCTGAATAGTGACGGATTGGTGTGTGTGTGTCATAATTTGTTTAGTGGATATCCGCCGCTGGGGCGGTATATTGATGGCAGTCGGCATGGCGGTAAGTGGGATTTACCACTAATGTCATAATGAGGGCCTAAGTCTTAATGAATTTTGCCACTTCCAATTGAGTTTGAGCCAATTACATCTCAATGTTTTATTAAGCATGTTTCTTCACTTTAAATTCCTCCCATTTAAACAAATGGCTGTATTTGTCTGTTATAAATATGGCAACTGTGTCTACAGGCCACTGGGAGCAAAATGTCTGGTAAATGTGAGAATGGGAGAAAATGTAAATGATAAATTTTATGTAATCCACATAAACATAAAGTTAACTCTTCAGTATAATTTTCTACAATTTCAAAATATAGCCTTTCACACAGCAAGAATCTTGCTCCTGCCTGCTGATAGATATGGTTCCCGATTTATAAGTGAAAAATACAGTCATTATTTTAACTGCAGGAAATTTAGGGCCAGATGTAGGTATGAAAAAATTAGCCAGTCGGAAATTGCGAGTTGGTGCGACTCGCAATTTCCGACTCGCTAAATGTAATGCAAGAAGAAAACACGACTTCAATTTGCGACTCGCAAATGAAGTCGCACCGCAGATAGCGAGTCCGCTGTTTGCGAGGTCACATTTTGCGACCTCGCTAAAAACGGACACGCAATTTGCGAGTGGGTGTGGCAAATTGCGATTGTGCTGCAAATTGAAGGCAGGTGCTGCAGAACACTCTGGAAAACACTTCCTGGCACATGATGATGACATCACAGCCAGGAAGTTTACAAATACACCTGGGAGGAGGGAGGACCACACCCATTTCAACAGCAGAACTGCAAACAGAAAGAACAGCAGCTACCATGGCAGAGACACCAAGGAAGCGAAAACTTAAATTTGCAGAGAAAGAGCTGGAGGTGCTGACAGAGGAGTGCTGCCAGCGCCATGACCAACTTTTTGGAAGGGCAGCCCTCACCGTGCCAGAGGTGGAGAAAAGAAGAATATGTATGGACATCCAAGAGAAAGTGAACTCCCTGGGTGTCAGCCACCGGAGCATAGAAGAACTCAAAAAAAGGTGGTATGACCTGCGCTCCCGGACCAAGGAGAGGGTGGCAGAGCGGCTCCGGGAGATGAGGGGCACTGGAGGGGGACCGTCCACAATACCACCACCCACACCCCTGGAGGAAAGAGTAGAGGAGACCCTTGAGCCTGAGGCAGTGTGCAGGATGGGAGAGCTGGATACATCTGAGCCAGGACCATCAACCGGTGAGTACCATGAGACATGCATGTACCCTCATTAATGCCATACCCCCACCCACCCTGTACACAGTAGCATGCACAACCAAAATAGCTCAATTTCAGAGTAGCAAGCACCAGAATGGTGCATTATGGGCAATGTAGTCAAGTAGGCAGTTGATAGGCAACAGTTTATTAGGAAGTCGAAAACAGATAGTAGATACTGACAGTGTGTCCCCTATGTCCCACAGGTCTCCCACAAGACACCCCCACCAGCCAAAGCATCCAGGGGCCGCAGGTCAGCCAGCAGCCAACAGAGGAATCAGGACCAGCCACCTCTGAGACCTGCACCACCAACACCTAGTCCCCTCATGATACACCAGTTGGCATACTGGTGTGTGATCCAGCACCTCGACCCAGCCACAGTGCCACGTTAGACGACACGGAGCCTCCACTGCGTCGCAGGCGACGTGGAAATGTACCATCACAGCGGCAGGCAGAGTAAGGGGACGCCTCCATGTCACCTGCTGAGGCCGCACTCCTACGGGGTCAGCGCCTGCAAACACAGGAGATCAGGAGAATTACAGGGCCATTGCGGTGCATTGAGCGAAATCAAGGCAGTAGCATGCAGCTTGTGCATACAGAGTTGCAACAAATAAACACACATTATGGTGACCTTGCACTCTCCATGTGACAACTTGTGGCTGGACTCCTAACGCACACAGAGGGTGCAAGGCGTCGTGACAGGCAACTACTGAACCGGCTCGACCGCATGTCTGCATCCATAGTCAGGCTGGTGGTCAACACTACTGGCCTTTCTAGGCGCACGGTCAGCCTCCAAGTTGACATGGGCCACTTTGCCAGTGACGTGGCACGTGGACTGGGCCGTCTCAGCCACGCTGTTGATTTAATGGAGGCACGGCAGGTGGCCAGGGGTGCAGCCGACACGCCGCAAGATAGCGAGGAGGGCTCCACCGTCAGCAGTGTCTCTGCCACTGACACCAGGTTTTGCGCAGTGGAAGCACAAGGCAGGGCACTGCCGACACCCCAGGTACCAGCCATGCTGGCAGAGGCCGGCGAAGGGTTTGAGCTCCTCACTGTCCTGGGGTTGGGGCACATGAAGTCAATGAGTCCTATGCCAGGTGGACTTTTACAGCCCCTGAACTGTTCACAATGTACATCGTTTTTTTGGTTGCACAAATTAAATCACTTGTTCTTTCCACTTAACACCTGGATTCTTTGTGTGTGACATTAGTGAGTGTGGTGACAGTTGGCACGTACCTTCCAAAGTATTGGTTTGCAACGTGTTCCCGTCTCAGTCTGTGTAGGAAAGTACCATCTTGCCTGGCATGTTACCCCCATTTTTCACTGTATATATGTTGTTTTAGTTGTATGTGTCACTGGGACCCTGGTAACCCAGGGCCCCAGTGCTCATAAGTGTGCCTGAATGTGTTACCTGTGTAGTGACTAACTGTCTCACTGAGGCTCTGCTAATCAGAGCCTCAGTGGTTATGCTCTCTCATTTCTTTCCAAATTGTCACTAACAGGCTAGTGACCATTTTTACCAATTTACATTGGCTTACTGGAACACCCTTATAATTCCCTAGTATATGGTACTGAGGTACCCAGGGTATTGGGGTTCCAGGAGATCCCTATGGGCTGCAGCATTTCTTTTGCCACCCATAGGGAGCTCTGACAATTCTTACACAGGCCTGCCACTGCAGCCTGAGTGAAATAACGTCCACGTTATTTCACAGCCATTTTACACTGCACTTAAGTAACTTATAAGTCACCTATATGTCTAACCTTTACCTGGTAAAGGTTAGGTGCAAAGTTACTTAGTGTGAGGGCACCCTGGCACTAGCCAAGGTGCCCCCACAGTGTTCAGAGCCAATTCCCTGAACTTTGTGAGTGCGGGGACACCATTACACGCGTGCACTACATATAGGTCACTACCTATATGTAGCTGCACAATGGTAACTCCGAATATGGCCATGTAACATGTCTATGATCATGGAATTGCCCCCTCTATGCCATCCTGGCATAGTTGGCACAATCCCATGATCCCAGTGGTCTGTAGCACAGACCCTGGTACTGCCAAACTGCCCTTCCTGGGGTTTCACTGCAGCTGCTGCTGCTGCCAACCCCTCAGACAGGCATCTGCCCTCCTGGGGTCCAGCCAGGCCTGGCCCAGGATGGCAGAACAAAGAACTTCCTCTGAGAGAGGGTGTGACACCCTCTCCCTTTGGAAAATGGTGTGAAGGCAGGGGAGGAGTAGCCTCCCCCAGCCTCTGGAAATGCTTTCTTGGGCACAGATGTGCCCAATTCTGCATAAGCCAGTCTACACCGGTTCAGGGACCCCTTAGCCCCTGCTCTGGCGCGAAACTGGACAAAGGAAAGGGGAGTGACCACTCCCCTGACCTGCACCTCCCCTGGGAGGTGTCCAGAGCTCCTACAGTGTGCTCCAGACCTCTGCCATCTTGGAAACAGAGGTGCTGCTGGCACACTGGACTGCTCTGAGTGGCCAGTGCCACCAGGTGATGTCAGAGACTCCTGCTGATAGGCTCCTTCAGGTGTTAGTAGCCTATCCTCTCTCCTAAGTAGCCAAACCCTCTTTTCTGGCTATTTAGGGTCTCTGTCTCTGGGGAAACTTTAGATAACGAATGCATGAGCTCAGCCGAGTTCCTCTGCATCTCTCTCTTCACCTTCTGATAAGGAATCGACTGCTGACCGCGCTGGAAGCCTGCAAACCTGCAACATAGTAGCAAAGACGACTACTGCAACTCTGTAACGCTGATCTTGCCGCCTTCTCGACTGTTTTCCTGCTTGTGCATGCTGTGGGGGTAGTCTGCCTCCTCTCTGCACCAGAAGCTCCGAAGAAATCTCCCGTGGGTCGACGGAATCTTCCCCCTGCAACCGCAGGCACCAAAAAGCTGCATTACCGGTCCCTTGGGTCTCCTCTCAGCACGACGAGCGAGGTCCCTCGAATCCAGCGACTCTGTCCAAGTGACCCCCACAGTCCAGTGACTCTTCAGTCCAAGTTTGGTGGAGGTAAGTCCTTGCCTCACCTCGCTGGGCTGCATTGCTGGGAACCGCGACTTTGCAGCTACTCCGGCCCCTATGCACTTCCGGCGGAAATCCTTTGTGCACAGCCAAGCCTGGGTCCACGGCACTCTAACCTGTATTGCACGACTTTCTAAGTTGGTCTCCGGCGACGTGGGACTCCTTTGTGCAACTTCGGCGAGCACCGTTTCACGCATCCTCGTAGTGCCTGTTTCTGGCACTTCTCTGGGAGCTACCTGCTTCAGTGAGGGCTCTTTGTCTTGCTCGACGTCCCCTCTCTCTTCAGGTCCAATTTGCGACCTCCTGGTCCCTCCTGGGCCCCAGCAGCGTCCAAAAAACGCCAAACACACGATTTGCAGCTAGCAAGGCTTGTTGGCGTTCTTTCGGCGGGAAAACACTTCTGCACGACTCTCCACGGCGAGAGGGATCCGTCCACCAAATGGGAAGTCTCTAGCCCTTTTCGTTCCTGCAGAAACCTCAGCTTCTTCTGTCCAGTAGAAGCTTCTTTGCACCCGCAGCTGGCATTTCCTGGGCATCTGCCCATCTCCGACTTGCTTGTGACTTTTGGACTTGGTCCCCTTGTTCCACAGGTACCCTAGATTGGAAATCCACAGTTGTTGCATTGCTGGTTTGTGTCTTTCCTGCATTATTCCTCTAACACGACTACTTTGTCCTTAGGGGAACTTTAGTGCACTTTGCACTCACTTTTCAGGGTCTTGGGGAGGGTTATTTTTCTAACTCTCACTATTTTCTAATAGTCCCAGCGACCCTCTACAAGGTCACATAGGTTTGGGGTCCATTCGTGGTTCGCATTCCACTTTTGGAGTATATGGTTTGTGTTGCCCCTATCCCTATGTATCCCCATTGCATCCTATTGTAACTATACATTGTTTGCACTGTTTTCTAAGACTATACTGCATATTTTTGCTATTGTGTGTATATATCTTGTGTATATTTCCTATCCTCTCACTGAGGGTACACTCTAAGATACTTTGGCATATTGTCATAAAAATAAAGTACCTTTATTTTTAGTATAACTGTGTATTGTGTTTTCTTATGATATTGTGCATATGACACTAAGTGGTACTGTAGTAGCTTCACACGTCTCCTAGTTCAGCCTAAGCTGCTCTGCTAAGCTACCATTATCTACCAGCCTAAGCTTCTAGACACCCTATACACTAATGAGGGATAACTGGGCCTGGTGCAAGGTGCAAGTACCCCTTGGTACTCACTACAAGCCAGTCCAGCCTCCTACATTGGTTGTGCAGTGGTGGGATAAGTGCTTGAGACTACTTGCCACTCTTGTCATTGTACTTTTCATAAGAAAAAAATATACAAAACAAGGTCAGTGTATATACACATAGCCAAAAAGTTTTGCATTTCCTCTTTTCACTCTTTTCTAAGTGCTGAAAAGTACCTCTAAACTTTCAAAAAGTTCTTAAAAGTTTAAAAAGTTTTTTTCTGTCTTTCAAAAAAAGTTCTGAAAACTTTTTTCTCTTTTTCTATCACTTTAACTCTCTCTAAAAATGTCTGGCACAGGCCAAAATGTTGATCTGTCCAAACTTGCATATGACAACCTTAGCTGGAAAAGAGCAAGGAGTCTCTGTATAGAGAGAGGTTTGAGTGTAGGGAAGAATCCTTCCTTGGAACTGTTACTTAACATGCTTAGAGAACAGGATAAGGCCATAGGTGCCTCATCTGTTGAAAAAGTACCTAATAGTTCTCAATCTGATTCAGGGACTCCCCCAGGAAAAGATTCAGGAAAGAAACTTCCTAGCCTGCTTATTACTAGACAATCTAGCATAGATGGTAATGATGATGAGCCACACCATATAAATAGTGTTGTCTCACATCATAGCAAAAGCATTTATTCTCACCATACTGGTAGTAATGTTTCTGTAAACCAAGCTGTTAGGGTGGCTTCTGTAAGGGACAGGTCTCCTTCTGTTCATTCCCATCATAGCTCTGTTTCTAGAAATGTCCCTCCCACCAACCCTGATGACAGAATGTTAGAGAGGGAACTCAATAAGTTGAGGGTGGAACAAACCAGACTGAAGCTTAAAAAGCAACAGCTGGATTTGGATAGACAGTCTTTTGAATTAGAGAAGGAAAGACAGAAGTTGGGTTTAGATACCCATGGTGGCAGCAGCAGTATTCCCCATAGTCATCCTGCAAAAGAGCATGATTCCAGGAATCTGCACAAGATAGTTCCCCCTTATAAGGAGGGGGATGACATTAACAAGTGGTTTGCTGCACTTGAGAGGGCCTGTGTTGTACAGGATGTCCCTCAAAGGCAGTGGGCTGCTATCCTATGGCTATCATTTAGTGGAAAAGGTAGGGATAGGCTCCTTACTGTGAAAGAAAATGATGCTAATAATTTCCAAGTTCTTAAGAATGCACTCCTGGATGGTTATGGCTTAACTACTGAACAGTACAGGATAAAGTTCAGAGAGACCAAAAAGGAGTCTTCACAAGACTGGGTTGATTTCATTGACCATTCAGTGAAGGCCTTGGAGGGGTGGTTACATGGCAGTAAAGTTACTGATTATGACAGCCTGTATAACTTGATCCTGAGAGAGCATATTCTTAATAATTGTGTGTCTGATTTGTTGCACCAGTACTTGGTGGACTCTGATCTGACCTCTCCCCAATAATTGGGAAAGAAGGCAGACAAATGGGTCAGAACAAGAGTGAACAGAAAAGTTCATACAGGGGGTGACAAAGATGGCAACAAAAAGAAGGATGGTAAGTCTTCTGACAAGGGTGGGGACAAATCTAAAAATGAGTCTTCATCAGGCCCACAAAAACACTCTGGTGGGGGTGGTGGGCCCAAATCCTCCTTTAATCAGAACAAGGAAAAGAAACCATGGTGCTATTTATGTAAAATAAAAGGCCATTGGACAACAGATCCCAGTTGTCCAAAGAAAGGCACCACTGCTCCTACCACTACAACCCCTACTGCTACACCTAGTGTCCCTACTAATAGCAGTGGTGGTGGGAGCAAACCTACTAATAGCCAATCCAAGGGAGTAGCTGGGCTCACTTTTGGTAACTTAGTTGGGGTTGGTCTGATTAGGGAGACCACAGAGGCTACTTTAGTCTCTGAAGGGGCTATTGATTTAGCCACTTTGGTTGCTTGCCCCCATAACTTGGAGAAGTACAAGCAACTAACCCTAATAAATGGTGTTGAGGTCCAGGCCTACAGGGACACAGGTGCCAGTGTCACAATGGTGATTGAGAAACTGGTGCACCCTGAACAACACATACTTGGACACCAGTACCAAGTAACCGATGCTCACAACATAACACAAAGCCACCCCATGGCTGTTGTAAATCTCAACTGGGGGGGGTAACTGGTCCAAAGAAAGTTGTGGTAGCTTCAGATTTACCTGTAGACTGTCTATTAGGGAATGATTTGGAGACATCAGCTTGGTCAGATGTGGAGTTGGAGGCCCATGCAGCAATGCTGGGCATTCCAGGGCATATTTTTGCTTTGACAAGGGCTCAGGCCAAAAAGCAAAAAGGACAGGGAAGCTTGGATCCTGGAACAATGGACCAAGTGCTCCCTAAAGCTAGGGCTAGTAGAAGCAAACCACTTCCTACTATCCCTCCCTCTACAGTGGATTCTACTTCTGAGGAAGAAGAATTCCCTCCCTGTGCAGAACCTACACCAGAGGAGCTGGAAGCAGACACTGCTGAGCTTTTGGGTGAAGGGGGGCCTGCCAGAGAGGAGCTGAGTGTGGCACAGCAAACCTGTCCCACATTAGAGGGTCTCAGACAGCAAGTTGTCAAACAGGCTAATGGGGATGTCAGTGACTCTCACAGAGTTTACTGGGAGGACAACCTCTTGTACACTGAGCATAGGGATCCTAAACCTGGAGCTGCCAGGAGATTAGTGATTCCTCAGGAGTACAGAAAGTTCCACCTAACACTGGCACATGACATTCCCTTAGCTGGGCATCTAGGACAAATGAAAACTTGGGACAGGCTTGTTCCCCTGTTTCATTGGCCTAGGATGTCTGAGGACACAAAGGAATTTTGTAAGTCCTGTGAAACCTGTCAAGCCAGTGGCAAGACAGGTGGCACCCCAAAGGCACCCCTTATCCCACTGCCTGTGGTTGGGGTTCCCTTTGAAAGGGTAGGGGTTGACATAGTTGGCCCCCTTGACCCTCCTACTGCTTCAGGCAATAGGTTTATCTTGGTGGTAGTGGACCATGCCACAAGATATCCTGAAGCAATTCCTTTAAGGACCACTACAGCTCCTGCAGTGGCAAAGGCCCTCCTGGGAATATTTTCCAGGGTGGGCTTCCCAAAGGAAGTAGTATCAGACAGAGGAAGCAATTTCATGTCTGCATACTTAAAGGCCATGTGGAAGGAGTGTGGTGTAACGTACAAGTTCACAACACCCTATCATCCTCAAACAAATGGACTGGTGGAGAGATTTAATAAAACTCTCAAAGGCATGATTATGGGTCTCCCTGAAAAACTCCGCAGGAGATGGGATATCCTTCTACCATGCCTCCTTTTTGCCTACAGGGAGGTACCCCAGAAAGGAGTGGGCTTCAGCCCCTTTGAACTTCTTTTTGGACACCCTGTTAGGGGTCCACTCACACTTGTAAAGGAGGGTTGGGAACAACCTTTAAAAGCTCCTAAGCAGGATATTGTGGATTATGTACTTGGCCTCCGATCAAGGATGGCTGAGTACATGAAAAAGGCCAGTAAAAACCTTCAGGCCAGCCAAGAGCTCCAGAAGCAATGGCATGATCAGAAGGCTGTTTTGGTTCAGTACCAACCAGGGCAGAAAGTGTGGGTCTTGGAGCCTGTGGCCCCAAGAGCACTCCAAGATAAATGGAGTGGTCCCCACACAATTGTTGAAAAGAAGGGAGAAGTCACCTATTTAGTTGACTTAGGCACTGCCAGGAGTCCCCTTAGGGTGCTCCATGTCAACCGCCTGAAAACCTACTATGACAGGGCTGATCTCACCCTGCTCATGGCAACTGATGAGGGACAGGAAGAAGACAGTGATCCTCTACCTGATCTCTTCTCTTCCACAGAACAAGATGCTCTTGTGGAAGGTGTAGTTTTGGCAGATTGTCTTACTGCTGAGCAGAAAGACCATTGCATAAATCTCCTAGGACAATTTTCAGAACTCTTCTCTACTGTGCCAGGCACCACTTCTTGGTGTGAGCACACTATAGATACTGGAGACAGTTTACCTGTCAAAAGTAAGGTCTATAGGCAGCCTGACCATGTCAGGGACTGCATAAAGCAAGAAGTTCAGAAAATGTTGGAACTAGGAGTGGTTGAGCACTCTGACAGTCCATGGGCTTCTCCTGTGGTACTGGTACCAAAACCCAATTCTAAAGATGGAAAGAAGGAAATGCGGTTTTGTGTAGACTATAGAGGTCTCAACTTGGTAACCAAAACTGATGCTCACCCTATACCCAGGGCAGATGAGCTTATAGATACACTGGCATCTGCCAAGTATCTAAGCACTTTTGATTTGACTGCAGGGTATTGGCAGATCAAATTATCAGAAGATGCTAAACCTAAGACTGCATTTTCTACCATTGGAGGACATTACCAGTTTACTGTAATGCCTTTTGGTTTAAAAAATGCACCTGCCACTTTTCAGAGGTTGGTGAACACAGTCCTGCAAGGGCTGGAAGCTTTCAGTGCAGCATATTTGGACGATATAGCTGTCTTTAGCTCCAGCTGGGATGATCACCTGGTCCACCTATGGAACGTTTTGGAGGCCCTGCAAAAGGCAGGCCTCACTATCAAGGCTTCAAAGTGCCAGATAGGGCAGGGTAAGGTGGTTTATCTGGGACACCTTGTTGGTGGGGAACAGATTGCACCACTTCAGGGGAAAATCCAAACAATTATTGATTGGGTTCCCCCTACCACTCAGACTCAGGTGAGAGCCTTCCTAGGCCTCACTGGGTATTACAGGAGGTTCATTAAGAACTATGGCTCCATTGCAGCCCCTCTTAATGACCTCACATCCAAGAAAATGCCTAAAAAGGTATTATGGACAGCAAACTGTCAGAAAGCTTTTGAGGAGCTGAAGCAGGCCATGTGCTCTGCACCTGTCCTGAAAAGCCCTTGTTACTCTAAAAAATTCTATGTCCAAACTGATGCATCTGAATTAGGAGTAGGGGCAGTCCTATCACAACTTAATTCTGAGGGCCAGGATCAACCTGTTGCTTTTATTAGTAGAAGGTTGACCCCTAGAGAAAAGCGTTGGTCTGCCATTGAGAGGGAGGCCTTTGCTGTGGTCTGGGCTCTGAAGAAGTTGAGGCCATACCTGTTTGGCACTCACTTCATTGTTCAGACAGACCACAAACCTCTACTTTGGCTAAAACAAATGAAAGGTGAAAATCCTAAATTGTTGAGGTGGTCCATATCCCTACAGGGAATGGACTATACAGTGTAACATAGACCTGGGAGTAGCCTCTCCAATGCAGATGGACTCTCCAGATATTTCCACTTAGACAATGAAGACTCATCAGGTCATGGCTAGTCTTATTGTCCTTCGTTTGGGGGGGGGTTGTGTAGGAAAGTACCATCTTGCCTGGCATGTTACCCCCATTTTTCACTGTATATATGTTGTTTTAGTTGTATGTGTCACTGGGACCCTGGTAACCCAGGGCCCCAGTGCTCATAAGTGTGCCTGAATGTGTTACCTGTGTAGTGACTAACTGTCTCACTGAGGCTCTGCTAATCAGAGCCTCAGTGGTTATGCTCTCTCATTTCTTTCCAAATTGTCACTAACAGGCTAGTGACCATTTTTACCAATTTACATTGGCTTACTGGAACACCCTTATAATTCCCTAGTATATGGTACTGAGGTACCCAGGGTATTGGGGTTCCAGGAGATCCCTATGGGCTGCAGCATTTCTTTTGCCACCCATAGGGAGCTCTGACAATTCTTACACAGGCCTGCCACTGCAGCCTGAGTGAAATAACGTCCACGTTATTTCACAGCCATTTTACACTGCACTTAAGTAACTTATAAGTCACCTATATGTCTAACCTTTACCTGGTAAAGGTTAGGTGCAAAGTTACTTAGTGTGAGGGCACCCTGGCACTAGCCAAGGTGCCCCCACAGTGTTCAGAGCCAATTCCCTGAACTTTGTGAGTGCGGGGACACCATTACACGCGTGCACTACATATAGGTCACTACCTATATGTAGCTGCACAATGGTAACTCCGAATATGGCCATGTAACATGTCTATGATCATGGAATTGCCCCCTCTATGCCATCCTGGCATAGTTGGCACAATCCCATGATCCCAGTGGTCTGTAGCACAGACCCTGGTACTGCCAAACTGCCCTTCCTGGGGTTTCACTGCAGCTGCTGCTGCTGCCAACCCCTCAGACAGGCATCTGCCCTCCTGGGGTCCAGCCAGGCCTGGCCCAGGATGGCAGAACAAAGAACTTCCTCTGAGAGAGGGTGTGACACCCTCTCCCTTTGGAAAATGGTGTGAAGGCAGGGGAGGAGTAGCCTCCCCCAGCCTCTGGAAATGCTTTCTTGGGCACAGATGTGCCCAATTCTGCATAAGCCAGTCTACACCGGTTCAGGGACCCCTTAGCCCCTGCTCTGGCGTGAAACTGGACAAAGGAAAGGGGAGTGACCACTCCCCTGACCTGCACCTCCCCTGGGAGGTGTCCAGAGCTCCTCCAGTGTGCTCCAGACCTCTGCCATCTTGGAAACAGAGGTGCTGCTGGCACACTGGACTCCTCTGAGTGGCCAGTGCCACCAGGTGACGTCAGAAGCTCCTGCTGATAGGCTCCTTCAGGTGTTAGTAGCCTATCCTCTCTCCTAAGTAGCCAAACCCTCTTTTCTGGCTATTTAGGGTCTCTGTCTCTGGGGAAACTTTAGATAACGAATGCATGAGCTCAGCCGAGTTCCTCTGCATCTCTCTCTTCACCTTCTGATAAGGAATCGACTGCTGACCGCGCTGGAAGCCTGCAAACCTGCAACATAGTAGCAAAGACGACTACTGCAACTCTGTAACGCTGATCCTGCCGCCTTCTCGACTGTTTTCCTGCTTGTGCATGCTGTGGGGGTAGTCTGCCTCCTCTCTGCACCAGAAGCTCCGAAGAAATCTCCCGTGGGTCAACGGAATCTTCCCCCTGCAACTGCAGGCACCAAAAAGCTGCATTACCGGTCCCTTGGGTCTCCTCTCAGCACAACGAGCGAGGTCCCTCGAATCCAGCGACTCTGTCCAAGTGACCCCCACAGTCCAGTGACTCTTCAGTCCAAGTTTGGTGGAGGTAAGTCCTTGCCTCACCTCGCTGGGCTGCATTGCTGGGAACCGCGACTTTGCAGCTACTCCGGCCCCTGTGCACTTCCGGCGGAAATCCTTTGTGCACAGCCAAGCCTGGGTCCACGGCACTCTAACCTGCATTGCACGACTTTCTAAGTTGGTCTCCGGCGACGTGGGACTCCTTTGTGCAACTTCAGCGAGCACCGTTTCACGCATCCTCGTAGTGCCTGTTTCTGGCACTTCTTTGGGTGCTACCTGCTTCAGTGAGGGCTCTTTGTCTTGCTCGACGTCCCCTCTCTCTTCAGGTCCAATTTGCGACCTCCTGGTCCCTCCTGGGCCCCAGCAGCGTCCAAAAAACGCCAAATGCACTATTTGCAGCTAGCAAGGCTTGTTGGCGTTCTTTCGGCGGGAAAACACTTTTGCACGACTCTCCACGGCGAGCGGGATCCGTCCACCAAAGGGGAAGTCTCTAGCCCTTTTTGTTCCTGCAGAAACCTCAGCTTCTTCTGTCCAGTAGAAGCTTCTTTGCACCCGCAGCTGGCATTTCCTGGGCATCTGCCCATCTCCGACTTGCTTGTGACTTTTGGACTTGGTCCCCTTGTTCCACAGGTACCCTAGATTGGAAATCCACAGTTGTTGCATTGCTGGTTTGTGTCTTTCCTGCATTATTCCTCTAACACGACTACTTTGTCCTTAGGGGAACTTTAGTGCACTTTGCACTCACTTTTCAGGGTCTTGGGGAGGGTTATTTTTCTAACTCTCACTATTTTCTAATAGTCCCAGCGACCCTCTACAAGGTCACATAGGTTTGGGGTCCATTCGTGGTTCGCATTCCACTTTTGGAGTATATGGTTTGTGTTGCCCCTATCCCTATGTTTCCCCATTGCATCCTATTGTAACTATTCATTGTTTGCACTGTTTTCTAAGACTATACTGCATATTTTTGCTATTGTGTGTATATATCTTGTGTATATTTCCTATCCTCTCACTGAGGGTACACTCTAAGATACTTTGGCATATTGTCATAAAAATAAAGTACCTTTATTTTTAGTATAACTGTGTATTGTGTTTTCTTATGATATTGTGCATATGACACTAAGTGGTACTGTAGTAGCTTCACACGTCTCCTAGTTCAGCCTAAGCTGCTCTGCTAAGCTACCATTATCTATCAGCCTAAGCTGCTAGACACCCTATACACTAATAAGGGATAACTGGGCCTGGTGCAAGGTGCAAGTACCCCTTGGTACTCACTACAAGCCAGTCGAGCCTCCTACAGTCTGCCTTGATTTGCGATGCTTCTATCCCCATGATGGCGATGTGGTGGCTCTTGCTCTTCATCCTCCGAATCAGGGTCTTCAGGGGTGAGAGGTAGCCCACGTCTGGTGGCAATGTTGTGCAGTATAGTGCATGCAACAACAATCTTGAAATCTGTTATTGGGGTATACTGGAGGGCACCTCCACTTCTGTGGAGGCATCTGAATCTTGCTTTCAGCAGTCCAAAGTTCCGTTCAATGATATTTCTGGTCCTCTTATGTGCACTGTTGTATCGCCTCTCTGTCTCATTGCTGGGTGTTAAGTACGGGGTAAGTATCCATGGTCGAAGTGCATATGCACTGTCACCTGTTTGGCAAAAATTTACAATGTTAGCTGGGCAGAGATGGATTCCACAATGACCTGTGTGTATGTCTGTAAGGTGTATTCAGCTATACCTAGGAGGTATCCGTCTCCAAACTCCCCACGTTCTAGGCGTTGGTGTATCCCACTGTGCCTAAAAATGTAGGAGTCATGGGTGCTCCCTGGAAATTTGGCAACCATGTCAGTGATAACATAATGGGCGTCACATACCACCTGGATGTTGAGTGAGTGAGTACACTTCCTATTGCGGAACAGATATTCCAGGTTTGCAGGACGGCATATTTGTATATGTGTCCCGTCTATACACCCTATGACATGGGGGAAGTTGACAATCCTGTAGAATTCCAACTTGGTGCTGTTGATTTCTGCCTCATTCCTGGGTAGGTTTATGTATCTGGACATGTGTGTGAGTAAGGAATCTAGGAATGCTCTAAAGAACCGTGAGAGTGAACTTTGGGATACCCCACCTGCCACGGCAATGACCCCCTGATAGCTACCCGAGGCCAAGAGGTGCAATGAGCAAAGCACTTGCACATGCGTAGGGATGGCGCAGCAGCGCACAGTCTGGCGTTGTAGCTGTGGTTTGATTAATTCTATTGAATCTAGTATAGCTACACTGCTGAGTCTATATTTATCATAAATCTCCTCCTCAGTTTGTTGGAAAAGTGTCTGCCTGGTTCTGTATATCTTCTCCTGTCTCTGGCTCCTCCTCCTCCTCTGCTGTGGGGCGTGGGCTCTCCTCCTCATTCCTATCACATATATCTCCGCCATCTTGAGTAACCCAGATGCCTTCTGGGTCTCCTTTTATACTTTGGTAATTTGGAAGTGCAAAATGGGCTTTTTGCGACTAGTCGCAATTTGTGAGTGGCTATTGCATTTGGGTTGCGACACGCAAATTGCGACTTGCTATTTGCGAGTCGCAAAATGGGTTCGCTATTTTTGCAAGTCGGTAATGGCTCGCGACACATTTTGCGAGTCGGAAATGGGATTTTTGCATCAAATTTCCGATTTTGTGGGGTCGCAAATTGCGATTCGGGCCATTTGCGACTCGCAAACGTTTCCTACATCTGGCCCTTAATTAGTTAAATTACAGAAAAAACATTCCAGATTATGAACATTTTCGCTGAACATTTTTCTGCACTTTAAATTTCTCACATTAAAAAAAAAACGTTTGTATGTTTAAATGTGTAACAGTGCCACTTGTTGACTGAGAGACATGGCAGCCCTATTATGTTGCCTATGGTCACAGTATTTTGTTCAAGCCATAGAATCTAGCTCTATGGTTCTATTGATACTAGGCTTAAAGTCAATGAAGCTGGGGAGGGTTAGTAGCTCACAATGATTTTCACTGATCAGAAGTAGCTCTTACTACAGAAAAGTGTGGAGACCTCTTCCCTAGTTTATCACATCTTCACAATAGGACACATAGGGCCTGATTCTAACTTTGGAGGACGGTGTTAAACCGTCCCAAAAGTGGCGGATATACCACCTACCGTATTACGAGTCCATTATATCCTATGGAACTCGTAATACGGTAGGTGGTATATCCGCCACTTTTGGGACGGTTTAACACCGTCCTCCAAAGTTAGAATCAGGCCCATAATCTTGTCCTTGATGATATACTTAACCACATCTTGTGGTTCATACAGTTCTTCCCATGAGTCACATTTCCTACATCTCCTCTCCTCCCGGTGACAACCTCACACTCAAGTGCCTAATATACAACAGATGTCTACTCATTAGCTAACAGAAGGCTTCTGGATAGTTCAGCATCTGCAGTGGAAGAAAAAAAAACATCTTGCGGAAGACAACAGTTGAATACGAAAAAAGGTCTTTCAATCCTAATATATAAAATGTAACATTAATACGGCATCTGTAGTTAGGATAACTTAACATTATATTCTTTCATTGTATGCTTGCAATGCCTAAGGATGATTATTTATTACAAAATCACATATATGTGATACATATGTTATTCAGCAGAAATAGCACTCTTTGCCATCAAATGTGTTTATTTTAGAAAACAAGGCAATTTGCATTTTCAGTGGTAAAATAACTATTGTGACTGCCAGGAGTGTTGATTCTATGTGTGAAATAATCATTGCATTCAATCTGTTTTGCAGTAAAAAGTGATTTTTTATATTTTACAATTGAGGGGTATTGTGGAGATAAACTTGAATTGGACCTTAGCATTGCAGTAAGAAATGTGTACTTGCATCTTTATTATCAAAATTGGTCTTAATAACTTGTTTTTAGGCCACATTTATTTTCACTGCCCTGGCATAAATATTTATATTAGACAGTGGCAGCCAATACTGTGCAATTGAGGTTCAGCTGCACTTTTTATTGCAAAGGCATTTTTTCACTTGCTGTTAACTTTCAACCCAAGGATGAATTTGCATGTAACCTGGCAATCTGTCAGCTCAGTCAGCTAGGTTTCAGCATGCTGGGTTTCATGAAGATCTACCAGTGGAAAAAAGTCAAAGGAATGGGTAAAAAACACAGTATCTTTTCCCAGTGTAATACCTATAGGGAATGCTGTGGAAAATAGAGCAAAAACTACTGAATGATTTTAAACCAAACTTTACATGAACTTAGAACTTTAGTAACCATTGTTGTCTGGTTAGCAAGCTGAACGAGTGTGTAACGAGGTCTGCTCTTATAATACTTTGAATGGGGTGGTTACATTGTAAATGGCGGTTATAACTATAACTTTGGAATTTTTTAAGTTTGTGTAATTTAAACTTAGTTTGCGTATAGATACGTTTTCCAAACTATACCTAAGCTTTGCCCTTTATTTTTTTCTTTGAATTACAGTACAGTAGAGGAGAGTGCTGTAAAGTCTATTGTCATAGATTAGGGTATAGTAGCATATCTTACAGTGCATTAAAGTGTTATATAGAGTAATGACATGGTGTTTCCTATAGTAAAGTCAAGTATTGTAGACTGGAGCAGAGAGTTGTACAGAGGAATTGCATGTCAAAAAGTAGAGTAGGGTGTCACAGACTGTCAAAGAGTGGAGTAGAGTACTATGAAGTAGAGTGTCCTAGAGTGGAGCATCATCAAGTTTTATAGAGTACTGTGGAGGAGAGTGTTGTACACTGGAGTGCTGTGTCATACAGTGGAGAGAGAAGTTGGGTGGTGTGCCATTGAGTGTCAAACAGCGTAAAACAGTGATGTCGAGTGGATAGGCATAGAGTGGACAAGAGTGTCACAAAGTGGCGTAGAGTGTAGTACAGAGTTGTAGAGTGTAGTTGCATACAATGGGGTAGGGTGTCAGACTGTGCAGGGCCTAGAGCAGAATATAGTACAGTGGTGTAAAGTGGGATAAAGTGTAGTAGAGTGAAGTATAGTGAATTGGAGTACACTGGAGTGGGGTAGTACAGTGGCGTGTTGTAGACTATAGTGGCGTGGAGTGCAGTAGAGTGGAATGGCATAACATAAAATTGAGTAAAGTGTAATAAATTGGAGTACTGTGTTGTACAGCAGAGTGCAGTGTGGTATTGTACAGTATTGGAAAGTGATGGGCACTACAGTAGAGTAGACTGGCATATATTCTAGTTGATTTTTGTAGAGTGGAGTAGTGTACAGTATAGTACAGTGTTGTAGAGTGTGGTATAGTGGATTGGCATACAGTGTAATATAATACAATTGCATTGAGTGGCGTAGAGTGGAGTGGCATAGAGTGGAGTAGTAGAGTGAAGTACTATGTCAGAGTAGTTTAGAGTAAAGTGTGGTACAGTGCCATACAAAGAGCTGAGTACAGTTTTGTATAGTGAAATAGGACATTGTAGGGTAGAGTGGAGTAGAGTGTTGTAAAGTCCATACAGTACAGTGTTGTATAGTAGAATAGGGCATTGTAGGGTAGAGCGGAGTAGAGTGTTGTACAGTGCATACAGTATAGCATAGTCTTGTACAGAGGCATGAAGGGGTATAAACAGTAGTAAAGTGTCGGATAGCATATAGTGCAGTAGAATGTTGTAGAATGGAGTTGCATAGAGTGCAATAGTGTGTGAAAAAATGAAGCTAGGTAAAGTGGATTGTTGTGTGCTAGCTTAGAGTTAAGTATAGTATCATACAGAGGAGTGGAGTCAAATGGAGTGGTATAATGCAGTGTAGAGTAAAGTACAATAGAGTATATTTGTCGGTCATAGAGTAGAGAGGCATGGAGTGGAGTGGAATGTACTGGTGTAGCATAGGTAGTAAACTGTTATAAGTTAGAGTTGGTGTTGTACAGTAGAGTGGATTGCTGTGTCATATAGAAAAGTATCATATAGTGGAATAGACTGATGTACATTGGAGTTTACGGGCATAGTGTAGAGTAAAGAGTTGGACAGTGGAGTGTACATGGATAAAGTGGAGTAGAATGTTGTAGAGTGCCATGAAGTGTGGTAGACTTTTATGGAGTGAAGTTATATAGAGTGGAGGCGAGTATCATGCAATGGACAGACATAGAGTAGAGGGGTATGTACTGTAGTGGCTTAGGGTAGATTACCGTGAAGTGGAGTATCATCTTGTGGAATAGCATATAGTGGAATACTGCACGGCGGAGTATAGAAGAGTGTGGTAGAGTTGTGTACAGTGTAATAGCGTAGAGTGGAGTGGCATAGCATGGAATCTTATACAGTGGAGTGGCATAGAGTGTAATAGTGTATAGTTGAGTAATGTACAATGGAGTGGTGTATAATGGAATTTTGAAGACTGGAGTAGCATACAGTGGTGTGGGGTAAAGTGCAATATCATACAGTCCAGTGACTTACAGTGAAGTGGGATCAAATCGCATACCGATGATTAAAGTGACATAGAGTGGACTGCCATATAGAGGAGCGGTGTTAAATGAAGTAGCCTATAGTGGAGTGGCATACAGTGGAATATCGTCAAGTGGAGTGTTGTAGAGTTGAGTGGCATACAGTAGAATAGAGTGGAGTAGAGTGGAGTGGCCAAGAGTAGAATGGCATAGAATGGAACAGTGTATACCCGACTCCACTGTACCCCACTCCACTATCCTCCACTCTACTACAAACTTTATCCTACTCTACACCACTGACTCTGCTCTGCTTTAGTCCCTCCGCTGTCCAAATACTCTACTCCACTCCACTATATGCAACTCCCCTCTACAACACTCTACTACATTTTATGCCACTTTGTGACACTCTACTCCACTTTATGACCATCCACTGTATGCCACTGTACTACAATATATGATACTCAACAACATGCCAATCAACCTCTCTCTATGATATGCCACTCCACTATATGGCACGGCCCTCCACTCTATGATACTCTCCTCCACTGTACTCTACGATGCTCCACTTGATGATACTCCACTCCATGACACTCTACTTCATGCAACTTCACTCTAAAGCACTCTACTCTGCTCTATGACAGTCCATGACACCAGAGTCTACTGTTTGACATGTCATTCCACGGTACAACTCACTGCTCCAGTCAACTATACTTGACTCAACTATATGAGACACCATGCCACTACACTGTATAACACATTAGTATACTGTACGATATACTAATACATGCTATCTTACTCCACTCAATTCCAATTTACAATACTCCAGTCTATGACAATATACTTCACAACACTCTCCTCCACTGTATTGTTCGACACTCCACATAGCAACTCTCCACTTGTGACACTGGATTTGAAACACATATGTATTGGATAATTTAAAAAACATTGAAATTCAATTAAAAAACAGAGGTTAAACCTTAGTTGTAGATAAGAAAACGTACTTTCCATTACAAAACAACTTTAAACAACAAAAACTTTTAAAATTCCAAAGATAGGGTTATTACTCATTCACAATTTATCCACCAGCTTCACATTATTATAAGTACGGGACCTCAGTGCACACTTTTCAGCTCACTAAGCAGAAAACATTACCTAAACAGCTGAGCCATTATTACCTAATTCATAATCCAAACTTAAACCCTGAGATTCATATATTGTAACAACCTAAGTTAAATATAAAGAAAACTATTCTGTTCTGATCTGTCTTTCATTAATAAATATCATGTTGTTACTCTTGGAATGTGTTTGGGTTCCTTAATAGTGTCAAATTTGTCAGTAACAAATTCAATGTCATGATTAGTTTTCCATCGTATAAATGTAACTATTTATCCCATTGCTCCATTCACAAATCCTAGTTCTACATCCATCATAAAATAACACAATTATGTTTGCACTTAGTCTTTTTCTGATCCAGCCTTTGTGGCACAGATTTTTCCATGTTTAATAATTTAGTTGATAATGTTTTTGTTATAAGAATATTAGATCTCTGATTTTCAAATGAATCATTGCAAAGTCAATGTATAATTTCTTTATTTTCCATTGATAACATTCTGATATCGAAATCATTGCATTCTGTTAGCGTTGACATCAAACAAACAACAGGTAATTCTTTTAAAAGAAAGGAATGCATAACTTCTCTGGTACTTTTTAAATCTGGGGATAAAATGAATATCATTCTTGTGTGACGTTTATTTATAGCACTATCAGTAACAATTACTAATCTAATATTTTTCGAAATATTTCTGCACACTTCATCATCTGCTTCTTTCATATTTAGTGTACGTTCACAATACAATAAATGTAATCAAATATTAACATTACCTGTACTTCCTAAGTGTTTTCCTATTTTTTAGCTGTCACAGTTTTAAACACTGGGTCCCCTTTAACTGTAGTACATTGTGGTAGATCACCAGAAAAAAATGACATTTGCCACTAAAGAGATTATCATGTGCAGTCTTCAGTATTTTTGTTATTTGTAATTGAACAACAGCCATCATCAAGTTGGATACCATACTAACCTCTTCTACAATCATCATCATCAGAAAACTTTATTTCGGCATCCAGTGCCATAAAAGTCACAAAGCACCAGAATAAGTGATAAATTAAAATTCATAAAAAGATTAAACTAGAAATAAATAAGAGAATATGTAAGATACAGTACAATAAAATGGGATATGGCAAAACACAGTTCCGGGGTGTGGTATTGGGGCAGAAATGTGCATGAAAAGCTGCAGAAACATGGCGCTAGACAGACTTATACAGTCTCCTTTTGGTGCGCCACATTCCTCCCAGAAATTTGGCAACTGCAATGGCAATGGGGAGACTGGAGTTTGATTTCAGAATTCTTAAGGTTGCAGTGGGATCTCGAGTCCCAAGCCGTTTTCAGGTTGGCATGAGTCATTTCCTTCGAAGGGGCGTGTAGGATGGGCATGCGAAGAGGACGTGGGCAGTTGACTCCTGGTATAGGTTGTATGAGGGGCATAACTTATTGCTAGGGGCCTTATTCTGCCATCTGCTGATAAAGGTTTTGAGGGGGAGGGAACAAAATCTGAATTGTATGTAGAGCTTCCTATTAGTTGGGTCTAGAATGCTGTCCAGGTAAGGTTCTAGAAGCCAGGTAGACTTGAACTCCAGAAACTCACTAGTTAGTCGCCCTGAGGAGGGTGAGAGAGCTATAGGCTGGTTAGCCCACTCCCAGTAAGAGGACTTCACTCTTTCTTTGGTCGGTGTGGCCGTGTCTGTGAAGAGTTTTATGAGTCTCTCATCCCGATGGCAATCAATGCTGACTTAACTGAATGGATCCACTGGATCGTCTTAGAGGTATCCACAGAACAAACTTCCCTAAATGCTGTGGCATAAGAGGAAAGTTCAGGAGTTGCCATGATTCTCCTCCAGAACAACAGCGGTCTGAGACCGACCATGACTGCTAGTAGTTTAAGAGCCAGATCCAAGTGCAAAGGAAAAAGCAGGGTGTTCGGGGGCAGGGAGGTGAGCTTTCCAAGAACATGTTCTCAATACGGGTGAGTTCCATTACATCCTAAAAAAAACCCCAGAGTTCAGCCCTATAAAGTGCTGCTCTAACAGACTTCAAATCATAAATCTGGAGAGTAGCAGCTATTGGTCGTGTAGTTGATGCATGGTGCTCCCTTAGAAGGACACCCAATAGCTGGCTGAATTTTAATGATGTGGAATTGATATGGGCTTCCTGGGACATTGAGTCTGATAGTTTGATCCCCAGGTAATCAAAGGTGTTAACTAGTTCCAATTTAGCCCCACCTAGGGAAAGGTTCTCCCTGTTTGACCTGTGAGTGCTAATGACCACGAACTTGGTTTTAGAGGTGTTTATTCCTAATCCTCTCATGGAGCAGAAGTCATCAAACCATTTCAACGTGGATTGAAGGCCCATCAGGGTTTTAGATACTATCAGGGTGTCATCTGCGAACAAAAGTGTTGGGATCTTTTTAAGGCTGGTGCATCAGAGGGTTGCAAGGTGAGATGTTGAACAGCCTGCTTCAAATAGAGGGAGAAGAGAGTTGCAGCTAATACACAGCCCTGCCAAACTCCCCTGACTACTTTGAGCGGATCAGTGAGATTGCCCTGGTTCCCCCAGCTTATTCTTGCATAGTTGGCCTTGTGAAGTCGGATTATTGTGGTCAGTAGCTGTGGGGGCATACCCATCTCATTAAGGACCTCCCAGAGTTTGCCTCTAGGGACCAGATCGAATGCAGATTTAAGGTCTACAGAGGCTATGTAGAGACTCCCCTTCCCTATCACTAAAACCTTCCAATACAAAAGCAAACACCTAAACACCTGGTCTATAGTGCTTGTTTTAGACCTGAAGCCAGCCTTGAATGGTGATAGGATGTCATTCTCAAAAATCCTGTCTTGGATTTTCAGCATTAGGGCACGGCAGAATACCTTTTGCTCTGTGTCGATAAGGCTTATGGGCATATAGTTGGCGGGTAGGAACCTATCGCCTTTCTTGTAAATGGGTATAACCTCGGCACCCCTCCTGGACTCGGAATGAGGGCTCCCCTAATAATTGCATTGGATAAGAAGAGGATGTACTCTGCCGATAGGGATACAATCGGGGCTCAGTCTTTCAGTTTGTTGTTTATTGCATCGCTGATGTCTCCCAAGTTGAACAAACCATCCCTGTAGGTTGTATTTGGCTGGGGTGGAAGCGAAAGGACAGAGATGGTTTCGGATTGGCTTTCAACATTATAGAGGGATTTGAAATGATGGAACCAGTCTGAGGGTGAAATGTTGTTGCCAATTGTAGGGACTCCCTTTTTGTTTCTTTTGCTTACCAAAAGCCAAAAGGATCTGGAATCCCTGCATTCAAATGCAGCCCTCAAAAGTCTCCATCTTTCCTCCTCCCAGTCCTTCTCGGCCTTATACAGCATCTGCTTGAACAGATTCCTAACTGGGGTGACGTCCTTTTGTTTGATTGCACTGATTAGATTTGTTTGTTCTGTCCGGCAATCTCGATTGTACCAGTTATCCCCCTCACGGGGAGGAGCACTACTGGTGTTGTGGGCAGCTGGCAAGGATAATAGCTGTTCCAATCTTATCAAAAACTCGATGTTTGCATCAATTAGAGAGGAATAGTTTCCCACATCGTCTGCCATTGCAGATTTCAAAGCTACGCAATGTGTCAGATCTGAGTCGATGGAACAGAGAATGTCGTCTTGCAGGATCACCTTGCTCCATCTAAGTCTCTGTCTGCTATTCCAAGCCTGGACTGCCTTGGCTACTTTGGCAGTGGTGGTTATAATAGGCGCTCTACTTCACGGTGGCTCTAAACTAAGACAGAGTAGATAGTAGTCATTGTCCTTGGGTCCCGACTACCATGTCATCTCCCAAGTGCCAGTATCTAAGGTCCCTCAATATATAGTTAATGTAGCTCTTCCCCTGTGTGCCAGTGAATGTGTGGGCAGTGTGCTTGTCAGATTTGGTTCTTCCATTTACAGCCCTCAGGCCTTGGCCGAGGGTCAAGTCATTTAGCTGCAGGGTGGCCGAGTGCCACTTCTTGATGGGGGAGTTCCAGCCTAGGTATGTGCCATATGTTATCTTCTTGTATTAAAGTTCCCCACAATATTGACGGCATGTTTTGAGGGTCTTTCACCAAATTGGGTCTCTAGGGACTGCAAGGTGACGGAGTGGTTGGGCCCCCTAGTCCCCCTGGCATAGATGTTGAAAATGTCTGTGAAAGTGGACCCTGATCTCTTGACACTGATACCAAGGATGTCAGGGATGTCAGTGGGTATCAGTTTCACTGCGCACTGTAGTACAATTTTTACCCATATTAGGAGGCCCCTCCTTGGACGGTCCTCCTTACTGGGATTGGCTGGTATGTGGTAGGTTACGTGGCCAGGTTTGTGAGCAGGTTCGATTGGCCAGGTCTCCTGAAAGATGCATATATCATAGTTGTGCATAAAAGTGTTCCAGTGAGGCAATGGGAGTTTGGATTTGATACCTGCCACATTCCAGGATACAATCTTTACTTTCCGACTGGCGGTCATGGAGTTGGATGAAGGAGGTGGGTTTACCAGGAAATCTAGGGTGGCTGGTACAACAACATTGGGGGAAGCGGCGGGGACCTTCCTGTTTCTCTGATTGATGATGTCTGCTGGGTGGCTGATGGTGCAGAGACAATTGTTGGGGCTTGTGCTGCTATCAGGTCTTTCGTGGGCAATCTGCGCTCAAACACTGTTGGTCAATCTATCTTGGAACAGAGAGTGTCATGGTCTGAAGCCACTTGGAAAGGTGGCCCACAAAGTTGGATGGGTGACTCAAGATTGAACTGTATAGTAGACCCATCCGGGGGGTCCGTTCTTTGGTCTAGGGGTACTAAGTCATGGGCTACCTGCCTGTTTTCTAAGAGAAGCTCAATGTAGTCAGACGGTAAGCTCAGAGACCTGTGCCGTCTGGCCCTAAAAATATCTTTCCTAATTATTGAGAGACATCCTCTACTATGTCAAATCCAGTGGGTGACTTTGTTGATCAAGGAGTCTTCCCTTGCCCTCCCTCTCTGGGAGTTAAATCTAGGCACATTAGTCATGAAGATTTTCTGAGGAGGGAGAGTGAAGGTCTTGGGGACATGCGTGCTGCCAGGGTAACAGGCCTCCCCTGGTGTAAGGGTATGAGGTTGAAGCTTTTGTTCTGGGGGTTGATGGAAGGGGATTTAGTTTGTACACCTGGTGGTGAATGGGGACCCAATATATTGGTTCCGACCTAAAGTCCTAGAGATCTTATCCTTAAGGGGAAAGGCTTAGTGGCCTCCATGATCTTTTACATAATGGGTCATGGAGGAAACAGATAATGCCGGAGCAGCAATGTTGATCAAAACTGGGTTGGCAGCACTATCCCTACTATTCTCCCTCTCTCTTCCATGACATGCCCCACTGTGACCACAAGGTCGCCTATCATACACTTAAGGGCTGCTATTTCTGACTTGAGTCTTTGAGTAGTTTGTATATAACCTACCATTTTGCCATATGGGGGGAAGAGGGTGACTGGGTAAAAGGGAGAAGGTCTGCCCTGACCTGGGCGGGGGGAGCTGCAGGATCCTGAGTTATGGATGGGTCAGAGGAACGTGTTAAGGGAAGAAAATGATTAGTACAGGGGGAAGGTGAGGGAGGGGGCACCATTTCTAAATCATGAAGGGAGCCAGAGCTAGGGACTGAGTCTGCAGGATAATGGGGCACAATGCTGGACTTGGTCCTCGTCCGTGCTCTGACTTTATTGAACATATTAGATATGCTTTTCTGCTTGCTGGTCAGTGGTTGGATTGCAGGGCATGGTTCTGGGACTCAATGGTTGGTCTGTTGAGGATGGTAGGGCTAATATTTCCCTGCAATCAACTAAGAGGTCATTGATGCGGTCAACTACTTCGTTACAGCCTGACTTTTTGATGTTTTTCTTGTGCTTTTTCCCCTCAACACCAGACCTGCCCTCAGTTGCTTTTCTTTTACCCATATCTGTGGCAATGTGTTGGGAGAGGACAGGGGCCTGAGATTGTGAGGGAAAACCAGAGGGGGACAGAGCTATTCGGGATGACTGAAAGAAAAGAGCAGACTCAGGTGGGTAGCCCTGCCCGGCCTCAGTCGGTCGAGGAGGGGTGCAGATGGGCCCACCCTTAGCCTGGGCTTTGCCAGGGTGTGGCCTGCACTTCGTTATGTCCCCTTGCGCTTTATAGCGCTTGTTGGATCTGGAAAGTAGCGGGAGGTGATGCACAAGATGGCCGCCTCCTGGGGCCACAAAGCAGCCTGGCATATGTAGTCCCTCTGGTCCCGGTTAGTGCGCCCCTTGATATGGTATGTCCCCTCGCGCTTTATAGCGCTCGTTGGATCCGGCAAGTTGGAGCAGGTGATACACAAGATGGCCGACTCCTGAGGCCACAAAGCAGTCTGGGTTATGTAGTCCCTCTGGTCCAGGATAGCATGTCCCGCGCTGTGGTATGCCCCCTTGCACTTTATAGCACTTGTTGGATCTGGCAAGTGGGAGCAGGTGATGCACAAGATGGCCAGCTCCTGGGGCTGCAAAGCAGTCTGGGATATGTAGTCCTTCAGGTCTCGGTTAGTGCATCCCGCGCTGCGGTATGCCCCCTCGTGCTTTATATTGCTCGTTAGATCTGGCAAAGTGGGAGCGGGTGATGCACAAGATGGCCGCCTCCTACGGCCGCAAAGTAGTCTGGGATGTGTAGTCCCTCTGGTCCTAGTTAGCGCGTCCCACACTGCTGTATGCCCCCTCCTGCTTTATAGTGCTCTTTGGATCTGGCAAGTGTGAGCAGGTGATACACAAGATGGCTGCCTCCTGGGGCCGCAAAGCAATCTGGGATATGTAGTCCCTCAGGTCCCGGTTTGTGCGTCCCACGCTAATGTACGCCCCTCACGCTTTATATCGCTCGTTGGATCTGGCAGATGAGGGCAGGTGATGCACAAGATGGCCGCCTCCTGGGGCCGCAGCGCAGTCTGGGATATATAGGGGGTGATTCTGACCCCGGTGGTCACGGACCGCCGGGGCCAGGGTCGGCGGGAGCACCGCCAACAGGCTGGCGGTGCCCCGCAGGGCATTCTGACCGCGGCGATTTGGCCGCGGTCAGAAAGGGAAAACCGGCGGTCTCCCGCCGGTTTTCCGCTGCCCTATTGAATCCAAGCTGCGCCGCCATGGGGATTCTGACACCCCATACCGCCATCCTGTTCCTGGCGGTTCTCCCGCCAGGAACAGGATGGCGGTATGGGGTGTCGCGGGGCCCCATGGCATGGGCACTGCAGGGGCCCCCGTAAGAGGGCCCCAAAAAGAATTTCAGTGTCTGCTTTGCAGACACTGAAATTCGCGACGGGTGCAACTGCACCCGTCGCACCTTCCCACTCCGCCGGCTCAATTCTGAGCCGGCGTCCTCGTGGGAAGGGTTTTTTGCACTGGGCTGGCGGGCGGCCTTTTGGCGGTCACCCGCCAGCCCAGTGCAAAAGCCAAAATACCCTCAGCGGTCTTTCGACCGCGGAGCGGTATTTTGGAGGGGGGAAGTCTGGCGGGTGGCCTCCGCCGCCCGCCAGACTTAGAATGACCCCCATAGTCCCTCTGGTCCCGGTTAGCGTGTCTATAATCAAAATGTGTAGTTTTTGACAAAACTCTACAAAATTTTCGTGCAGTATCACTATTTAGTTTTAAGTATTCCACTTTACTGTTGTACTCTGCTGGTAGTATTAGTAGTACGTGTAATGTTATTCCTTTAATATTATGTGCGGCTCCTCCAGTTGGAGCAGTAACTATGCAAGATAAGCTTGAATTGCTAATGATTTGAAGGTAAGCCGGTTCCAGCTTGTCATTATATATATTAAGATAGGCTAATATTCAGAACATATACATAAACCCTGTTTATGTTGTAGTGCATGATCTACACTTGCTTAGATTATTGGAATGAGGCAACAGTTCTATTAATTTTGAAGCCAGGGAAAACACCTGCCTGCTGTGAATACTACAGACTCATTTCACTTATCAACTGTGACTATAAAATATTTGCTAAGGTTTTCGAAGAGAGGTTAAGTGGAGTACTTGGTGGACTGTTGCATAATTATCAGAAGGGTTTTGTAAGGGGAAGATCCCTCCGTGAACTAACATATGGCCTTATTGGCATGATTTGTTGCCACAACCCTTCCCATTCCACTAGCAGTTCTAACATTAGATGCAAAAAAAGGTCTTTGACAGGGTAAACTGAACATAATTGGCCACCATTTGAAAACTAGGGGTGGGTGGAGCTGACGGATTTCCACTCCATGGAATTTCATGGAGTTGGTTACTAACTCTGTGAAATTGCACGGAGGGGGAGTCCCGTGAGCTGCAGAGTAGACCTGCATGTGCCCGATCTCAGAAGCACTAAGCAGGGTCGGGCCTGGTTAGGCCCAATCCTAGTTAGCACTTCCGAGATCGGGCGCATTCAGGACAGGGTCATAGACAGCAAAAGCTGCTATTTTATGCCTTTGTGCACCGGCCTGTTCCACACCGTGTCGGGTGAGTGCACACTGCAGCCCAGTTATGTGCTACACAGAGCATGCACTGACTGTCTACACTTGCGCTGTGTCGCCCATAACTGGGAGGCAGTGCGTATGAAGTGAGCTCAGCTCCGCTGGTGGAGTTAGCAGAGTTTTTGGCCAAACTCCACACTCCAAGAGGAGTACAGAATGTCAAAAACTCTGTTAGCTCCACCAGAGGAGCAGAGCTCACCCCCACCATTACATAAAACAGTACAGTTTGGGCAAAAACTTTGTAGAGCCATATAATTGATATATGAAGAACCCTCAGCAAGAATTTAGCTGAATGGAAGCTTAACTTCAGCCTGTAAAATAACTAGAGGCACGATGCAAAGGTGTCCACTTTCCCCCTTACTATTTAACCTCTACTGTGAGCCTTTAGCATTTAGGCTCAGGCGTTAAGCCTCCATTTCCCTCTACTCTTGTAATGGATGGGAGAAAAAATGTCCCTATATGCGGTTGACCTTTTGGTATTTACCTCTAATCTATAAACCACTTTTCCAGCTATACTCCATTTGACATTGAAATTTGGAGTTCTCCAGGTAGTGAGTCATTGCAGATAAAACTGAGATCATGGTTTGGAACCAGGGAAGGGATAAGTCCCCAATTAAGAATAATATGAAACATTTGGGAATAAATATTACGCAAGACATAGCCAGGTTTCCTGAAGTTAGCTTTGCTAAGGTGCTAGCTGAAACAAGTAGATTGATGAAGGGTTGGGCTCATCTCGCTTTGACAGTCTTTGGCAGAACTAATTTGGTGAAGATGTTTATCCTTCCTAAAACACAATCGTCTTGAACTTCAAGAAGTAATGCTTAGAGAAAATATAACAGACAATTACCTCTTTCGTGTGGGCTTATGAAGAGGCAAGAATATCGTGGAAGAAGCTTCGCAGAAGGAGGGATAAGAGGGGCCTGTCTCTTCCTTATATGCAGTACAACATGTGGGCTTTCTGAATGGAGAATGCCAGGATGCACTTGAACTCCCCAGACTGTTTGGAGAGAGGCTCCCTCATGAAATCTATAAATCTATGTTAAAAGAGGTTAGAGGGCCCACTAACCATTTTCTGTTTAAATTTGGAGCCACAAATTACTTCAAAATAGTGTGATCGAAAGTGCTGCAAGCAATGGTTTGGTAGTGGTCCTATATAAGAAGTGCTATGAGAGGGCAATATTATAGCAATTGTGCTCCTATTTGGGACACCCCGGGCACCCCAGAGTGCCTAACAGGTACATGAGTGCTGCCAATTAAGGCAGCTGGTATACAATTGTGGGCCAGCTCACATGTGATGGTAAGCTTCTACCATGGAATGAGCTGTATACAGTTATGGAGGAAAGTCTCTAAAGGTTCAAATATCTCCAGCTAAAAAGTTGGTTTCAGAATTTGTATGTTGAAGTAGGAACCATAAACCATTTGTAAGTGCAGCTGATGGGAAAACCACCAGGAAAGAAGAAAGTATCTACCTGGTACTGTAAGCTGTTGGAGACTCTGGATGGTGATTTTAGCCTGGTGGTGGAACTCTGTGGAGGTTACTTGCAGGGAGGGCTGATACAAGATCTATAGCAATGTCGATGCACACGTTATATACCATAGTCAAACCTGCTTTTTTAAGAAGGAACCATCTCTTTTCCCTTCACAGAGCCTACTGGGGGCCCTATAGGGTTTCAAAGATGGGGAAAGGGAGCGACACTAAGGGCCTCATTACGCCAAGGTGTAACCACCGTGCCCATTTTGACATCAGCGGGGATGTCGGCCACAACATGGGAGCCGGCTCCTAATGGAGCCATCGGTGTTGCGGCCGTGCGAAGGGTGCAGACAGTGAAAAGCAGTGTGGGGCTGTGCCAAGGGGCCCCGTGACTCCCCTTCCCAACAGCGTTTCCATGGCGGTTCTTACCGCCATGGAAAGGCTGGCGGGAAGGGGACTTGTAATCCCCTGGGCAGCGCTGCAACATGACGGTAAACCGCCGTCCCGGCGGTGCGACCGCAGTGCTTCTGCTGCGGTCATAATCCGCAAGTTTGTACCGCCACCCTGTTGGCGGTACAACCTCCAAAACAGCCCTGGCAGTCTTGGACCGCCAGGGTTGTAATGAGGCCATATGTGTGTTAAATGTGGCCTAGAGCAGGCACTAGATATCCATAGGTTTGTGGAGTGTCTTGGGATCCAGAAATTTTGGGAAGAAGTAGGTAAGATTGCCACAAATATTGTGGGGGTAAACATTAAGGTAAGCCTCAGTCTATTTATTTTTAGGGCACCAGATTTGTGTAATATTGTGAAATGGACAGTTATCTAATGTTTGCAAAACTTAAATTTTACCTTACCAATGTATTTTTTTAAAATACTAATATACTTTAGAAGTATCTACTTAGTCTGACTTTGACTTTATTTCTCAGTGAAACACCATTCCAGATAATTACTGCCCTACATTTGTAATAGTATAGTCTATTGGTTTACATGGTCATGTGACCTTCAATTCTACTGAAATAGGTGTTTCTACTGTGCAGTTTCTTAACATATGACAGTCTAGTCTTTTTACAAATGAACAGGCTTCTCTAGTACTGTTTGATCTACATTAACAACCCAATATCATCTTAAACCAATCACCCTGTTTCTTTCATAGCTATATACCGTTAAATAGAAGGTAATTTGCCACTGTTGTTAGCTAGTACATGCAATTTTCACTTTTCTTCTGCATTTATTGACTGCTGTTTCAAGGTTATGTTCAAATAATATGCTTTATGTGTGGCTAAGAGGCTAGGGAGTATATAGCATCTTCATTAGTAACATGCTCCAACTGCTGCTACAACATATCTCATTCTAAAATACTTAGTTATAAAAAATGTCTCTATTAAGACCAACCTAAAAGGAGCTTAAGTACATATCAATATATATATATATGGGTTTATTAAAAAATAGTTTTGCAGTATTGTGATTCTCTCTAGTGTCCTACTGAGTAGTACCACGGTACTCTGTGATGTTTTAAAAATACATTAATACATTTACTGCATTTCACATCTATACTAACCTCTGTCCAATAACAATTACAAAGCTAATCTAATTTTTGTAATACATTTTTGAGTTGTGTTACAAAACACACTGAAATGTGTGTGTTGAACAACATGGTACCCATGAGGTTTTGGAAAAGTCCACAGTAGCCAGAGAATCCCTTGCAAGGTTGTACCATGGTACTTGAGGGGTTTCAGGTATAGCTAAAAGAAAATCTTGTAACTTAACATTTCCTTACACTACTTGCTAGTAGTACCCCAAATAATCATCTACACCCACTACTACATAATACTGACAATTTCTTTAAAAAATCCACTGACAGTTTTCACGCCACGCAAAATAAAAACGTTTATGGAAAATACAGTGGATTTGAAGCCTGTGTTTCCACTCCTCTTTTTTCTTTTCACCCAATTAACAAAACTCAGCAAAACTTCAGGACTCAGACAATGAAATAGGAGCAGAAGGTCTGCAAAGTTTTACAAACATTTGGCAAATGGGTGCAAAGGTATTGCTGGACAAAAATCCTAAAATTCGCTATCTCTCATCACCCTAACTGTAACTAAATTATATAGTTAGGTAGGTAGGTAGTTATAGTTAGGACCATGTTTCCATAGAAAACACATTTTTTTACTTGTCTATATCTTTCACACCCTTTGACGAATCTTCATGAAATTTTCCCCCAAAATGTTTTCAGGCGATACTTGCTGCACATGGAAAGTTTCAGGTAATTCCTCAAGTGGGGGCTGAGAAAAAGGGGGGTGGATAAGAAAAATTGCATTTCCCATGTTAACTCCCATAGGACCTTTGAACACTGGACGGAATTACACTAAATTCAGCAGAAAGCTAGCTTTCGGTACTCAGATTGTGCTTTTGCTTATTTGGGGTAAATCAGTTCAGTGAGAAATTGAGGGGAAAACAAATTTGTATATCTCTGGCTGTGGCAACTTTGTGATTATTTCATGAATAAATCACAACAATTTGCGATTTTTTGCGAATGCATTGAGAAAAGAAGCGCTGTGATTGGTTGACTGCAACCTGACTAGAAAGTTGCAACCACCATTTTATTTCACGGGGCATGACGCCCTGGGGTGAAAATCCTCATTGAAAGTGACATAAGGGGTCAGGGTGAAGGTACCCTGACCCCAGTGGTGTGATATAGGTGTAATTTAGATGCACATTATGGGCTTAAAATAATCTTGCATCACCATGCGTGGTATTCATGAAAATGTGCACATTTTCATGAATATTTGCAAATTATTCGCAAATGTGAAAAAAAATGAAAAAACACTCATTCATGCACTAATTTATTCTTTCATACATGCACTCAGGCTCATGCACCCATTCACACACCCACTCAGGCACTCAGGCACCCAATCAGACCCACTCATAGACACACCCCCACTTTGAGACCCACTCAAACACTCATGCACCCACTCACCGATCTACTGACTGAGACAGACCCTGTGGCTAACATGCGATGCGCATGGCCAAAGGCCATGTGTGGTTGCAGGGTTGGGTGGTTATAAGGGCTTGGCTGCAAGGCCTGGCTGCAAGCTGAGCCTTGCGACTAACCCCCGATGTAGACGGCAGGGGTTGGAAGAACGTATAGTAATTAAAATTACTTTATGTTAAAAAAAAATAGAAATTCACTGAAAAAAACAAAGGTTACAGGGACGTTATAGTCAGGTTCTGAAATTACTTCTACAAAACCATAGAAATTCAGCAGTTACATTTAGAGTTCTTTCAAGTTACTATAACTCACAGCTAATTACTCCACAGATTATATCATTGATGAGATCTTGTATGGCATCTTTGAAATTATCTCTGCAACATTTGCAATAAAATTATTGATAAGAAAAAGGTGCAGGATATAGTTACTTTAGGGCCTGAGTTATAATTACTTGAAAGAACTCTAACACCCATTGAAATTCACCAGTCATCTCAAATAACTATAACTCGTGCCCTATGGTAACTTTAAATCATGCCCCCGCAATGATCTATTTTGCAATCAACATTTTCATTGTAAATGTTGCAGTAATATCAATGATGTCATAGATGATGTCATGAGTCATGGAATATGTGAGGAAATTAGAATTTAGAGTCTCATTTACAGGGTACTCTGTTGTCGATGCAATGGAGTACCCTGCCCACTGAAGCTTTGGCTACTCAAATTATTTAGAGATGGGCAGAACTTAAGTATTCTGTCAACTGAACCTTGTTTGGCTCCTTTCGTGAAAAACTTACTCCTGATGCAATAAGGGCCATTGGAGGAATGACATTAAACAACCTGCCCTGCCCATGCCTATGGCATGGGCACGGCAGGGGCCCCCGTAAGAGGGCCCCTAAAAGTATTTCAGTGTCTGCAAAGCAGACACTGAAATACGCGACGGGTGCAACTGCACCCGTCGCACCTTCCCACTCCGCCGGCTCTATTACGAGCCGGCGTCATTGTGGGAAGGGAGTTTTCCCCTGGGCTGGCGGGCGGTCTTGTGAAGACCGCCCGCCAGCCCAGGGGAAAACTCGGAATACCCTCCGCGGTCTTACGACCGCGGAGCGGTATTTCGGAGGGGGGAAGCCTGGCGGGCGGCCTCCGCCGCCCGCCAGGCTCGGAATGAGGGCCTTTATCTAGTGATACGACCTCACGCATAGGCGCCTCCTCATCCAAGGATGCAGACAAAATCACGGAGTCGGCTGTTCAGCACAGGGTTGGGGCGCAGGTGATACTGTCCACCCCTCACACGTGATTCCTCTTGATCTTCACGCTCTCCTAGGGGTTGCATTCTGCTGGGCAGGGCTACTGAATTCTGCTCAATTCCGACTTCCTCATCCGGAGATCCGTCTATCGACTCATCAACCTCTCCGTCCTCTCTATGCGTGCGCGTCACTCCTGCTCTCCTGAAATGTGATATGTTTCTGGTGATTCTCTGTCTACCTTTGGCGGCTGTTATCATGGATCCTCTTACACTGACAACCTGCCAGTGTTCAGGCTCAAACGGAGTCTGGAATTTTCGTCCTAACCGGCGACTCTTCACTACCACTCGGTCTCCTTCCTGCAAGTCTCGGAACCGACTTAGCCTTCTCTCGGTGGCCTTCCTGTTCGTGCGCTCTCGGCGCTTCTGGGTGGCTTCGACGTCTAGTTCTGGGGATACCCACCGAGGACCTGATGGGATACAGTCCAGAGGCGGGACTTTGAACATCAGTGCAGCCGGAGCACACCCAGTAGTGCTGTGAGGTGTTTGTCGATAAGCACTTAAAAATTGTTGCAGACATTGCTCACTGTCTTCTCTTTGTTCAACACCTATTCTGAGCGCTCGGTTTAGAGTCCGCATGAACCTCTCAACATCTCCGTTAGCTTGCGGCCAATATGGCGTGACCCTCCGATGGTGTATAGCAAACTCCTCCAGGTACGATCGGAATTCCTGCCCATGAAACGGTGGCCCATTGTCTGTCCGGATCTCATCAGGGAGACCAAACAAGGCAAAGGCCTTCTGAAGTACTGGCCGAACGTTATCAAATGCCGTTGAAGACACTATGTCAACAACAGGGAATTTGGTGCACGAATCAATGAGGACGACTGTTAACCGCCCATCTGGGAAACTCCCAAAGTCCATGCTCAGCTTTGTCCACGGCTTCTGGCTTGCTGGTTCAGTAATGACTGGGCAACTGGGTGGATCCCCTGACGTTATGATGCATGAATGACATTTGCTCACCAAGTCATCTACCTGACTATCCATACCAGGGAACCACACCTTTGCTCGTAGCCTTGCCTTGGTCTTCGCAGTGCCTTGATGACCCTGGTGGGCTAACTCCACCACTCGAGCCCATAAACTTTGCGGTAGCACAATTCTTCTTCCTCGAAGAACCAGTCCTTGACCATCTGTCGACAACTCATCGCACACCCTCCACATCCCCTGCATAGTGACCATGCACTCGTGATTGGCCACGTTTGTCTTTTCCAGGAATAGCTTCCATTTTCTATGATCCAACGCTTCCTTGACTTGGCTCAGTACCATGTCTTCCTTGGTAGCATCTGCAATCTCTGCTATACTCAGGGCCTTGGGACAGGCCGACTGCACAATCATGTTTACAAACACTTCGGTGCTCTCCTCATCACTCTCTTGAGAATAATCAGCCTTCATTGGAGCTGGATGATGAGACAAATAGTCCGCGGGGTTATTCACTCCTGGTCGATATGTAACTGTAAATCGATAGGGTTTCAGGAGAACGGTCCACCGCTCTATTCGTGGGGGCACTAGTCGAGGGCACCCGGCAAAGAGTGCGACCAGCGGCTTGTGATCTGTTACCACCTGAAACTCTTGCCCAAACAGGTACAGGTGGAAATGCTTGCATGCCCAGCGAATCGCCAATGCTTCGCGCTCTATCTGGGCATATCGTGTTTCAACAGACGACAACGCCCTACTGGTATACGCACCTGGAAGCCACTCGTGAGGGTTTTGTTCCTGCAAGAGGACGGCGCTGAGCCCTACCGGGCTGGCATCTACTACCACCTCTGTGCGTTTGTGTGGGTTAAAGTAGGCCATTGTTGCCTTATCTAGTAATGCTGTCTTTATGTTCATGAACGCCTTATCAGCTGCTGGGCTCCATTCCCACCGGTGCCCTCCTTTCGTGAGCTGTCGGAGAGGCTCTGCCATTGTCGCAAGTTGTGGAATGAACCTCCCGCAATATGTCGCCATGCCTAAGAAACTTCTGACTTCAGTGGGGCTCTAGGGAATCGGCGCTTGGCGAATGGCGTCAGCTTTCCGCGGATCCACCTGTAGCCCCTCTTTGGAGAAGACATATCCGAAAAATTCCACCGACGTTTGGTAGAACTCGCATTTCTTTTTGTGGAGTGTCAATACCGCCTCCACTAGCCTCTGCAATGTGGCCCTGAGATGTCGATGATGTTCCTCTCTAGTCTTGGAGTAAATGAGGATGTCATCACTCAAATTGATCACTCCTGGCAATCCTGATAATGTTTCTCTTATCACATTTTGGAAGACTTCGGCTGCCGAGGATACCCCAAAGCTTAGCCTCTTGTACCGCCGGAGCCCGACATGAGTGGAGAATGTTGTAATGTTTCTACTCTCCGGATCCAGCTCCAGCTGGTGATACCCGGCATTGAGGTCCAATTTCGAGAACCACTGTGCCCCATTCAGATCATCCATCGTTGGTGTTATGTGTCTCTCCCTCTTGATGGCCTTATTGGGAATGCGCATGTCAACGCACAGACGGATGGCTCCAGGTTGCTTGGGTTTAGGGGCTATCACCAACGGTGAGACCCATGGTGTTGGACCCTCCACCTTCTCAATCACTCCCTGGTCCTCTAGCAATTGTAGTTCTTTTTCCACCGCTGGCCGCAAATGGATTGGCACACGTCGGTGTCTTAGGGCAACGGGCGTGATTCTTGGATCTATGTGGAGTATGATCTTTTTATCTTTGAGCCGGCCCAATCCTTCGAAGAGCTGCGGAAATTCGCTGATCAATCGCTCAGCATGGGAGTCGTATACTTGCTGTGCAAAGAATACCAACTCCAGCTCTTCTGCGGTGTGACATCCCATCAAGGTACTTCGGTGTCCAGTCACCACATAAAATTTGGCCTGTGTTGTTACCTGCCCACTGGATACTGCCACTTCCACCATGCCTTTTAGAGGGAGGGGTTCTCGGCCCCCGTAGTTATATATTTTGGTGGTGGTCGGGGTAAGCGACGGCGTTGGAGACAACTGTTTGAACAAGGTGTCATCCATGACGTTCACCGATGCCCCTGTGTCTATGAGGACGGTCACCGATCTGCCGTTAATCTGAATGTTGCTCATAGGTGGTAGTCGCTTTTTCTGTTTTCCTTCACCAGTGAATGAGATCACGAAGATGTCCTCGTCCTCATCTTCTTCAAAGACTGGGTCTCTTTGGTCCGTGGTTGTTCTGGACTCGTCGACATTCTTGGTTATACTCCTGACTTTGACGTCTTTTCCTTTCTGGTTTCCTTGCCAGCCTCTCCCTGACCTGCACACCTTCGCAAAGTGATTGTCTTTGCCACAGTTATTGCACGTTTTACCTTTCGCTGGGCACCCCATTGCCGTTTTGTGTTCGTACCCGCAGCTTCCACAGGTACGTGTTCCTTGTCTGCCGGAGTCCGGTCTGCAGCCTGACGGTTGACGAGTTTGTATGGCTTCCAGTTGCTCCTCCTTCACCTGGACTGGGCGTGTGTTAGAGGCAGCGGCCATCGACTGTCCCCTTGCTGCCGCCATGGCATCTGGCCGGCTCGTTGATAGTTCATGGGAACGTGCCAGAACCAAGATGTCGTCAAGGGACATGCCCTGCTGGCGTAGGATTAGTTTTCGTAGTGTGTTTGACCGGCATCCCTGAATAATCTGTGCCCGGATCTGCTCTTGTTAATTAAGACCTACACACGAGCTTGCCACGTTTCTTAAACGTGCAAAGAACATATCCATGGACTCAACGTCTGTCTGTTGCGCCTATCGGAGTTTGAAACGTTCGAAGTCCGAGTTTAACTGTGGGTCAAAGTGTTTATTTAGGGCTTCAATCGCCGCATTAAAGTCTGATTTATCACCGGTACCTGGGAGTGAGTCAAATAGTTCTTGCAGCTCGTCTCCTCCCATTAGAAGCATAAGCGACGTGCGCACCGCCCCATCGGTCTCTCTTGTGGCGCAGAAGTAGTTCTCTAGCCGATTTAGCCACAGGCGCCATCTCGGCGCCGCGGTGGCCGGGTCAATCAGTTGGCTGAACGGGGGCAGCGCAGTGACTGAAGAGTGAGTATTGGTGCCCGCCTGCGCTGGCACTTGGGGGTTTTCTTGTTGTGGAGCGCTCATTGTGCTTTTGGTCTTCCAGGTACTTTGCTACTATTGCAGAAATCTTTTGATGAAGTTATGTTTGTATGTTTATTTATTTATTGTTTTTTTTTTTCCTTTTTTTTTTTCGGGGGGGGGGGGGTTCCGCCCACGTGCCCCTGTGTCTCCCTGCTGTCCTGTCTTGGGAATATTTTTTTTTTCTTCTGCCTCTTTTTTTTTTGTATTGGGGCTCCTGCCCCACTGGCTCTATACGCTGTGTTCCCCTCTCCTGGGGAGCGCGAGCGCACATGGCCGCCTCCTCCCTGGGTTTTGAACGGGCGCTGCCTGCTGCGCACCGCTTTCGCACGTGGCGTTTATTTTATTTTCTGAGGCGCGCGCTCTATGGAGCGCTGGCCGCGCCTCCCTCTTATGCGGGCCGCCGGCTTGCCCGACGCCAGGTGCTGTGTGCCTGCGGACCCAGCGGCAACACAGATCCCCGCGGGCCGCTCCCCCGAACAGAGGTAGGGCTCGCCTTGGGGTGCGGCGCGCCGTCTTTCGTCTTTGTTCTTTTTTTTTTTTCTTTCACGCCTTCTTCTACTGGCGCGCTGTCGGGTTCCTTGCTACCGGAACCGGAGACGGTGCACGGGCCGGGAAGTGTGACGAGGGGTGCATGAGATCCCATCCTCGTCGCCAATGTAGTGGACTAGGCCCTTATACGGTGGCGCACAGGAACACAGAGACTCCACACGGCTTGAGTCTCTAAAACGGAACTGCGTCAGCGCGGTTCCTTCTTTATTTATCAACTCTGTCCTGCGCTCCGCCCGGACGCGCAGAACAGGATATATTGTATTGAAGAGCCCGGATGGCTCTCTACAAGCTGTTCCTACATCCAGATAACACGATAACTCAGTTGTTGGTATCTGATCAAAGGTTTGTGACCACAATAGCAGTAGCAACTCATTCATAAATTTCAGTTAGAAAAGCAAGCTCCTTTAATGCCGTTTCCTACTTGTGATTTGGAATGAATTGCAGAACTCCTGTTACAACCCAGGCTGGTGTTTCTTTTTATACAGCCAAAGGAGTTTTACACGTTTAAAAAAACACTCTTTTGCACTAACAACCCCTGTGATTTTGCTTATCTAATAAAGGTTTGTGACTAAAAGAAACTTTTTATACATTCCTTCAGTTTTCATTGGATTAGGTGAAGGTTAGCCCTGAAGGCAGATCCTTAAAAAGCAGACTTTCAAGCAGAAAAAAGAGGTTCATTTTAAAGCCGGCGATCTTCAAGTAAGTTGTTTCAGATTCTTGGGCCTTGACATGAGAAGGATGTGTTGAGCATTTTAGACTTATTTTAATTTGGAATTTCAAGGAGTAGATGAAATGTGTTTCTTGTGACTCTCACTCTACTTGAGATGTGCAACTAGTTTTTTTTATATAAATGGAAAGCAACAGTGAATGGTTTTGTGCGTGATCCATGCCATACAGTAGAAGGTTATAGTTTCCACATGTGCTCCATATATTTCCCAAACATGGGACCGTGTGTATCAAAAATACAGTACATTGTTTATATTGCGGGGGTGGAGTGAATTTATCTGAGAATACAGTGATTTTTCAAAGTAAAAATCCATTGCACTCTGGTGCTTTTATGGTTCCTGCTTTTTTCACTGCCATATTAATAATAAATCAACTAGTGCAGCATAGAATGCCAGGATTATGTTTCATCGTGTTCAGGTTTCATAACATTTCCTCCACTTGTTTCCAACCCCATCCCTGCTTACTCCGAGAGCTATCTATAATGCTAATTATCTCTGCTTATCTCCTGTTTCTCTGTCATGTGGGGTACATATGTCCGATCCATCCTTAAAAATTGGTGCCCTGTGTACACTATTACATGCTGAGGGTCAACCCTTCTCTGCCAGATATTGTATTGCTTAACCAAACCCAACTAAGTGCCATGAAGGACACTCTAAGACAATCCTCTAAAGCATTTATAAAGTTGTGGAGGCACTTCTTCATATAATATCCACAAAGGAAGAATAGGGTATAGGAGGGATCAGCTTGGTAATTCGTGAGATAAACCATCTTTCTGAGGTAATGCAGCATGGCACATATTGACTCCCTTGTAGTTTTGTCAAGGGATAATATGGGTCTCAGCACTATGGGCAAGATGTATTATCACGGCCCTTTGCGATTCGGTAATAGCGATTTTTAAGAAATCGGTATTACCAACTCGCAAAGTGTCATGTATCACATATGCGATTTGGTAATAGCGATTTCTTAAAAATCGCGAATGCTATTACCGAATCGCAAATTGCGATACCGGCCCCATTCGCAGCTATGGGCCTGTTGTCCCATAGCTGCAAATTTTTTGCATTTCCAAAATTGCGATTTCTGAACCAGAAATCGCAATTTTGGAAATGCAAAAGGCCAAGGTGCTGGGGGCCTAAGGCCCCCTCTGCTGCACCCCAAAATCATTTTTTTTAACATGTAAGGTACACACATGCCAAAAGGACATGTGTGCTTTACATGTTCAATTTAAAAATGCAGTTTATATGCATTTTTAAATTTTGCACCAGGTTACCACCTGGTTGCATATCATGGTATTTTGCATGTGCAAAATGCCATTCTGCCAAAAATCGCAATTTGCGATTTTTTGCAGCACAGCCTTGCGACCTGGAATTTGTGAATCGCAAATTGCGACTTGCAATTTCCAGGTCGCAACGCAAGAAATCACTATTTTAGCGATTTCTTATTTGTGGTCTGCGAATGCCTTTCATGCATCGCAGACCACTGTTTTGCACTCGCAAACGGCCGAATTTACCGATTTGCACCGTTTGCAAGTGCAAAACTTTTTCATACATCTGGCCCTATATTCTGTGTCCCATCTCAAATTTGTCCCCATTATCTTACTTTTTCATGCTATGTTAGACCTTTCCTCCAAGGCTATAAATTGAACAAAATTTCACATTCATCCTCTAATGCGACCTGCAGTTCACAAGAGTTTTCATCAAGTTTAGAGTTTTCTGCAAAAGTCATCATCAACACATCCTAAGAAGTAGTTAAAAGGAATTTGCTGAAGCCTAGCCCCTCCTATCAATCCAAAGCCAACTTTTACTAAGAGTTCTGCGTGCATCTGTTTCACCACACGTTGAGCTATAATACATCCGTTTTCAAATTCCATGTTGTCATAATCGCATGTTTGGTGAGGACAAACAGAACCACGTCTGCAAATCCTGTTTCCGCCTTCCAGATTTAGGGCAAGGAGCTAGGTCCAAAATGCAGGCTTCTAATGAATCATACCCTTTCTGGCCCACTATCAGTGCTATCCATGTTCCTAACTTCTGCCAGAAACATCCAATTGAGAATCAGTCCCATATTTAATCCAGGTAACCAGTTTGATCCAATCCACACCTAGAACAATGGGCAGATGTAGATCCATTTATTTAGCCAGTTGTCCTGGTATAATGCAGGCTTTATGCAGATGATTAAACTGAATATACTGCAATCTGGCAATACAGTATACTTTATGATGATATGATAACATCCTTTCTCTTTCTTGTTTTGCTGTACCCTGCCAATATTCTCCTCATAGTTTCCCCTAAGCCACCACTATGAAAACCCTTCTATCACTATTAAGGCTCTATATAACAAAGTGATTACCATTCTTCCACAGCTTATCACATAAAGGCCCTCATTACAACCCTGGCGGTAAATGCCACCTACTGCCATGGTGACAGCCGCCAACATACCGTGACCGTGGCGGTATTCCGCTACGGGTATTATGGCCCACACTGAGAAATCCGCCACTATCCAGACACCCACACAAGTCCACCAAACCAAAGGTTAGTGATAAATTGGCGATAGCAAAACGCACACCGTTACGCCAACAGGAATACGCTCACAGTTTCAGAACACACGAATCACTGCGGCGGTCTTTCAACCGCGGTAAACCATTGGCGGTACACACCGCTGTGCTCAAAATACACACACACTAACAAAACTACACCACATTGGACAATTCAAACTACACACACCTGACACACATACACACACCACACCCACACACCCAGAACACTATAAAACACACACCCACAATACCCACAACCCTTTATGACCCAAACATTTGGCAAGTGAGAGAGAGACAAGGCAGGAGCACCCGTTCAATCAGAGCCAAAGAACACCATCAGCCATACACCATCCACGCACCTCACACCACACACCCCAACATAGCACCCTACACACCTGCAGACATATCACTCACACCACATCCATGGCACCCTAAAGACACCCCAGGTTTTCAGAGGAGGAGCTAAGGGTTATGGTGGAGGAAATCTTCCGGGTAGAGCCACAGCTATTCGGATCAAAGGTGCAGCAGACGTCCATTGCTGGGAAGATGGAGCTATGGCGGAGAATCGTTGACAGGGTCCACGCAGTGGGACAGCACCCCAGAACAAGGGATGACATCAGGAAGAGGTGGAATGACCTACGGGGGAAGGTGCATTTCGTGGTTCCAAGACACCAGGTAGCAGTACAGAGGACTGGCGGTGGACCCCCACCTCCTCCCCCACAACTAAAAACATGGGAGGAGCAAGTCTTGGCGATCATGCATCCTGAGGGCCTCGCAGGAGTAGCAGGAGGACTGGACTCTGGTAAGTCAAATATTTACTACTATATCCCCCACCCTACCCGCATGCCATCACAAACTCCCAGCCCTACCCTCACCCCCATCACTTCACCACCTCACATATACCCCACTTTCACAACCCACCCATCCCAATGCCAAGCCCTAAATGCAACAACAATGCACGGACACCCATCACAGACCTGTATGGACACCCATCACCATAGCATCCACACTAGTGACAATCACTTAGCCAAACCAAGCATAACTCACACAAGCCAAAGCCGCCTTGGGAATAACAACCATAGTGGGGAACATACCCATGCACAAGATGGCACACACAGAAAAAATAACACTGCATTTGCATTCCCACATGACCCCTACTCAACGTCACCGGAGAGGAGTTGCCAGCAACATCCAGTCCTCCTCCAGAAGAGGCCCACAGTGATGACAGCAGCTCTGCACGCCTGGATCACGATGACCAAGCTGGCCCATCAGGGACCTCTGGACAGTCGGTTACCCTGTCACAGTCCCATACCACCACAGAGCCTCTCCCTTCAGGAAACACCAGCACAGCACGCACCCAGCGGACCCATGCCACTGTCCCCAGGACACGTCAATCAGCACTGTGTCCACCACTACAGGGACCCCAGGCAACCCCACAAACCCAGGATGATCAGGGACCTGGGGTCAGTGGCAGTGGACACACGGTTCAGGGGACAGAGGCACAAGACAACAGGGAAGCTGGGAGGACTGCTGTGCAACAGGGGGAGGACAGGCCCAGCGAACCCACTCTCCAGGAGGCACTCATAAACATCATATGAGCATACCACCATTCCCAGGAGACCATGGGCCAGATACGGGCCAAGTTGCAGGAGACCCAGCGGCTGCAGGAGGGACAGTACCTGGGTATTAGGGAGGACCTCAAACTCATCTACACCATACTGGTCACCATTGCAGGGGTGCTGGGTGACATGGCCAACACCATGAGGGAAGCAGTGGCACAACAACAGGCCCCTGACACTAGCCACACCGAAGAACAGCCCTCCACCTCGTGCTAGTGGACAGGAGGCCCACCACTGGAACAACAGGCCACCAGTACCCCACCCCCTGCAGAAGGAGAACCACCCGCAAACAGTCCCTGTGATCCAGGCAGAAGCCAGAGAACATTGCCAAGACCCCTACCAGGAAATAAGACTCTCCTGATTGTCACCCTTCTGTCCCACTCTGTCACCCTGTCCACCTTGAACTGCCATTGCTCCACTTCCTATGCCCCCTTGGACAATGCACCTGTGATACCAAAAGACTGGATTCTACACTGGACTTTCCTCCACCATCAGCCCAGCCTATGGCACATCCCCCTCTACTTATGAGCACTTAAATAAACACCGTTGGAACAAATACAAATCTGGAGTCTGTCAAATTATTCAAATATGTATTGGTATAACCTTATCAAAGCCTAGCAAGTCATATGTACAGTTAAATTTACATTGGAATGACCTTTAGTGGGCAGCAGTAAACACATCAGAAGCCAGAGTGGGCCACAGGGATCTGAAACTAGAGATGCCAAAGGGTACAGTAAGTGGCCATAGACATAGGGAAATCAGGCTGCCATGTACAATGTCCAACAGAAAACTGAAACGTAAAGTGAAGGTACAGTGTCTTACCTGTGTGTCACTGGAAGTACTGCTGTATTATATTACTTCTGTTGTCTACATCTTCTTCCTCTGCCTCCTCTTCCTCACTGTCCACAGGCTCCACCGCTGCCACAAGACCATCTCCAGGCTCATCCCCCTACAGAAAAGGCACCTGGCATCTCAAGGCCAGGTTATGCAACCTGCAACATGCAACGATGATCTGGCACACCTTCTTGTGTGACTAGTACAGGGATCCACCAGTCAGATGGAGGCACCTGAACCTGGCCTTCAGGAGGCCGAAGGTTCTTTCAATTATCCGCCTTGTTCACCCAGGTGCTTCATTGTGATGTTCCGCTGGCCTTGTCCTGGCATTCCTCACTGGGGTCAGTAGCCATGAGAGGTTGGGCTAACCAGAGTCACGTGCAAATATCGAGGAACAACTGTTAGGCACACACTAACCCTTAGGGACAACCTCATACCCAGACAACTACTTATACTGGGTGGGGACCTTGGGCTCACCTATTAGCCACACCCGGTGCTTCTGGAGATGGCCCATCACATATGGGATGCTGCTATTCCTCAAGATAAAGGCATCATGCACAGAGCCAGGATACCTGGCATTCACATAGGAGATGTACTGGTCCGCCAAACACACCATCTGCACATTTATAGAGTGATAGCTGTTTATATTCCTGAAAATTTGTTCATTTCTCCAGGGGAGGGGGCAAATGCCACATGTGTACCATCACTGGCACCAATGATATTGGGGATATGTCCAATGTCATAAAAGTCTGCTTTCACTGTGGCCAAATCCTTCACCTTGGGGAATACGATGTAGCTGCACATGTGTTTGCAGCAGGGCTGACAACACTCTGGTCAACACGTTGGAGAACATTGGCTGAGACATCCCTGATGCCATTGAAACTGTAGTTTGGAAGGAACTATTTGCCAGGAAATGGAGCACTGACAGGACCTGCACTAGAGGGGGGATACCTGTGGGCTGGCGGATAGCTGACATCAGGTCTGGCTCTAATTGGGCACACAGTTCTTGGATTGTGGCACGATCAAGTCTGTATGTTATGATAATGTATCTGTCCTCTATTGTCCAAGGTCCACCAGGGGTCTGTACACTGGAGGATGTCGTCTTCTCATATTCAGCCTCAGTGGTTGAAGCCTATGAAAGAAAACGGTGATCAGAGGGTCATATTCACACATCTATTGCACTAATGATCCATTTTTTCCTTTACAGAACCAGTATGTGAATCCGAAAATCAGTTGCTGTGCCAATGTCTACTGTGGCGCAGTTAGGTGCCATGCCTTGTGCCCCCCTGAAAAGGTTGCTGCCTGACCTGTGAGGAGGAAGAAGTAGAAATGAGGTAATTCCGCTGGCATTGTGCGCCATTGCGGTAGGCGGTCAAAGATCGCTGCACAAATTTGCATTGGTTATCATTGGGGCCTATGGCGATGTACGCCGGCGGTGACGGTACGCACTGCCGTGGACGTGACCGCCATTTTCTATCTGTTCACTCACTTGCTACCTGACCTTCAACAGGAGAGGAGCTACATTGCAAGTGCTGCTGTGACCTGGGTCTGGAAGCGACAGTGGCTCATGTGTCTGGGGAAAGGGCCCCTGCCTTCACTGCGGAGGAGTTGGAGAAACTGGTGGATGGGGTCCTACCCTAGTACACATTACTCTACGGTCCTCCAGACAAACAGGTGAGTACACTGTGAGCATGATGGGTGGGCCATAAATGTATGGATTGCTGTGCGTGTAAGCCACAAGTAGGGGGGGCAGAGGCGTCCTGGCCAGAGTGCTGTATGCATGGCGGTCAAAGTATGTGCGTCAGGGGATGGGAGGGATCTGGTGGGCCATGAGTGTGATGGTCCGGACGGTTGACTAATTCCCTTTTATGCTGTCTTTTCCATGCAGGTCAGCACCCACCAGAAAAAGGGTATTTGGCATCCCATCGCCAAGGATGTGCGGACCCTGGGGGCCTTTGACAGGCGAAGCACCCACTGCCGCAAATGATGGGAGGACCTGCGCCGCTGGGCAAAAAATATGGCGGAGGCCCAGCTGGGGCTGGCCTCCCAATGAGGAAGGGGTGCCCGTCGCGCCATGACCTCCCTAATGTTCTGTAACCTGGCGGTGGCCTATTCAGAGTTGGATGGACGCTTGAAGGCATCACAGCAGCCACAAGGGGGTGAGTACAGATTCAGAATCCTGACTTTGCATGCATTAAGCGTAACCTGGGTGGGAGATGTGGGCTGTGGGTGCCCCAAGGCCATGGCATAGATGGCAGGGTTGGTCCCTTGTTGGTCTGGCTCTGAAGCACTCCTACCCCAAAGGTGTTAGTGGGCATCTACTACTGGGCAGGGTCCTGTGGGTTTCAGATGTTCAGCTAATGGCGGTGGGCATTGTACCACATGGGCTGGTGACTATTTTAATAAATGGTAATGCATGGCCTAGTGCACAGGGCTGCTCCCTGTGTGTTGTGTACTTCAACGGTGGTGGTGTTGCTGGCATTGACCAAGTGTATCCTCTGTCTCTCCCCCCCTTTTTGTTTTGTCGCCCTGTCCTTGTCTGCATTAGCATCATCTGGTGGAGGAGCAGAGACACTGGTGATGGAGGGAGCTGCATCCCAAATGGGCCTGGAGGCCGAATCAACTGATGGTGAGGGCACCAGTGGGACGGAGGGCGAGGGGAGCACCACAACGGAGACGGGAGGGGAAACCACAGACAGCGACTCCTCCTCCGATTGATGCTCCCTGGTGGTGGCAGACTCCTCTGTTCCCAACCCAACCCAACAACAGGTACAGCCGCCACCCCCTCTAACAGCCCCGCCCTCCCAGCAGCCCCTCAGCATGTTTCCCGTGCCCGCTCACCCAGGAGGGTGGGAATCTCCTTCGCCCCAGGCACATCAGGCCCTGCCCCAGTCAGCCCTGCTGCCCTCAGTGAGGAGGCTATTGACCTCCTGAAATCCCTCACTGATGGGCAGTCAACCATTCTGAATGCCACCCAGGGTGTTGAGAGGAATTTGCAACAAACAAATGCATACCTGGAGGGCATTCACTCTGGCGTGGCGGCCCAACAGAGAGCATTTCAGGCTCTGGCCTCCTCCCTGATGGCAGCCCTTGTCCCTGTCTCTACCCTCCCCTCCTCCAACTTCCTCTACCCAGTCCCAATCCCCTCAATCCCAGCCTATCCCAAGCACACCTTCAAACCAGCATTCATCCAAATCAACACACAAAAGTGACTCAGGCAAACACAAGCATCACATTTCATCTCTAGGCATTCACACAAGCACCATCCCCATGCAGACACACCAACATCCACTGCTTCCACTGTGTCCCCCTCCTCCTTATCCTCCACCTCCCTCCCAGTAGCATCTCCGCTCACCCCTCCATGCACTACATCCTCATCCACTACCTCCATCACCAGCACGCCCATCACAACACACCCCTCACTGGCAGTCACCACCCCCACATCCATGCACACGTCCCCTGTGACATCTTCCAGTGTGTCTGTGACCCATCCTCCCAAAGTACACAAATGCAAGCACCCACCCACCCAACCGCCATCCACCTCACAACAGCATCCAGCCCATGCACCTGCACCCAAACACAGCAGACACCTCCTACAACCACTCCCTCTTCCTCCACTCCCAAACCCTCTCCCTCTTTCCACCCCAGTGTCTCTAAGAAGCTTTTCCTGGCAAACAAGGACCTCTTCCCTACCCCCCCGTCCTTCCCTTTGGACCAGGGTGTCCATAACCCAGCGTAGCACCTCAGCCATCAAGTTGAAGTCAGCTGTGATTCCTACAGCTAACAGAGGCTCAAAAGGGGCACCCGTCAGCCCAGCCAGTGTGCCACCAACTCCAGCCAAGGACAAAACCATTCCGCCACCTGCCAAGGTGACGGGGGGTTCAGCATGCAGCAAAGGGAAGGAGCACCAATCACCCAGCAAGGCCACCTCAAAGACTCCGGCTGCCAGACCCAAGGTGACTCCACCATCTGCCAAGGTGAGGAAGGGGCACAAAACACCAGGCAAAGCACTTCAGCTGTCGGAGGCTGCAGGTGAAGGCGTGGTGGCTACCAGCACAACCGCCAGCACCGCTACCTGCACTGCGGCCAGCACCGCCAGCAGCCCTGCCGCTAGCACCTCCACATGCACTGCCACCTGCACTGCTGCAAGCACCACTACTGTCAGCAGCAGTAGCCCCAGTGGGCAGCCGTCCGAGGCTGCAGGAGAAGAGCTGGGGACTCCACTCACCACTGGCAACACCAGCACCTGCACCATGGCCAACACTGCCACCTACACCACTGCTAGCACCGCTGCAGGCACTGCCGCAAGCACCACCACCTGCACTGCTGACAGTAGTACCACTACCAGCAGAAGCAGCCCCAGTAGGCAGCCATCCGTGGCTGCAGGAGAAGGGTTGGAGCCTCCCACCACTACTGCCAGCACCAGCACCGGCACTACCACCAGTTTGCAGCCTTAGCTGCCGCCAGATGGAGTCTAGCCCTGCCTCCATGGATTATCATGCAACCTGGTCCCTGCAAATCACGTGCCTCAGACACCCAGGTGAGAGACTGTGAAGTGCCACACCACAAGTGTTGCATCACTGGGCACAAGGCCCCCTCCAGAACCCGTGGAGATGTGCATCCACTCACCCAATCCTTGGCAGGATGAAGCACACTGGGCACAAGGCTCCCTCCAGAACCAGTGGAGATATGCATCCACTCACATAATCCTTGGCAGGATGAAGCACACTGGGCCCAAAGCCGCCTCCAGAACCAGTTGAGATATGCATCCACTCACCCAATCCTTGGCAGGATGAAGCACACTGGGCACAAAGCCCCCTCCAGAACCAGTGGAGAAAGGCACCCACTAGAGAGACTTTGGCGTTGCACTCCCCAGGACCAAGCAGTGGGCAAACCACCCACTCGAGAGACTTGAGAGACTGTGGCTTTGCACTCCCCAGGACCAAGAAGGGGGCAAACCACCTACTTGAGAGAACTTGAGAGACTGTGGCTTTGCACTCCCCAGGAAGAAGAAGTGGGAAACAACCCACTTGAGAGACTTGTGAGACTTGTGAGACTGTGGCTCTGCACTCCCCAGGACCAAGCAGTGGGCAAAACACCCACTTGAGAGACTTGAGAGACTGTGGCTTTGAACTCCCCAGGACCAAGCAGTGGGCAAAACACCCACTTGAGAGACTTGTGAGACTGTGGCTTTGCACTCCCCAGGACCAAGCAGTGGGCAAACCACCCACTTGAGAGACTTGAGAGACTGTGGCTTTACACTCCCCAGGAGCAAGAAGTGGGCAAACCACCCACTTGAGAGACTTGAGAGACTGTGGCTTTTCACTCCCCAGGACCAAGCAGTGGGCATGGAGCCTCCTTGAGGAGCAGTGGCATTATTCCATCTTCCGGCTGAGGTGCCCCCATCCCCCTGAGGTGCCTGTGTGTTTTAGACCTGATGCCCCTGCATTGTTCTCTCCGTATTGAGGCCGGAGTCAAGTGTGGGTTTGGCCCATGATTTTTGGCCCAGTGGCCCACGGACATTTTGAATGGACAATGTACCACCTTATGTACACATTGTATATTTTAGTAAATACTGTTTTTCTATTTATTACGTACATCTGCCTATTTTTAAAATGTCACTGGTTTAAATCTATTCTGTTTGTCCTTTAACTCTTCCAGGGGGTTACAGGGTGTAAATGTAATGTTGCTGCATGTGTTTGTGTGTATGGTGTTGTGGGTGAGGGTGGGGGTTGGGGTGTTGCATGTTGCGTGTGTGTGTCACTCTCTTTTTCCTCCCCCTCCCCTATGTACTAGGTGCAGTACTCACCGTGGTCATTGCTGCCGCCTTTAGTATTCCTGGTAGATGAGGAGGTGGACCAGCATGGGCAGGACCTGCAGCTCGGGATCCATGGTGTCCTGGTTCTCCGTTTGAGTCGAGCGGTGAGTGGTTTCCCTTCCAAGTCCTGTTTCCGCCGTGCTTTTTATGGCATTGGTACCACCCCAGAAAAGCTAGAGATAGGCGGGTTGTGATGGGGTGGGAGGTACATTGCCTTCCGCCTGTCTGTTGGCGGTTACCGCCGCAGTGTTTGTTGCTACCGCTGTGGCCGTCGGAGTGTTAAAGTCGCTGTCTGTGTTGGCGGTTTCCGCCGTGGTCGTGATCCCATTTTTGTACTGCCGGCCTGTTGGTGGTATTACCACCGCTTTAACACCGACCTCCACAGTTGTAATGAGGGCCAAAGTGTTCAATATATTCATGCATTGAGGGTTCTGAGCTGCAGTCCTCCAAATCCTGTGTATCCCTGCCACCGTGGTCTTCTGTCTGGAGAACTGACCCTTTTGGAGCCCATACTCCAGGACCCATTTTTCAAAGGCCCCCCAGTGTGCTGTTGCTGAATATGTTCCCCAGTGTGACATCTCCAGCATCATCTTAATGCTTTTGCTTAAGGGTAGACTGGTAACCCCACCATTGCTAAAGGAATTGCAGTGGGATTGAAGGAATCTATGTTATTACCATACAAAAATGCTGCAGAGCTCTCTGATGACAAAGTAGAGCAACTGTCACTAACAAGGGCCAGGACTTATGTGCTGTTGCAGTACGAAATAGAAATATAGGTAAAAGAGTGCTAACTTTAGAGGTAATTTCCTTTCCCAATTTATTTAAATTGTGACTGTCCACCCATGGCGCAATCCACTGTGCTTGAGCTGCTATATAACGTAACTCAAAGTCGTTAACAGCCATCCCACCACAGACCACCGGTAACCTCAATCTCCCCAGAGCTATCCTTTGCCTTTGTGCATTACAGACCAGGGACATGATTTATATTTGGCAGGCCAAATTTACAAATGTCTGCCAGCCCAGCTGACATTTCTATAATTAGCAGGAACTGCCATCATTGCCGCTTCTGTCAATGGTTTGTAGGTTTGCCTGGGGTCTCCGTCATGTTGACAGAACCATTCGGCAAACTAACAATGATTTTTTTTATTTTCAAAAAGAAAGTCCCAAATAAAAAAAAACAAGCCTCCCTCATTATGGGAGTTTCCTCGCATGGCGAGGGGGCCATTGAGTGTTTTTCAGTGCTGCTTACTGTAAGATCTTTCCTGGTGGTGACAAGCATTGAAAATCTTGTCTTATATCCACCCACCTAAATTAGGTGGGTGGTCATACAGCCAAACCTTCATCAGTTTTTACCTATGATCTGTCGAGTTCTAGGAACAACCATAATGTTGGTGGGGAGAGAACGCTATTGCCATTACGACAGAGTTTTCGCTCCACCAACATGTAAACCTGGTCCTAGGACCTGAATCTTTCCAGTTCCCCAAATATGGGATCCAAGTAAGCACTGACATCTCTAAAATAAAGCAGTACTGCATCTGTATATAGGGAGATTACATAAGTCACCCGCCTACTAGTAGGATACCCTGAACTGGTGTCTCCATTCTGCTGACGCAAATATGCTAATTAGAAAATTATCAATGATGTTTCTGTGTTTTGATTAATGAAAAGCTCATAGAGAAATCAATTGTAGAGAAAATAAAGTGCACGTTTGAAATTGTGACCACAGGGAGTGGCAGCCATTTACACAAAGTTATGCTAAAACAACTAAAGATGTGTGAATTAATGAATACATAAGAATAATGTAGTAATATGTCATATTGAAATGTATAACCTATGTCTTATATTGATTTGTAGAGTTAACTTAGCTGTGAACAAAGCTTATCCTTTTTCCAGGCCTCACAAGAAGGACTGAATTACTAATGTGCTGTAGAGAAGCAAATTCATGGTTTGACCCTAAACAGCCTGATGTTAAAGTTGCTTAGCTAGATTTTTCTGCAATGTACAGACGGACAGGAGACGATGAAGGCAATTTGATACAATTATGTGTAGAATAGGCTAAATGTACTTTCCCAAGACATGAACAATAGAAGCACTGACTGAAGAGGAACATGCAACATTTTCGATACCTGAAGAGCCGGATGATGAGGACATCGTATAGTGGACCAATCTGCATCTTGTGAAAGGACTAATATTAAAATGTATAGATTTGGTAAACAAATATTATAGGTTAAAGTCATATCTGCTGACTGATTGACCAATTGGGAATTAGGGGGATGGACTGGGAGACCCTGATAAAAAGTCATGACAAGGGGCTGAGACAGCAGATGCGGGAGAATAGGAGTGAGACGTTGATGACGTCAGGAGACACTGATTTAGATTCTGTCATTGGGCTCATACTCTGAGGGCCTGATGTATTGCTGATCCACTGATGATCTGAAGATGAAGAATTACTTTGTTGCTGATCCATTCTGTGGATAGGTAGCTCTGAAATGTGACTGACAAACCTGTGCCTTTCTTCTAGGTACCAGCTGTGCTGTTTTTGTGGACTTTCACTTAGAAAGATGTTTTCCAAATGTATGTTTTCCTAAATTGTTTTGCATGAAGCCCCACATGTTAATGCTAATCTCGGTTAGGTAGGCTTCCCTAATGGTGACGTTGACAGTGACAATAGACTGACAAACTAATTGCTAAACTATGCTATTGATGTTGCGTATTCATTTACTGGCTTATGTTAAAACATTCGAGCATGTGATTTCTTAAGTTTTTGATTAGATCATGTTATTGATGTCCATTAATGAATTGATTCTGAGCTGATTGAATAAAGTTTGGTCTAACTCGATGATTTAGTATTATAACCAATAGGGAAATAAAATTGTTTAACTCTTTACAGAGTTGTGGTTATTCATGAATAGATGGTTTTATATGTTGTCAATTAATATTCATGGTTGGTTATGCTGATTATTGATGCTAGTGATCACTACATGATTAGGATATTCCATGCGATCCAAAAGGTTCATCGACCTACACGCGTCCCCTTGTAAGTTTACTTACTAAGGACCAGGCGCGCTAACAAATCACAGCTTTGTGGCAAAAGGCTTTATCATCCAGGCAAACAGGAACAGAGTGATAGATCTTCACGGTTGCGTTCCCCTGCCAATATGATATATTATGATTTTACTTCTCTTGTTCGGACTCTCACTGTTGGACTAGTCTAGAGTAGGGCCACACTTTCACTCATCCTCAATTCCAGGCCAAACCATTTGAGCACTTAGAATAAGTTTTGTAAACTTAGCATGTTGAAGACTTTTTCTATATCTAAAGCCAGGAAGGCCACAAACGGATGTTGCATCCCAGCTCCATCCAAAACTTTAAACAGCTTTCTGATGTTTTAGGACATGCTACAACAAGGAGGAACCCATTTGATCTAGGTGGATTAATGTAGGAATGCATGTGAGCAGCTCAGGGGTGTAATATTTTTCATAACATTTTGTAATTCACATTTAGAACCAACAGCCGGCTATAGGATGTGACCTTTTTATGGCTGTTAGACTTTTCATCCTTGGCGTGGTCTCCCTTAACCTTTTGCCTCTGTTTCCCAGGTTGTTGATGTGTGCTGGACTCTGATTTTGCTGTTTTTGTTACTCTGGGCACTTTACCACTGCTAACCAGTGCTAAAGTGCAAGTGCAGCTTTACAAAATATGTATGTAATTGGTTTATCCATGATTGGCATATTTGATTTATTAGTAAGTCCCTAGTACAGTGCACTAGAGGTGCCCAGGGCCTGTAAATCAAATGCTACTTGTGGGCCTGCAGCATTGGTTGTGCCACCCACATAAGTAGCTCTGTAATCATGTCTCAGACCTGCCATTTCAGTGTCTCTGTGTGCAGTTTTAAATGTAAATTCGACTTGGCAAGTGTACCCACTTGCCAGGCCTAAACCTTCCCTTTTCTTACATGTAAGACACCCCTAAGGTAGGCCCTAGGTAGCCCAAGAGCAGGGTGCAGTGTATGGTTAAGGTAGGACATATAGGGGGTCATTACAACATTGGCGGAAAAAGCTGCTTACCGCCGTGCAGAAGACCGCCAATACACCGCCTTGGCCGCGGAATTCCGCCACAGCTATTATGACCCACATCTCGGAATCCGCCGAAATTCAAACACCCACACAAGTCCGCCACAACAAAGGTCAGTGATAAACTGGTGAAAACAAAACCTCCACCGTCACGCCAACAGAAACACGCCCATGCTATTACAACACACGAATCCAAGCGGCGGTCTTTCAACCGCGGTATTCCATTGGCGGTACACACCGCCGCGCTCAAAATACACACACATCTCCAAAACACCGCCACATTGGACAATTCGATTTACAAACACCTGATACACATACAAACACCACTCCCACACACCCATTACAATATAAAACACACACCCACAAACCCCTACGACCAAAAATTATAGACGAAGGCGACAGAGAGAGCACAGCATAGACAACCCCACCACACAGAGGCACACAACACCATCACCCACACAACATCCACGCACAAAACACCACACACCACTACACATCACCACACTCATCACCACATACACCATCCCACACATCACCTACACTACCCCATGATACGGCAAAGACACCCCAGGTTCTCTGAGGAGGAGCTCAGGGTCATGGTGGAGGAAATCGTATGGGTAGAGCCACAGCTATTTGGATCACAGGTGCAGCACACCTCCATTGCAAGGAAGATGGAGCTATGGCGAAGAATAGTCAACAGGGTCAACTCAGTGGGACAGCACCCAAGAAATCAGGACGACATCAGGAAGAGGTGGAACGACATACGGGGGAAGGTGCGTTCCGTGGTCTCCAGGCACAACATCGCAGTACAGCGGACTGGCGGCGGACCCCCACCTCCTCCCCCACAACTAACAACATGGGAGGAGCAGGTCTTGACCATTATGCATCCAGAGGGCCTCGGTGGAGTCGGTGGAGGAATGGGCACTGGTAAGTCAAATCTTAACTATCATATCCCCCACCCTACCTGCATGCTATCACACAACCCCGCCCTCACCCCCTCAGCTATCACTCCAACTCCTCACTAATGTACTAATAACACAAACCACCCATCCCAACACCAAGCCCTGCATGACACAACAAAGCATGGACACCCATCACTAAAGCATGCCCACTGCACATACCCAGGAGACGATGGCTACGGTCCTGGCCAAGTTTCAGGAGACCCAGCGCCTGCAGGAGGAACAGTATTTGGGCTTCAGGGAGGAACTCAGAACCATCAGCTCCGCCCTGGGCACCATCTTAGGGGTGCTGAAGGACATACAGAACACCATGAGGGACACCGTGGCACTCCAAGGGGCCCCGACACTAGCATGGATGATGAACTGCCCACCACCTCCGCCGGCGCTAGTGGACAGCACGCCCCGCCACAGGACCACCACACCAGCACCCCACCCCCTGCAGGCGGAGATCCACCCGGCAAGCGTTCCCTGAGATCCAGGAACAGGACAGAGCACGATGGCAAGACCCCCGCCAAGAAATGAGACCACCCTGTTTGTCATCCCACTGTCCCACTTTGTAACCCTGTCCATATTGGAATTGCCCCAGCTCCACTTCTTATGCCCATATGGGCAATGCACCTGTGAGACTAATAGACTGGACTCTGCCATGGACATTCCTCCATCATCACCCATTACCATTTTACCACCCCCTCCAATAATTAGCACTTCAATAAACACCCTTGAAGCACAAAAATCTCAGGAGTCAGTCTGTGATTTTGAAAATGTGTATTAGCTATGACAATGACAAAATCCATTAGAAAATGTAATGTCAACATACCTATGTCACACATCACAAGTCCATGAAGGATGCAAACAGATGACACACGTTGGTAACCACACCTGTGAAACTGTAATGGAAATGTACAACTCAGTTACCAAATACTGCTTGAAATAGACAGATAGGATAAAGGTAGAAGTGTGAAAGTAAATGTAGTAGTCAAGAAAGTGTTCTCACCTGTGTGTCACTGGAAATATTGCTGTATGACTGAGTCCCTGTTGTCAATGTCTTCTTCCTCTGCTTCCTCCTCATCACTGTCCACAGGCTACACAGCTGCCACAACACCGTCATCTGGACCATCTTCCTGCAGAAAAGGCACCTGGTGTCGCAAAGCAAGATTGTGAAGCATAGAGCAGGCGATGATGATCTGGCACACCTTCTTTGGTGAGTAGAATAGGGAACCATCTGTCATATGGAGGCACCTGAACCTGGCCTTCAGAAGGCCGAAGGTGCGTTCGATCACCCTCCTAGTCTGCCCTTGGGCCTCATTGTAGCGTTCCTCTGCACTGGTCCTGGGATTCCTCACTGGAGTCAATAGCCATGACAGGTTGGGGTAACCAGAGTCCCCTAATAGCCACACCCGGTGCCTCTGGAGTTGACCCATCACATAAGGGATGCTGCTATTCCGCAGGATGTAGGCGTAATGCACTGAGCCAGGGAACATAGCATTTACCTGGGAGATGTACTGGTCTGCCAAACATACCATCTGTACATTCATGGAATGAAAACTCTTCCGGTTCCTGTACACCTGTTCACTCCTGTGGGGGGGGACCAGAGCTACATGGGTCCCATCAATGGCACCTATGATGTTAGGGATATTTCCAAGGGCATAGAAGTCACCTTTAACAGTAGCCAAATCCTCCACCTGAGGGAAAACGATGTAGCTCCTCATGTGTTTCAGCAGGGCAGACAACACTCTGGACAACACGTTGGAAAACATAGGCTGGGACATCCCTGATGCCATGGCCACTGTTGTTTGAAATGACCCACTTGCTAGGAAATGGAGCACTGATAGCACCTGCACTTGAGGGGGGATTCCTGTGGGATGGCGGATTGGTGACATAAGGTCTGGCTCCAACTGGGTACACAGTTCCTAAATTGTGGCACGGTCAAACCTGTAGGTGATGATTAAATGTCGCTCCTCTATTGTCAACAGGTCCACCAGCGGTCGGTACACCGGAGGATTCCGCCATCTCCTCACATGTCCCAGGAAGGACAACAGCGACCACAGAGTCAAGCAACTCAGAGGTATGTACCCACAGCTACAGAGAACACAAAACAAAATCCAAAAAGTTGTCTGTATGTGTGTTGAGTCCAGGCCTAGGTATGCGTGACGCAGTTGAAAATGAAGCCATGTGGGCCCCTGAAATGGCGGCTGCCTGACCTCTAAACTGAAGACAGCTGCGCAATGCTGCATTTGTTAACATTGGACCCTATGGGTCCCAGGAGCCAATGACGAAGTGCGCCGGCGGTGATGAAACGCACCGCCGTGGACGTCACCGCCGCGGTCGTGACCGCCATTTTCTATCTGTTCAATCACTCGATGCCTGATCTTCGACAGGAGAGGACCTATACTGCAAGTGCTGCTGTGACCTCGGTCTGGAAGAGACAATGGCACGTGCGTCTGGGGAAAGGGCCCCTGCCTTCACTGCCAGGAGTTGGAGAAGCTTGTGGACGGAGTCCTACCCCAGTACACGCTGCTCTACGGTCCTCCAGACCAACAGGTGAGTACATAGGGTGCAAGTTGTATGGGCTATGGCTGGGTGGAGAGGGCTGGATGTAAGAAGGAAGGGGGCAGAGTTCTGCCAGCACGAAGGACTGTGAATGCATGTGCCAGATGGCAAGGGTAGGGATGTGGGCCACTCACTTCGACAGTGCAGTTGCTAATGACATATTTTCTTCCCCTGTACATGTCATGTAGGTCAGCGCCCACCAGAAGAAGGATATTTGGCGTGCCATCGCCAAGGACATCCGGACCCTGGTGGTCCACCAGAGACGGAGCACCCACTGCCGTAAAAGATGGGAGGACATTCGCCGCTGGAGCAAGAAGACGGTGGAGGCTCAGCTGGGGATGACCTCCCAACGTGCGAGGGGTGCCCGTCGCACCATGACCCCCCTGATGTTCCGGATCCTGGCGGTGGCCTACCCTGAGTTGGATGGGCGCATGAGGGCATCACAGCAGACACAAGGGGGTGAGTACACTCTCATTCTGCTGACTTTGCGCGCAGTGGAGGGGTCTGGGTGGGGGAGGAGGGCTGTGGGATTCCCTAGGCCAGGGCAAGTTCCGTAGGCTAGGCCCCTCCGTAATGCAAGCCATGTGGCACTCCACCCCACCTCTGTAGAGTGCCAAGTACAGGTATACATGCCCCTGTGTCATCTATGTGTGCAGATGTCTACCATAGCCATGTAGGCCATATCCCAGGAACTGCATCTGTAGAGCCCAACAGCGCGGCGTAGTGCAGGGGGCTGCTGTGTCTGTATTGTCCGCCAAAGGTATCGCTAAGCCATGCACTCAACCTGTCTTTCTTCTGTCGCCCCCCCCCCTTTTTGTGCTCTCCCTGTTCTTTTGTGCATCAGCATCATCAGGCTGAGGTACAGTGGCACCGGAGCACGAGGGGGCTGCATCCCACATGGCCATGGAGGGCCACACCACGGACTCTGAATACAACAGTGGGACCGAGGGTGAGGGGAGCTTCACGGCGGTCACCGGATCAGCAACCAGCGACATGGACTCGTCCTCCGATGGGAGCTCCCTTGTGGTGGCGGCAACATCTGTGCCCCCCACTTCTACAGGTACAGCCGCCACCCCCCCCTACCAGCACCGCCCTCCTAGCAGCCCCTCAGCCTTTGCCCCATGCCCGCTCACCCAGGAGGGTGGGCATCACCTTCGCCCCAGGCACCTCAGCCCCTGCCCCTGTCACCTCTGCTGCCCTCAGTGAGGAGGCCATTGACCTCCTCAGGTTCACTGTTGGGCAGTCTACCATTGTGAATGCCATCCAGGGTATAGAAAGGGAGTTGCAACACACTAATGCATTCCTGGAGGGCATTCATTCTGGTCAGGCTGCCCATCATCGAACCCTGCAATATCTGGCCTCAGCCCTGATGGCAGCCATTGTCCCTGTGTCTAGCCTCCCCCTCCAACTTCCTCCACCCAGACCCAATCCCCTGTACCTCTGCTTATCCCAAGCACCCCATCAGACCAGCCTGCACACACCTCAACACACAAGGGAAGCTCAGGCAAACATAGGCACCACACATCCCACAGGTACTCACACAAGCATCACCCACATACAGACACAGCAACATCCACTGCCTCCACTGTGCCCCCCTCCTCGTCATCTCCCTCCTCCCTCCCAGTGTCGTTTACACTCTCACCTGCATGCACTACCACTACAGCCACTAGGACTCGCACCAGAACACCCACCACCACACCCTGCTCACCTGCACTCACCACCCCCACCACCATTTACACGTCCCCTGTGTCCTCTCCTAGTGTGTCTGTGATGCCCCCTCCCAAAGTACACAAACGCGGGCACACACACACCCAACATCCATCCACCTCACGACAGCCTCCAGAACATGCACCTGCACCCAAATCATCAAAAGTTACACCTCCTACAACCACCTCCTCTTCCTCCACTTCCAGACCCCCTCCAGCTACCCGTCCCAGTGTTGACCTCTTTCACACCACCCCCCCTCCAATTCATAGGTCCCGTACTAGCACCTCAGCCAAAAAATCTCCAGTACCAGTGGTGCCTGTTAGAGGTATGTGGAGTGCACCGGCCACCAGGGCAGCCAGTGTGACACGGAGCCAAAGCACAGCCAGTCCCCCCCCTGTGAAGCACCAGAAGATGGACAGTGCCCGACGGGAGAGGGGAAAGACTCCTGCCGGCAAAGCCGCTCACAAGGGTCCCGGGGGGGAGTGTCGAGTCAGCTGTGACTCCTCCCAAGGTGGGGAAGGGGCAGAAGAAAGCGCCAAAGTCTGGGAAGAGCAGCACGGTGGAGAAGGCCGCCATCATTCCCGCTGCCCAGGACGCCACCGCCAGCCCCATCGTCACTGGTCAGGAGTCCACTGCCAGAGTCAGTGCCCAGGAGGGCAGTCCCATTGTCACTGGTCAGGAGACCACTGCCAGAGTCAGTGCCCAGGAGGGCAGTCCAATCGTCACTGGTCAGGAGACCACCGCCATAGTCAGTGCCCAGGAGGGCAGTCCCATCGTCAGTGGTCAGGAGACCACCGCCGGAGTCAGTGCCCAGGAGGGCCCCGGCAGCCACAGCCCTCCTGGGCAATGAGGGACTGCCATGGCAAACACCGCTGCACAGGTCAGAGACAGCAAAGTCAAGCACCGCTGAACAGGGCAAGCACCACTGAACAGGGCAAAGACCGCCATGGCAAGCACCACTGAACAGGTCAGAAACTGCTGAGTCAAGCACCACTGAACAGGGCAAACACCGCCATGGCAAGCACCGTTGAACAGGGCAAGTACCGCTGAACAAGGCAAAGACCGCCATGGCAAGCACCGCTGAACAGGGCAAAGACCGCCATGGCAAGCATCGCTGAACAGGTCAGAAACTGCTAAGTCAAGCACCGCTGAACAGGGCAAAGACCGTTATGGCAAGCATCGCTGAACAGGGCAAGCAGCGCTGAACAGGGCAAAGACTGCCATGGCAAGCAGCGCTGAACAGGTCAGAAACTGCTAAGTCAAGCACCGCTGAACAGGTCAGAAACTGCTAAGTCAAGCACCGCTGAACAGGGCAAAGACCGCCATGGCAAGCACCGCGGAACAGGGCAAGCACCGCAACATCAAGCACTGGTAGCCCATATGCGCCAGGGCCAGTGACGGAACTGGGACCGTCACGGGGAGAGTGATGCACTCTGGGCACCAGTCCCCCTCCAGAACCTGTGGAGAACAGCATCTACTACCTCAGTCCTTAACAGCATGAAGCACTCTGGGCACCAGTCCCCGTCCAGAACCTGTGGAGAACAGCATCCACTACCTCAGTCCTTAACAGGATGAAGCACTCTGGGCACCAGTCCCCCTCCAGAACCTGTGGAGAACAGCATCCACTACCTCAGTCCTTAACAGGATGAAGCACTCTGGGCACCAGTCCCCCTCCAGAACCAATGGAGACTGTTATCCACTTGTGAGACTGTGGCTTTGCACTCCCCAGGATGGTACAGTGGGCAAACCACCCACTGAAAAGACTTGTGAGACTGTGGCTTTGCACTCCCCCGGATGGTACAGTGGGCAAACCACCCACTGAAAAGACTTGTGAGACTGTGGCTTTGCACTCCCAGGAGGGTACAGTGGGCAAACCACCCACTGAAAAGACTTGTGAGACTGTGGCTTTGCACTCCCCAGGATGGTACAGTGGGCACACCACCCACTGAAAAGACATGTGAGACAGTGGCTTTGCACTCCCCAGGATGATACAGTGGGCAAACCACCCACTGAAAAGACTTGTGAGACTGTGGCTTTGCACTCCCCAGGATACATCAATGGGCATGGAGCCCCGTCGTGGATCTGGCGTGGTGCTGTCATCCGGTTGAGGTGCCCCCCCTTTCCTTCCCCCCTGAGGTGCCTGTTGTATTTCAATCTGATGCCCCAGCAGTGTTCTCTCCGTTTCTGGACAGGTATCGTGTGTGGGTCTCGCCCATGCATTTTGGGCCCAGTGGTCCACGGACATTGAATGGTGCATACCTGCACTACTAATCGTGATGTATACATTTTTGAATGAGGATATATATCTGTATATATTAGCTTACTGTATTTTGATACATTACAATGGTTGAACTCATTTCCTTTTGTCTTAGCATTCTTCCGGGGGGGTTGGGGGTTGTTACTGTGATGTTTGGAAATGCATTGGTGTGTGTGTTGTAGTGTGTGAGGGTCGGGTGGGGATGGGGGTGTTGCATGTGTATGTCCCTTACTTTTGCCTCCCCTATGTCGTAGGTGCAGTACTCACCGTTGTCTTCGGCGGCGGCGTTGCTGATGATCGTAGAGGAGCAGGAAGACTATCGCAGGGAGTATTTGGAGCTCGGGCTCCATGGTGCCCTCCTTCCTCATGGAGTGTGTTCAGGTGAGCATTTTCCCATTGAAATGGCTGTTTCCGCTGTGTTTTTATCCACGGTGAATTGGCCTGTTGTAATACTGTGGGCGGGACTTTGTCTTCCGCCTGTCTGTTGGCGGTGACCGCCGCGCTGCTTGTCTATACCGCCGTGGCGGTCAGAATGTTAAAGTGGCTGTCTTTGTTGGCGGTTTCCGCCACGGTCATAATTCCCTTTTTTTTTTTCGCCGGCCTGTTTGCGGTCTTACCGCCGCTTTAACACCGTCCGCCAGGGTTGTAATGACCCCCATAGTAATGTGTTTTATATGCCCTGACAGTGAAATATTGCAAAAAATTTTTTTCACTGTTGCAAGGCCTGTCCCTCTCATAGGTTAACATGGGGGCTACCTTTAAATCTGATTAAAGTGTAGATTCCCTTTGGGAGCGGATTGACATGTGGAGTTTGGGGTCTCTGAGCTCACAATTTAAAAACACATATTTTAGTAAAGTTGGTTTTAAGATTGTGTGTTTAAAAATGCCACTTTTAGAAAGAGAGCATTTTCTTGCTTATACCATTTTTGTGACTGTTTGTGGATTCCCTCTCTGGGTCAGTTTGACAGTTGGGCTGGTTGCACCTCACACTAGACAGTGACACAAAGAGAGCTGGGGTGTAGTCTGCATTTCCTGATGAGCCATCTGTGTTAGGAGGGAGGGGAGGAGTGGCCACTCATACCTGAAAGGGCTGTGCCTGCCCTCACACAATGCAGTTTCCAACCCCCTGGTGAGTGTCTGGGGTCTGGCCTGGGCAAGGCAGGATTTCACATTCAAAAGAGACTTTGCTTTGAAGTAGACCTAATTCAAATGAGAAATTGGGTATAAGAAGGGCACCCAAAACCACAGACTTTAGAACACTTCTGGAAACAAGAGGAACCTCTGCATGGAGAAGAGCTGAAGAGCTGAGGGAGAAGAGCTGTCCTGCCTGTGACTGTGCTTTGTGGAGCTATCTTGCAGTTGCTGCTTCTGCCAGAGTAAGAGGGCAAAGACTGGACTTTGTGTGCCTTCCATCTAGTGTAGATCTCCAAGGGCTGGATTTAGAGTTTGCTTCCTATTGTTTGAAGTCTCAGGGACATCAAAGACTTCGCTTTGCCAGCACCTGGAGTCTCTGGAGAGACTCCTACTCTGCCCTGTGGTGTCCATCCTGTTCCTGGGACCCTGAAAGGAGAAACTGGCAGCCTAGGAGGAAGAAATCCACGCACAGAGTGCTCTGCGGGGAAAAGATCAACAAGACTCCGATCTGCGTCTGAAGAAACGATGCGCTGCCGGCTTCGTGGCTTAAACTCAACACTCGCCTGGAACACGACCAAAGAATTGACGCACTGAGCTGGAGAAACGAGGTGCAACATCACTGACGGAGGCTGAGAGATCTCAACCCACACTGCGTTGTTTTCAGATCATCGTGCGGCTGGATTTCCAACGCAAGTACTGCTGGGCATGTAAAAACAACGCAAGGCCTGCCCGGACCCGAGAGTGCTGATCGGATCGACGCATAGCTCTCCTGCGGAGAGAAGAAATGACACACCCGACCCAACAAAAGGAGAAACGACGCAAGGTCTTGCTCATGAGTGAAAGTGATGCATCGCAAGCACTTTTTGACGCACACTAACCCGTGTGGGGTTATTTTTGACGCACCCAAGGTACATTTTCACGCTAACGATGTTATTGTGTGTTTTAAACTACATAAGGACTACTTTTGCTTTTTAATTGATAACTTGACTTGTGTTTTGTGGATTTTTGTCGTTTTGGTCTTGTTTTGTTTAGATAAATATTTCCTATTTTTCTAAACTGGTGTTGTGTCATTTTGTAGTGTTTTCATTAAGTTACTGTGTGTATTGGTACAAATACTTTACACCTAGCACTCTGAAGTTAAGCCTACTGCTCTACCAAGCTACCAAGGTTGTAAGCAGGGGTTAGCTTAGGGAGATTCTCTTTTACCCTGACTAGAGTGAGGGTCCTTGCTTGAATAGGGGGTAACCTGACTGTCAATCAAAGACCCCATTTCTAACAATGGCCCATTACCTTCTTCAGCAAAGATGTTATCAGGGCCTCACGCATTGTCAGGTGTGACCTCTATTTTCAAGCCCAGAGAGTCTAGGGGCCACACAGTCCAAGTATGTTTTATGAAACTCTCTCTGTTCTCTGGAACCGTTCCTGATGCTAAGCCTAGTGCCAGTGCCAGGGGAAGGCCTCTACCACAATGCGTCTTTGCCCTCTGCAGGGAACACTGCCTTCACACCTTTGCTAATAACAACTACTCTTGCTGTCAACAAGGTATGCAGTGTGTTGGTTCTCCCAAGGAAACTCCAGACTGCAAGTTGCTCTACTCTCCATGCTCTCCTAGAGTAGCGAATTGAAGTCGTTTTTGGGGTCTTGGTTTTTAGCCAGGGTCTTCCAGCTTTTTGCAGTGAGGCAGGTGAAGGCTTATCCATACGCAGGGTACGGTGGCCAGTGCTTATTGAGTGAAGATGGGAGGTCTCATGGAGGAGTAAAAGATTATGCTGTGTTTGAGGTAGGCAGGTCCTAGGTCATGGAGGGCCTTGTATGCGTGGGCAAGGAGTTTGAAGTTAATTATTTTCTCGATGGGAAGCCAGTGGAGATCTTGGTGATGTGTTTGCAGTGGGGAATGTCCACGATGAGTCTGGCAGAGGCATTTTAGATGTGCTGTAGTTTCTTCAGGTTCCTCTGGGTGGTGCCAGCGTAGAGGGTGTTGCCATAGTCGAGTTTGCTGGTAACCAGGGCAAGGGTTATGGTTTTGCAGCAGTCCTTTGTCATCCAATTATAGATCTTCTGGAGAAGTCAGAGTGTATGAAAACAGGAGGATGTGACTGAGTTGACTTGGTGGATCATGGTTAGTCATGAATTCAGGATATTCAGTCCGTGGCTCCTGATGATTGATGCGAGCAGGGCCATGTAGAAGTTGAAGATTGAGGGGCTCAGGGAGGAACCCTGTGGAACTCTGCAGCTGATCTCTGTAGGCTCTGTGTTCTGCCAGGCAGGAAGGAGCGTATCCATTGTAGGGCCTTTCCGTGGATGCCAGCTGCGTGGAGTCTGGAGCAGAGGGTGAAGTTTGAAACTATGTTGAAGGCAGCCAATAGGTCCAGTAGGATGAGGGCTGCAGTATGGCTGTAGTCGAGAAGCGAGCAAATGTCATCTGTGATGTTGAGGACGGCAGTCTCCATGCTGTGGTTGCTCCTGAAACCTGATAGGGCGAAGACCAAGGATATTGTTGTCCTCAAGGTGCTTACAGAGCTGTGTGTTGATGGACGTTTTGATTACCTTGGCTGGGAAAGGAAGCAGAGAGATGGGGCAATAGTTTGTGTGGTCCAGGGGGTCAGCCATGGGTTTCTTCAGGAGTGGGCAGATCTCAGTGTGTTTCCAGTCCTCGGGAAGGTTCCTGTGTCAATGGAACAGTTAAGGGTGTGGCAGAGCTCGGGTGTGATTGAGGTGTTGGCTTGGTGGAAAATGTGGTAGGCTGTAGGGGCTCCAGAGTGGATGCTGCTCATGATGGAGCTGGTTTTGTCCATGGTGAGGGTGGTCCAGCAGTGCAGGATCTGTGATGGCTTAGAGGGATGGAGCTGGGTAGTTATTGGAGAGCTCAGAGGGTCTTGGGGTCCGAAGCTGTCCTATATGTCTTTGATTTTTCAGTGGAAGAAGTTGGCTAGTCTGTTGCAGAAGTCTTGAGATTGAGGGATGTTTGATGTTTCCAATTGGGGTTTAGCAAACTCTTTGACCATGGCGAAGAACTCTTTGGTGTTGTGAGTGGAGGCACTAATATGGTCCTGCAATGCGGCTTTCTTGGTGACTTTGGTGAGGTGGTGGTGGAATTTGATAGTAGATTTGAAGGCCCCAAAGTCTTCCAGGGAATTGCTGATTCTCCTTTTTTTCTCTATCCGGTTGCAGGTGTGCCAGGTTTCCTGGAGTGCAGAGAAGAGCCAGCTGGCCTTCTTGAGATGGTGTTTGGCTGAGGTCTTTCGGAGAGGTGCTAGGGTGTTGGCTCATTCTGAGTACTATTGATGAAAGTTCGGTGCTGAAATGTTAGCGTCCAATGTGAGGGGTGAGGGAGACTTATTGGTGAGCTGTTCCTCCGTGATCTGGTTCCATTTTCCACTAGGGGCCCAGACTGTGTGTGGGTAGATGGTCGGTGTGGTGATGGTGAAGTGAGCAGTGGTCAGTTCAGTGAAGAATAGAGGTGTTGTTGACAGTGATGTTTTTGCTGGTGGAAAATATAGTATTAAGTGTGTGTCAGTGATGTATGTTGGCGAGGTGACCAGTTGCTTTAGCTCGATGGTGGCGAGGTCAGTCAGTCAAAAAACTTTATTCGGTTCCAATTAGACCATGAAAGTTCAAAAAGAAATCAGTATATATATATTTTTTTTTTTAAACCCATTAAAAAGCAGACATTTATGCATAATAAACAATAAAATATGCCATCAAAATATTTCATAACTAGACCGGCTTTTGAGTAATTTCCCATCCTTTGACATAAAAATGCATGACTGTTCCACCTGTAAAATTGACAAGACAAAACCCCCACACTAAGGTAACTAAAATTGTGCCCCCAACCATGCACAGTTTTCTCTTCAATAATTTGCCATAGACGTTGTAATTAATTATGTAATATGTGGAGCAATTAGCTGTGCATGGCACAGGCACAAGTTATAATTACCTTAGGGCGTGAGTTATAGTTACTTGAGTTAACAATAACTATAACTGCTGAATTCCTTTGTTTTTGTACAAGGAAATTCAAACCTAACTATAACTTTGCTGTAACCTTTGTGTTTTTCAGTGAATTTCTATGTTTTTTTAGCATGAACAAACATAAATATAAGCAGTGCCGTGCAACTCCTCACCCATGCTCACAAGGCACTACACAACACCGGACCAGAATAGCTCAACATACGGCTCTCCTTCTACACCCTGACCCGACAGCTTTGCTCTATTGACCTTGCCCTCACCACCGTCCCTCGCATCCACAGAACGACCGCCGGGCGGCAGATCGTTCTCCCACTTCGCCGCCAAGATGTGGAACACTCTTCCCACCCACCTACGTAAGACACAGAACCTACTTACCTTCAGGAGATAGCTCAAGACCTGTCTGTTGGATCATTAGCAGGTCCCCCCTCCCATCAGCGCCTTGAGACCCACACGGGTGAGTAGTGTGCTTTACAAATGATTTGATTGATTGATTGGTCTTCGGCCATGCTAAGCAGCGATTGGCCGCAGGGCCCTGCCTATAGTCAGGCTCGTCGGCCAACATTCCTGCATGCACCAAACCCAAGCTGCACAAACCCTTTGGCGGTGTACAGCATGAGTTTGGATGCAGTGGGTTGTTTTATTTTAAGTTTTTCTCTGGTGGAACCGCTGGTCGAGAGTCCAGGGTCCACTTGTGGATTGGCAGTTCCATGGATCAGACAAAAAAAAATTGCGGTTTCCACGGCAGCCCCAGCTGCTGTCACCTTACAGACAGGTTTGTGCCCTCCTGGGGATTGAGCAGCTCAATCCCAAGAAGGCAGAACAATGCATTTCCTTTAGGAGAGGGGTGTTACACCCTCTCCCTTCGGAAATAGATGTTACAGGCATGGGAGGGGTATATTCCCAGAGCTTCTGTAAATGCTTTGAAGGGCACAAACGGTGCCCTCCTTGCATAATCCAGTCTACACCGGTTGAGGGACCCCCAGTCCCTGCTCTGGCATGAAACTGGACAAAGGAAAGGGGAGTGACCACTTCCCTGTCAACCACCACGCCAGGGCTGGTGCACAGAGCTCATCCAGAGTGTCCCTGGCATTAGCCATCTTGGATTCCAAGGTGTGGGGATCCTCTGGGAGCATCTGAGTGGCCAGTGCCAGCAGGTGACGTCAGAGACCCCTCAGGATGGGTGCATACCTGGGTAAGCAGCCAATCCCACTCTCAGGGCTATTTAGGGTCTCTCCTCTGGGTGTTTCCTCAGATTCAGTTTGCAAGACTGCACCAGGACTCCTCTGCATCCTCTGCCTCAGCTTCTGACCATCGGATCAACTGCAGACTGCTCCAGGAACCGCTGTAACTTCAACAAAGTATCCAGAAGGGCTACTGTGACCCTGCAACTTCAGCTCCAGCCAGCAACTGCAACAGTTTCCAGGTTGTGCACACTCTGAGGACTGCCTGTCTTCCTTCTGCACCAGAAGGAGCGAAGGAATCTCCTGTGGAGTGACAGAGTCATTTCACCACTTTAACAGGCACCCCTCTACGATGACAACCTGTTCTCTGGGACTCTTCTCCTGGTGATGAGCATGATCCCTGGAACACAGGTGGTGGGCCAAAGTGATCCTGACTGTCCAAAGGTCCAGCTGTCCAGATTTGGTGGAGTTTAGAGCTTGCCTCCCCATGCCAGACAGTACCCCTGTGCTCTGCATCCTCTGCAGCTCCTTGGGCTTCTGTGCACTACTTTCAAAAGTTCTTCATGCACAACATAGCTCAGGTCCCCAGCACTCTATCTGAGTTGTTCTCTAGTTGTGTGGGATCCCTTTGTGTAGTGCTGCAATGACTGCACTTTGCAACTCCTTTGCCCCTGTGTCCTGGGACTCCTATGGGTGCTGTCTTGTCTTCTGAAGGCTCTATGAAGTGCTGAGAGCCCCCTATGTCTACTCAGTCAAAGTCAAGACCCCAGCTCCCTCCTGGGCCAGGGCAGTGCCGCTTTGACGCAAAAAGCATCCTTGCATGAACCAAGGCTTGTTGGCAGAATCCAGTGCCGAAAACAGCCTGCCTCCAATGACTCGACGTGGGACATCTCTTGAACCAAGCAGGAACCCGCAGTTGTCTTCTTTGGTGCATTTCTGTACTTTTCTTCTAACTGGAGAATCCACTTTTGCACCTTCATCCATGTTGTTAGGGGCTCCTGCTCTTCCTGGACTCTTCATCGACTTCTGGACTTGGGGCCAGATGTATGAAAGCATTTTGCATTCGCAAACGGTGCAAATGCCCGTTTGCGAATGCAAAGTGCCATTTCAGAATGTATGTAATGTAATGCCCCGCTTACCCACTGCACCTCCCAACTGCACCTCGCTCCTCACCTCGCTCCTCACCTACGAAAACTACGAACATTCAGCCTTCGGACACCCAGACCACTGCTGTACGTTGTCGTGTGTACAACTTCACCTACTATTACCTAAGCAGAAGGTGTAGTGCTCAGGACCTACCAGGGCCCACCATTCTCTAAAGGTCACAGTGAGCGCAGCAGTTTTTGTAAACTGCTGCAGAGAGAGTGCACCGGGGTTACACAGAGGCGGCCCGCTAGGTTGGGTGCGGCTTGTGAATCCTCCGGGTGCCCCGCTCACCTGCTGCTGTAAGCCACTGTAATCCTGCAATCCTAAACATCAGGAAAAAGCAAATTTCGCTTCCCTTTCACCAATCCGGGCCAAGAGATAGCCACCATGAGATCAGGGCGACTCAGGATTCTAGCAGAGGGCAAAGTCAAACCTTTAAAACCCCAAAGGAGGGCGAAAGGGAAGGGAAAGTGCTCAGCGAAGCACTCAGCGCCAAGTCCGCAAAGTAGCAGACAGGATTAGCTGGTAGCGCCCCTCACTCCTTTTCAACTCTACTTCAAACAAACAGGGCACACTAACAAGGCGGACTTTTTGAAAGATCCAGCGGCGGCTTTCTTCTCAAATCCCGACACCGACGTGGGCCTTCCAACCCCACTGATTCCACAACCTCTGATCACGGGGCAGCTGGGGCCCGGGCTGTTAACAAACCCGACACAACAATTAGGGGTAGCCCTCCCCTGTCAGAAAACATCAAAGGACCAAGCTCCTGAAGAGCTTAGTGATCCCCTGCTCCAAGGGCAACAAATCAACTTCAGTTACCTAAGTAGCCGAATAGCGCACAAAAATTCACAAGCAGGTAGAATCATGACTATGGCTCAGGTACATGCCCAGGAGCGGTAAACTTCTCCAGGTGCTCATCTACAGGTTTTAACGGGCAACCCAAGTAACTCTGAGCTTCCAATCTCTACGGGTAATGCGACAGAGGTACTTAATGACACTGGGTATGTGAAAACCCACCAACAATCAACCCCAATCCTGCGGTCAAATTTCAACACCCAGGGGAACAATGAGAGTCTGGACATTGGTTCCGAAGTAATTACAGGGTTGGAAGATTCCTGGTTACAGTCGCTCTCTATAACAAATAACAAAGACCTGGGAGAAGCGCTGGACTTAAAAACTTTTGATCTAGTGAACACTAAGGACCAACAGTCGAGCTATCCTCTGGTGGTAGGAAGCATTAAAAACAGTCTTATTACGCACCAACAAGAAAGAACTTTCAACTCGATTATTGAAATTTCTAGCGAGATGTCCAAAATACAATCACTTGAGGAATTAATGGTAAAAAGCAACTCGACTGCTTCACCTTCCAATAATATCCCCTCAGAGTCCATTAACAGGGAAATTCTATTCAAAAATCCCGCTCACGCAGGCCACCCTACTTGTGAAATGGGAGATCTAACGCGACTACAAACCTCATTGCTGAATGCTCTACATACTTCAACAGCGGTTCTTAACATGCAGTCAGATAAATTAGACTTGCAAATGGATCTAATGAAGGTAATGGCCACATGCATAGCTGGCATCAATCACAAACTGGACTCGCTGGCCATTCTTCCAACTGAACAAAATTGCAACCACCAGCACTTTCCTTGTAATTGTGGCCCAATATTAGATAAACTGTGTACGTTACCACAAGTCTTAGTAGAGATTCTGCAGGAAGTTAAAGCAAGGAAAACCAATGAGGCCATCTCCAGGAACCTAGATACATCTCAAAAGACACCAGCCTTTGGGGTAAGCAGCCCAGTAAAAAAAGATGCAAACATTCAGTGCATTAACCCAATGGTCAAAGACGGATCAGATAGATCTTCACAGTTGGAACAAACAGCATCTACCAATTTGGAGAGTATAATTGAACAGCCAGCTCCAGCACTGAAACCCCTAACAAAGAGACAAAAAAAGCGAGCAAGAAAGGCAAGGAAACAAACACGTGCCAAAGCTATTAATGACAATCTGTATCCCATATTTTCAACGCTTCGGCAACCGCAAAATCGAGCTTTATGAACTGCAAGCAGCATGCAAATCTCAAATAGCTTCAAAGCCATAAGGGAGGGGGTAGTCACCAGTCCAGAACAACAATTCACTGGAGAACATCTACCTGCTGACTCGCCAATGTCGCTCAAATATAACATGCCACACCCAACATCCCAAGACCAATTGAACGGGGAAACGCATTGCCACAAGGTTGGCAGCTCCTTGCCAGGGAGACCTAAGGGCAGGAAATTGAATCTACAAGGATAAATCTGAGATCCAGTTAGATGCTCAATTACAAGTGAAGATTCCACCAGAGCCACCCTCCTATGCAGCTGTCGCACAAGCCACTTCCTCACTAGCTACAATAACCCTTCCAGACAAGACCCAGGGCATCTTGTTGAGTCTCAAAACATCTTCCAGGCAAAGATCGTCTGCCCAGGTCAATGCGGGCATGTTATAGTAATCCCCACAGGCACAAAGAACAATAAATTCACTCCTTTAGCAGACGACTCGCAATCGAGACTCAATCCTCGCACCACAGAAACACACCTGTCACTGACCCTAAATCTCAAATATCCTTCCAGGGAGGTCGCAACTACTCATCATGATGGACGAATAAAGACAAAAGTAACGATTCAAAATACTCAAATAGCCGCAACAGACCTTGAAAACAAAGCCTTTTTAAGCAAACAATCATGCACGCTCTAAAGGGCCCCAAGTAGAAACAAGTCGGAGGGTGGTCAACGGAACAGGCCCATGCCACACAGAATTATAGAGCATTCCGAATCTAGTCATGTTATTGAAAATGATAGGGAATCAAGGCAGGTCATTCTAACCCCAGATTATGACTCACGCGGCCAACAAGATAGCCTGAACAGGGGCAACATTCTGAGGCGTTTGGCAGAGCTTCCTTCAACTAAGAAAATTATGTCCCCAGATTTAATATCACTGAAATTCCTCTCCAACAGCACTCAGAATGACCAGGAACAAACTCTGACTATGTGGAGAAAAAGCGAAATTGCTGCTTTAATTATGGCAGTTAAGCAAACGTTTGAAAACTGGGGTATACGGCTATCACAACCAACCAGCCCACGTTATCCTTTTCCCCTACTGTTAAATCTGAAAAGTGAACCAATTCAAAAAATTGAATCACAGGCCCGCAAGCGCGGCTGGGGCCCGGACGTCGGGGAAGCGGAACAGCGTCAATCCAAATGGGGGGAAAAAGATTCAAATACCTCTATTGACCCCCTAATTGTAGGGAATGGAGTACAAGACAAATGGAGATGGATGGCACGTACCCTAAATTCAAGGAGAAGTAATTGACCCACCATACGTAATGCACCAGATACAGATCAAAGGCCGACCGTTACTATCATGTCCTGGAACATTGCGGAAGCAAAAGCAATTATTACAGAAGGATTTACAGTAATGTCCAGTTGCAACTACTCGATAATAGTGCTGCAAGAAACATGGCTGGTAGACCCGATAGAACTAGGAGACTATTCTCTACACCACATTGGAGCTGAAAAATCAAACAAATCAGGCAGGGCAAGCGGTGGTCTAGCCACATACATCTCTACGGCACTTCAGGTCACAACAGAACAGCTGGCCTTCTCATCAACGGACTTACAGGCAATAAAAATCAATTTTAGTTTCAATCGTCACGCTCCACTAATTATCTTTAATGTCTACGCCCATCCGCGGAAACATCGCAAAGTACTTCTCTTCGATAAGTTACTACAAAAGGTAGAAGAGACACGGTGCGCTAATCCAGCATGGGACATCTTAGTAACAGGCGACTTTAATAGCAACCTGATATATACTCCAGAACTGGACGAGCAATTGGCAGCAGAAAACGCAATTTGGTCAGTGCTACCACAGTTATCATCAATACAGATGAAACTGGATATAAGGGGCAAGCAATTGGTCGAGGCCTTAGAACATCTGAGTATAAGGGTGCTAAACGGCAGGGTGAAAGGCGATGTCCCGCCCAGCTTTACTGATCATAGTGCAAAATCTGCAACTACAATTGACTATACTGCCGTCTCTCTTCCCCTGCTGGCACATGTTAAAAAATTCAAAATCATACCTACTCTTCGCAGTGACCATTCGCTTCAGCACATAGAATTGGCTTGGAACGCTCCGTGTTTTCTTCCAGCCATAAATGAATTAGGAACAGTAACCTCTGTCAATCTAAACCGCTTGTTTTGGACGGAGTCCTCTTTACCACAGCTGTGCAAAAATATAAAAACCCTGCTTCAATCAACAGCATGCCAAGATCTCTCAGCTGGGGAAGTGTGGGCCAGCTTTCTACAGTTAGTGCCATCACTTGGCTCGGCCAGGCGTCAAGCTCCAAATCATAACCGGAGGCCACTAACTATGCCACCAAATATCTTAGAATTAAGAAAGGATCTGAGACGTAAACTCAGATCCACAAAAGATAGACCTCCTACAGAATCTTTATGTGCCCACATAAAAACCCTTCGGAAAAATTATAAGAAACAGCTATGGCAAATACGAACCCAAAAGGAGGAGGATTTCTGGATCAAATTACTTTTCAACTTAAGAAAGGCTAATACTAGAGAATTCTGGATGTCAGTGAATGAAATAGATCGAAAAGCAAGAGTAATAAACTGTACTTCAATTTCAGAAGATAAATGGGTAGATTACCTGTTAGACATCTTTTTTAAGCCAACCCCTCCTGTAGAAAATCAGCAACTGAAGGCTTCACTAAAACCTACAGACTTTCCTCAGAGTGATATGAGATTCAGTGCCAATAAAGTAGCCCAGGTGATCAGAAGGAGCCGTAGGGACGGGGCTCCCGGCCCTAATGGTCTCCCCCAAGCCATATTTAAGGCGGATCTCGATTATTGGTCAGCCACTCTGTCAATATTATATGCTGAAGTTGAACGTAACAGTGCCATTCCTGATAGTTGGAAAGGATCAATCATTAATCCTATATTCAAAGGAGGCAGCAGGGCAAACCCAGCTAGCTATAGTCTGATAGCTCTAATTGACAGTGAGGCCAAATACTTTGTCTCTTTAATCCTAGCAGACCTGCTCACCTGGTCTAATTTAAATAACTTGGTCCCTATGAATCAAACTGGTTTCCGGAAGGGCTACGGCACAGTGACTAACATTCTTGCGCTAGGAGATATAGCCAACCGAGCAAAGTGCTTAAAGAAAAATTTACACATATGTTTTGTGGATTTCAAAAGTGCTTTTGATTGTGTGGACAGAGCAATTCTCTGGAACAAACTACGGAGTTGGGGTTTGCAAGAACGTATTTTGAGGTGTATAGAATTGCTGTATGACAAAACTTGGGTACGAATCAAGGTAGCAGACGGCTCAAAGGTTTCCAGGAGAATACCAACAAACATATGATTAAAGCAAGGCTGCGTGTTGGCCCCGCACCTCTTTAACCTCTTCATGGCAGATCTCTCTGCAAAACTAGATGCAACCAACTCACATTCTCCAAGGATGGGAAGTCTGGCTATAACACATCTATCGTATGCTGATGACATTGTTCTGTTAAACCACACAAAAATAGGGTTGCAACGATTGGTTACTGCCTTGGGCGAACTTGCAAAGACAAACAAACTAGAGGTTAACACTTCAAAGACAAAAACAATGTCAATAGGCTGCTCTTTGAATCCTGCAAACAAAATAAAATTGAACGGTTTCACTCTCGATACGATCTGCAGCTACAAATATCTTGGACTTACAGTAGAATCGCAAATCGGTTGTTTGATACATCTGGCCCTTGGTCTCCTCTCTCCACAGATCTTCAGGTCCAGGAATCCATCATTGGTTTCTTGCAATCTTGCTTGGTCTTTGCATATATCCTTTACCACGACTTATAGTGTGTTCTGAGGAAACTTGCTGTACGTTACTCCTGTTTTCCTGGGCCCTGGGGTGGGGTATTTTACTTACCTTCGGAGTTTTCTTACACTCCCAGCACCCCCCTACACACTACACTTACCTAGGAAGGAAACCGACATTCGTATTCCACTATTTTAGTATATGATTTGTGTTGCACCTAGGCCCATTGCAATCTATTGTGTTTTAAACTGCACTATTCTATGACTGTTTACTTACCTGATTTTGGTTACTAGGGTATATATTGTGTATAATACTTACCTCCAGAAAGAGTATTGCCTCTAAAATATTTTTGGCCTTGTGTCACTAAAATAAGGTACCTTTATTTTTGGTAACACTGAGTATTATATTTTATTGTGTATAAGTACTGTGTGACTATAATGGTATTTGAAGAGCTTTGCATGTCTCCTAGTTCAGCCTTGGCTGCTCTGCTAGAGCTAGCCCTGGACAGCCTAAGCTGCTAGACACTGCCTCCATTTCACTAAGGTGGATCACTGGACCTGGTATAAGGTGTAGGTTCCTCTGGTATCCACAACATACCAGGCCAGCGTCTCACAAGGGGTCCCTAAGGGATCCCACTATCTGTCCTACCTGTATCATGACCCCTTATGTGTTTGTGCACTTTACTTTCCCACCCCAAGCCGATGCACCAAACAAAAATACAGCTGCATCTTTTCTGTCAGGTTGCAGCCAGCCAATCAGGTTCTTGCTTTTCCCCTGGATTTGCGGATCTGGAGCCAGAATGGGGGGCCTGGATCCTTGAAGGATCCGTATCCCTACATATCTATATTTTTGTGCCTTAAATTACTCCAAAACTACTGAACAGATTTGCACCAAATCACAAAAAGCTTGATCTGTGGAACCGAATCTAGCTTTGTCCCAAATGTGGTTTAATCATGTTCAGCAGTTCAGGCTGTAGGAGTGTCTAAAGGTCCTATGGAAAAATGAATGTCAAAAATGTGTTTTGGGACCCCCCATTGTTCTCGACCCCTACTTGACAGATCACCCTGAAACTTTCATGACAGAAGCGGAAGATAGCAAAGTATACGTTTTGAACATTTTGTTAACATTCATCAAATGGCACCAAAGTTATTAGCAAAACAATACATGTTTTTTTCTACAAAAACTAGGTGCTAACTATAACTACCTACTGGCGGTTGCCATAGGAAAAGCATTTTTGACATGCCTATATATTTGACCCCATTTAAGGGATCATCACTAAATTTTCCAAAAAAAGTGCTGAAGTCCCTGGTTATTGGGTGGTTATAGGGTGATGCAAGGCCTGCGGCCAACCACCGCCATGCATAGCTAATGGCAGTGAGCGGCAGTGGTTGGATTAATGCATAGCAATTAAAATTAGGTATGTTATAGCTAGGAAATTGAAATAAAAAACATAGAATTTCACTTAAAAAACAAAGGTTACAGGGACGTTATAGTTACGTTCTGAATTTACTCATAAATAGAAATTCATTAGTTATAATTAGACTTATTTCCAGTAACTATAACTCATGGCCTAAGATAACTAAAACTTGTGTCCCTGCCATTAAGATTTTTTTCAATAGTTTGACTTCTTATGCTATAGCACTCATGCAGAAATGCACCAAATAAAGTATTAAATTTTACAGCACTCATGAAAAAATGTATAACGTCAATAAAAATATCAATGAAACATTAGAAGTAAATTGTTGAAGAAAAAAACTGCATGAAAGAGGTGCAAGTTATCGATACCTTAGGCAGTGAGTTTTAGTAACTTGAAATAACTCTTACTATAGCTGCTGAATTTCTCTGGTTTTGTGTGAATAAATTCAGAAACTAACTGTGGCATCCCTGTAACCTTTGTTTTGAAGTGAATACATATATTCAACACTATGGAACTATATTTTAAACATTATTAATAAAGCCAAATTAGCATTTACCATAGTAGGACATAACTAATAAATTCAATTAATGTAAAACTAAACTAACCAATAAAATCAAACTATAAACAATTCTAGCCAATAAAATCACACAAATAATTACATCAACAATATAAAAGCTACACAATGTTGTCAACTTAATAGCTCAAAAATGACAAAAGCTGCAGGAGGAGGTATTCTGCCAGAGCCTCTAACTAGACCCTGGTAAAAATAAATATGCACTTATCAAGTACCTTGAAAAGTAAGTAAAACTTTATTTCAACTACAACGTAATTGTAATCAAATTAAAACTGTAAAATATGAAATTATGAACAAAGCACTCCCCAACATTTATCTCTCTATATGTACCTTCCAAAAGGAAATACTACAACTTTGAAAAATGCTAACCTGCTGAAAAAACAACACCAATCACAAACCAGAAACAAAACATAAAATGTAACTATATATAAATTATTATAAAATAGAAACTCACCTCAAAAGCTATTAAAATAAAATCTAACTGCCTCAAACCTCTACAAGTTACCAACAAATAAACATTTAAAATGAAACTGATGTTTTTTTTTCTCCCAACGGAAAGGAAGCACCTTACACATCTCCAATGGAAAAGCTGCAGATAAGCGTGAACAATCTAAAAATAACATACACACAAATATAAATAATAAAAGTAGTTGAATAATGTTATGTGTAAATAAGAAATTTGCAAACAACTTAATATTCTAATTATTAATATTTTACACTACTTTCAGACACAATGACAGAAAGAGCAAGATACGTAACATCCCGAAAAGGAAAGCAATTACTAATTCACATGGGTGCACCTATAACCACGAAAGTACATTGATGGAAAATATGAATCAAATATTATTCTAATTCATCCTATCGGAGGGTCATAACTAAAGATTATGTTGTAATTCATTTAAGGGAAGGCAGTTATATATACTCCCTACAGTCCCTGAGCAAATCACAGGCTAAGGCCCACTACCACCTTAATTGCATATACAAAAAGCCTCCAGTGATACTTCTCCTTCCCCCAGTAGATACAAAGATATAGAAATACCTCAATGTTAAGAAATTACACATAATGAGGAACCCTTCCTGTTACATGGCAATCTAAACAATGATAGACTATTCCTAATGTTTTCTACAGCAGATACCTTACCAGAACTAAGCCATTTGAAAACTTGGATGGTGGATGGGATGTGGTGAATATCAAAGCACAAATATACCTTTTATTTATGCCCGCTACAAAATAAACAAAGTAATACTTACTACAAACTCTTTAACCACATTAAACATAAAACAAATAACTAATATGTACACAAAATAACATAGACTTTGAACAAACACTGATACAAAGCATATACAAATGTTCCCACATACAGCCATACAAGGTTGTTACTACCATTTAAATCAAATCACATGGAGAAACCTCTGACAATTTGAAATAAGGGTAGACTATGCTGTAAACAGTCAATTTGCTTTAGAACTAAAATAAATGATAATACTCACCTATGTCCCTGTCACTGAGGTAGCTAACCACTACAATTTACTAATAGAAAGTTATTTCTACAGAATGAACACAAACTAGGTTCCCTAATGGATTATTTCGAAGAAACATGGATTGGCAGAGTACATCACTTAAGACATAGATGCCAACCCAAATTCCAAGTAGCTAAGTGGAATATCTAGGACACCACCTTGGCACAGGAAGCCAAAACAAGCAATGCAGTGGAAGAATGGTACAATGCCATACACTTTATAGATTTCTAAAAGCACCACAAAAAAGGCAAAGCTACCAACAAATAGAAATAGAGAAATCTGTAATCCAAATTGCACCTAAACTTAGCAAACAAACCAAGGGAATGTATGACATGCTACAATTTAATTTCAAACTCTTTAAAAAGAAAAAAAGAGTAGATTTCTTAGCAATAATAACTAGGCCTGGGCACTAAACTCTGCTTCACTGGAGGAGTTTTTGGAATTTGGGCACTTCTTGCTATCCAGAGTAACGCAAAGTTCCCAAATTCTGCCATCTGGTGAGAAGCAGAGTTTTGATTTATGTTTGCGCTAGATTAGTGTTTTGGCACACATGCCATGATATTCTCAGGCCTCTAGCGAGGGCGCATGAGATTTCGTGCCTGCTCATGCAGCTTCCAGTCGTGACCACACCAATAACAGTGCTGCTCACAAGTGCAAATGCACCTCAAGTAGATTTTCCAATTGAAAAGTAGCTAAAACTAGTCCAAAATAGGTTTTTGAGTGGATTTTCTTTTCTAATGGTCCGCTTGAGTTGTTTTTTTAGAGCAAGAAGCCTCTTTTTTACTTTTTTCCCAACAGAAAGGAAGTGACTACAGACTCCAACATTTTGCTTCTGTTCAGCAGGCTCCTCCCAGTGCGTTGTCCATCACTTGGTCACTTTTCACTTGTATTTTGAGATGGATGCATCACTCCCTTTGTCTCCTGGATATATGCATTTTGCTTTAAGGACTTGGTTTTTGTGATATCACACAAGTAAGTTCATAAACTATTGTATAAGGTTGATGTTTGTTTGATATGGCATGTACCAATATTTCTTTGTACTATTATTTGATTTTTAAATGTCATTGTGGTGGGTGGCCTGTAGTTTAAGTAGGGGCTTATGTATTTCTTTTTTACATTTAATTGATTTTTCATCTTTTGTAAAGGGAAATTGTTGCACAGCTCAGTAACTTTTCTCCATGTTTGTTACATTTGTAATATTTATTTATTTTACTACGTAACTTAGACTTCCAATGGGCCATCTACCCAGTGGGCCCAGTACTAGTCATTAGTGCATGAAATATATATGTATGTAGTATTTTAGGCAGGGACAGCATTGGATTACATTAAAAATGTTGGGTACTGTAGGCAGTTAAATCTTTTGGGCAAAAAGTGTGTATGTGTGGTAATATTTGATGCCACAGGAGGAAGTGTGTTGTAAAATGTTTATACCTCAGTTAATAATAGTGTTTTGCATCGCTGAATTAATGTTAGTGTTTTATTCAGTGCTACCACTAGGCCTCCTTTTTCTGGCCAGTGTCTGTGTGTGCGTGTTTGTCACCGACCATCATTTGTCTTTATTCTCCATGCCATGTGGCCAGGAGACAATCTGTGGAGTCCAAGTTCATAGGACTGAATGTGTTCTTTGTTACCCATGCCTTCTTGCTCACTGTTGTTGTTTGACCATGCGCATGGCAGCCATTTTGTGCATCCAGCCAGTGTGCCTTTGCCATAGGCTTGCATTTGTTCTTTGCTCTCCATGTCTCCTTGCTCGCTGTTTTACCATGTGGCTGGCAGCCATTTTGTGCATCTAGCCAGTGTGCTTTTACCATAATCTTGCATGTGTACTTTGTTGTCAATGACTCCTTGCTTACTGTTGTTGTTGAACCTTATTACTGGTGGCCATTTTGAGCATCCAACCACTGTGCCTTTGCCATAGGCCTGCATGGATGGGTGTGATACCAGTTTAATAATATATTTGGGTATCACTGCAGTATATGTGTACTAAGAATATGATTTTGATGAACAGTGCTTATATTATTACATACTTTACTTGCATTCTTAATTTTGCACCTTCTTTCTTCTCGCCCTCCCATACAAACATACGCAATTAGTGATCATTATTTAATTACATGTTTTTTTTGTTTTTTTTTAATTCTTTTTTTGTCTTTTTTGGTTTTTCATTTTTTATTTTATTTTTTTCTAATTTTAATTTCTCATTTTTTTATTTTTTGTTTTAGATGTTTTAATTTTTAATTTTTAAATTGTATTATTTTATTTTTAAATGTATTTAATTACTTTTTTGCATTTTACCAGATCCATCATCCATCCATCCACCAAAGGCGCACAGTCACACTACAGCATTCTGTTTCTTTAGGTATAATTCCATTTCCTCCTGGACACCCTGGCTGTGGTGCACTGCAGACACATCAGCAGCATTCATTTATTTAATGATTATTCTACTTCCCCTGGACCTCCTTGCCTGCCATAGGTTTTTTAAAGGTTTGCTGTAGACCACCTTGGCTGCCACAGGTTTTTAAGTACTATTTCATTTACCCATGCACCTCTCTGACTACCACAGGTTCTCCTTTAGAATAGATGGAGATAAAGCAAAAAACTATAACTGTGTGTTGTGTTGCCTGATTTTAAATTACATTTTATGGTGTGATGGTGTGGCTTGACTTTGTAATGTTTGGACAAATTTGTTATTTATTATGTAAGTGACCAACCACACTCATTTTGTATTTGTCTGTACTATTTCAAACTGGTACAATGCCACATTTCACTAACTACATGTTGTTTTTGCTTGGTTGCTTTGAGGTGTATAAGAGAAAAAGAGAGGTCACCTGCAGCACTGCCAAACAGAAGGGTTGTACAGTCACTTCAGTCCTCCATCTCTTCTGCAGTACAGTGCCCCTGCCAACTAAGAGCTGTAAGAGGGCCCCAAAGAAAGTTGCTCCCAAGAAAGTGGTCAGTGAGATGAAGCAGCTTCCCCCCAGTGGTGTATGGACCATAAACATTTTTGGTAGACAAGTACCTGCTGCATCTGCTACGGGGTGTGGAAAAGAAGGTATCTGAAAGGTTTGCACTCAGAGGTGTGGACAAAAACCCAGAAGTGCATGCTTGGTTGAGAACTTAAGCTATTGCTTGACTTGTAATGCAAGGTTTCAAAATGACATCATCTCCAAAGAGCACATCTGTGACACTCTCCTTGATACACACTACAACATGTTGTACCCACTTTCATTCCTTTTTCTGAATAGGATGTTTCAAAATACAAGAGACAGATTGTTGAGCAAACAGGACACCAGGAAGAAGAATGTCTAGAACGTAGAGCCCCACTCCACAGTTCTGAGGTGCCACCTTAAACTTCCAACTTTCAGTCTTGGCTCATCACAGCAACCAACACCAGCAACAAGATCACTGGTAACAACAGCAACAGAAGATTTGGACACAACCTCTGCATTGGCTTAGTTTCAAGTGGCATGTCTTTAGTCCAATGCAGAGGCATAGGCAAAAGACGTCGAGCAAGTGGCAACACCAATGACACTTACAAGGATGTTCCAGGAGTATCTGGATGACCCAAAAGAGGTGTATGTGGATAAAAATCCATTGGTGTATTGGTATGGGAGGATCCGCCAATGACCAGAGATCAGCAGGCTAGCAATAAACTTTGTGGCTTGTCCTGTGTCCAGTGAGTCTGATGAGCATGTGTTCAGTGCTGCTGCAGCAGCTGTTACAGTGAGAAGGACCAATCTCTCACCTCAAAATGTGGAGTAGGACTGCCCTAGAACATCATTGATTAAAAGACAGCCATTGCCAATGTCTAATTCCAATGTGTTGCTAGCATCAAAGAGGAAATACAATTTTGTATCTACTATTGTGTCTGTGGAGCTACTATTAACTATTGCATCAATAAGTGATGATATAATGAATGCGTGTGAGTAATAATTGATGATGTATGGGGTGACAGACAGTGGAGGGTGTTCAACAAATCTGTAAACTTTATTTCAATAATTTGCAACAGTTTGGAGGCTGATGGGTGATCATTTTTCCAGAAGGTGATTGGTCTTTCAAACTTAGTAAAATGTACCTGCAGGATCCACTCCTTTTTTCTGGTTCTTCAGAGACTAGGCCTGTCACTTTAATTAACAAACACAAATCTACACAAAATATTCCAATTCTGTTTCTCCATTTCTTCTTCAACAGCAGTGCAGTACACATGTCTATCTTGCTTGGGTTGGGAGTGGGACTACCTCAACAGCTACAAGAAGAAAGTTATGAACTTCAAAGACAAACCCTGATGAAGATGAATTCTGAAGCGTAGTACTCCCTCAGCTCTGTGGACTGGAAAGAGGTGCGGAAATGCTGCTTGCTGCATTGCATGTGTTTGCTGCATTGCTAGTTCAAACGTGAAACTTCTTTTTATTTTCTTGCTCTGCCTCTGAGTCCTCTTGGTACACTCCTGACTCCTCATGAAGTCTTCCTTGCTTTCTTCTGTCCTTCTCCTTTACTCTATAATACAGTTTCTGCTTTTCAATATGCAGACCTACCCCTAGGTGTCTCCTGTACGAACAAAGCTTGGTGAAATCTCAACACTCTAGTTTACCTAATGGACATGTTCAGCCAGGCACCCAAGAGTGACAGACATTCTGAGAAAAATGCAGATGCACCACCCACTTTGGCAATACAGTATAATTTTTTATTTAACAATCATCATTTTTAGAAGTGAGTTGGTTAACGTCACTCCTCCATAATTTGTATTTTTCAAACCTAAAAGGCAGTTTATTTTGTCTAGTGTTTGTGTTTGCCTTTGTCACACCTTTCCCCTAATCCCCTTTCCCATCCATTCAACAAACACCTAATCCTCTTTCCCAGGCTGTGATTTTTATTGAGGTGTGACTTAATTTTACACCATAAATGGCTCGCACACTTACTGGGCCAGATGTGGTGAAAGCAACACCAAATCACTGCATGATCTTTTACTACCTGAGCAATAGCCCACAAGGAGCCCATTTTCTCACCCACGTATCCTTCATCAACATCATCATTCAGGCCTTGTGTTGTATATTGTGTAAATGCTTTATTTTGTCCACACCACTCCTAACTCTGAGCCCACATTTCCTGACTCGAGGATTTCATTTCCTAAGTTTAGTTTTCATTAAATACTATCTCCCCATTGCTCAGAAGAAGTTGATATTGCTTGTTTTTATTATCATATCAGGTCTTATTTGTTGTGTGTCATCAATCATACTGTCATCATGCAGTCTGGTGTCAGTCTTTTTAAAATTATGATATATTGTAACCCTCTATCTCTCTGTTTTCTTTCAATCTAGTTGACAATGATGGATAATACTTTGGTTAATACTACAGTTGGAGTTCCCATAGGTGGGAGGGGCACAAATGTGATAACTTCCCTGTTAGCAAACTAGCCTGCTACAACTACTATCACCATAAGATGCCACCTTGGGAAAACCCTGCAGTAGTAACCACTGAGGTACCAGGCGTTGCTTTATTTGTTCAGGTAAGAGAACTATGGATTGAAGGGAACTCAGTTAAACGACAACAATGCAACCTAAAAAAAAAAATATTTGAGGCATAAATAAAGTAAAATACATTGTTCCCTTTTTATTGCTTACAATTACAAAACCCACCCTCTCTGCCCACAACAGACCCACCCCTCTCCCAAACAAATTGCCCTGTCCCCAACCAAAGTCCAACTAAACTAAGTGTAACGAAAGTCCAACGAATGTCCAAAGAGAAAAAACACAGTCCTAACTCCCTTTCCCACCCTCAACAACCACAACAAGTGTCCCTTCCACCAAAACAAAACATTAAAAAAGGATTTAAAAGAGGGCGTTCTCCATATGGGTCCGGAGATCATTGAGGGCTGAAGTGTTCAAGGACTCAGAGCAGGAATATGCATTCTGAGCATGAGGGGAGCAACAGTGACGGGTCACGGATGGGCTACTGCCAGCTGGCAGCACCACTGACAGTGTTGTTGTTGTTGTTGGAGGCTGGAGATGCTAGCAGCTGGTTGGAGGCGCACAGATGTGCGGGCATGTTGCCAGCTGCCTGGGCCTTGTGTTCCTCCTCCTGAAGAGCCGCCAACTGCTGGTATTCTACCTGGAGAGCCTCCTGACCCTACCGCCATAGCCGTGCTACTATCTCCTGGCCTTTTAAGGATGGCCACCAGGAGTAGCCATAGCAAGAAAGAATAAGGAAAATGACACATTTTAATCATTGCTATGTACAAACAATTGTTTAAAAAGTAGAGAGGCACAATAGTAGTACCTTTTTTGTCCTCTAGGGCCATTGGAATTGGATGTGGCTGATTACAAGTCACAGACCACTTTTTTACCCACACATGCCTCACTGTAGTTGGTGAATTCTGAAAGGGTAAAATTTGAGCAGGTATGAATCCGTCATGGAAGCCATGAAAAATAAGTCTCTTAAACATAAATGTGGTGAATGCCAAAAAGGGATTTAATTTATTTTTTTGGGTGGCTGGGACCGAACTTTGGAAAGGATCAAGGATTGAAGTACTAGGAGGTGACAGAGTGGGCAGTGGGAGGGAAGGGAGGCATAACTTATTTTAAGTTTGCAATGCATTGACAACTTTGTAAATGCTGAATTAACTGAAGCAGATGCACACTGCACAGACAACACTATTGTACTGCCAAATTGAACCACGCTGCGGTTATGTAATAATAGCCTGGGTGACTAATGGGCAAGAAGGTATGATGATGGGTGGGAGGATACATATCTGCCTTGCTTAACAACTATAGTGGGTTAATGGAGCAGACTGAAAATTAACATACCTGCCACTTTGAACCAACGCTTTGATGACCAAGCAAACCAAGCGAAGGAGGTGAACAGATGTGTCTCTCGTCAAAGAGCTCCCTTATTTCTTGATCCAAGCAGTCATCCATTCATCTTTTAATTGTTCTATTCTCCCTTTGATACCCACCATTTAAGCCTTACATTCTCTCTCATTCAGTCTTTTACCATTCCAATCCATCCATCATATATCCACCCGTCCATCCATACATTCACTTATCCAGTATCCACCCTTTCCACCATCCTTTTGACCCATCTATCCATTTACCAAGCATGGTTCGTAACCATCCAAACATCCTTTAACCCACCCAAGCATCCTTTAACACATCCACCCTTCACCCACCAAGACACCCTTTCACCCATATACACTTTCATCCAGTCACCCACCCATGTATCCCCTATTACTCACCATTGCATCCTTTCAAACACCCACGCTCCCATTCACTCATACACCATTTCACCCATCCTTTCATTTATGTGTCCATCCTTCTTTCCCTTTTCTTCGACCCATCAGTTGTAGAGTTGCAGGTAGAAGAAGCCTCTAAGAACTCAAACCTTGCTGTAGTTACTGAAGCAGGGGGTTCACAAGCAATTCCCTTGCAGTGAGTATACTATTAATGTAAATAAGCAAATAATATGGCTTACCAACAACCTTCACTGCTGCCGCTGGTTCTCCCCCTCCGAACGCCACAGCATCCGGTGCACTGGTGCTGCCACTGGCCCCTGCACTGATGGGCTGAGTGGCTGGGAAAAATGTTACACATTTTAGATGCAAGATACACCCTCTCTTATTATTTTTTAAGAACTAATACAACAAAATGCAACCGCAAAAGATCACTACAGTTCTATCTATTCTATTATTCACTTTAGGAATTATGTTGGTTAACTATGTTAGAAAACACAGGCAGTCAAGTCAACCACAAATGTTTTATAATGGAGGGGCAAAACTATGTCACTGAAGCATAATGGAGGGATGGAATATTTGGTAAACTCAGAAGGACCTATTGTGATTTGGTGAGGTCTTTGTTGGACAGTGTGATGGGACCATCCATAGACTACTTTCCAGCCATGCTGCACTGTCATTGAAAGTGCTGGTATGGTATACTACTGTATAAATGAATAATACATACACAGAACATGGAGAAGTCACCATGACAATGGCCATTTGCTCATTCTGATGTTTGAGCATTAGCAAGGAAAAGAAAACCTTCACAAACATGCATAGAAAAGCTAACTTGGGAATGCAATCTTCTGAGTAGAGTACCTGTTTTAAACGTCCACCCTCTTAGGGCCTGATTTCGAGTCAAATTCAAATCAATCTTTATTCGGATTTTACTCCATAAAAGATAAACAATCTCTTTAAAAATTATAATAATAAACAATAAAATACTTCAAGAAAAACATTACTAATGAATAAATAAATAAAACCTTTGCTGCAACAAATTGGGCAATTGTTAATTCTCATACCAGAGGTTTTCTAAATACGACAGCTTTTTTCTTTGTTCTATGGCATATAGGATAAAATTTATTACTGCATCACATTTCTCTTTAGTGTCCAGTTTACATAAATAATTAAAAGCTTCTTTACAATGAAATAATTTTTTACTTACAAATAAAGGTTTTAAACAATGTTTCCTAATGTCATGATAAAATTTACAGGATATAATAAAGTGCATTGTAGATTGTGCAAATCGTCCCACGCAGGGGCACTTCGGTAGACTTTTACTCCAAATCCTCACCTTTGGAAAAGCTACCAAAAAGTGCAACAGTCTAAAGCGCATTTGAGTCAGATAAAATCTATCCTGAATATTTACAACTGACAAAAAGTAATTTGGCATTACCTCGTTAGTTTCAGTCATATAAAGTACAACTGTTGATTTCCTACATTCTCTGCTTTCTCTATCACTATCCCTCCAAGCCATTAATTGGTTTTTCAATTCTTTCTTGCTAAATTGGAGGACAATACCTGGATTGTTCAAATTTGGAGCTAGGTTTATGCCTTTCAATAAATCTTTTAAATGCATGAACCACGGAATTCTTTCCCAATATTCTAATATAAGGCAATCTTTAATAATCTTTTGGGTAAATTGCGTCCCTTCTTTAGACCAGATGCCACGCCAAGCCAACAGCGCATTGGTATATATTAAATCTTCCACATAAGGGCAGCCCAGTTCCTTATGTACCATAAATGTGGAGGTGGTATTTGGGACTGCAAGTAGTCTACTAAAAAATGTGTTCTCTAGCACTTGTAATGAATGGATCTCGGGCATCAAACCCCAAAGGGCAGAACCATACGTAATGCTGCTAATTGATTTACTTTTGTAAATTTGCAACATTTCCCTAAGGGGTTTATTACCAATTCTTTTTTGAAAATCTAAAAACAGCCTCAGTTGTCCTAATGTACTTCATCTTGGTAGTTTCTAGATGTTGTTTCCAATGACCCATATTAGAAAACTGTATACCCAGATATGTAAATCCATTCACCTCTTCACATTTATGTCCCTTGATAAAATAAGTTTTCTTCCTGGCCTTTCCCTGTCCACAAGTAATTACAACTGTTTTGCTCATATTCAACAACATATCTCTTTCCTCCATAAATTCCACAAAGCCCTTGATTAGCCGCTGCAACCCATTTGCAGTTTGTGACAGCAGTACTGCATCATCTGCATATAAAAGGACTGGGATAGAACATTCTCCTATTTTAGGGGTATCAATTTCTATATTTTTTAAGTGGGCATCTACCCCATTTATATAAAGGGACAATAAAAGGGGTGTCAAAACACAACCTTGACGTATTCCTCTCCCTATCCTAAAGCCTGGGGTACACTCGCCATTTATTCCATATCTCACCCGCGCTGTTAAGTGTTTATATAATTGTGCCAAGAATCTTATTATATCTAAGGGCGCACCCATATCTATTAAGACTTTCCACAGCTTTGCATGGTTCACCAAATCAAAAGCGCTGCTATGATCTGCAAAACAAAGAAATACATGACCCTTCCTTGCTATTGTATATTTACTTATTATTAAATTAAGATTTATACATTGTTCCAGAGTACCAACCCCAGGTGCAAATCCCAATTGAGCCTCTGAGATTATATGATTGTTGGTTGCCCATAACTCTAGTCTTTCTAGGAGTACTCTTCCCAGCAATTTAACAGAGGTGCCTAAAAGTGAAATTGTTCGATAGCATTTGGGGTCACCTCTATCTCCCTTTTTGAAAATAGGGACAATTATACTTTCAGTCCATGATGTTAAAATATATCCCTTTGTCACACTCATAAAAACTTGGGTCAAAATAGGGCACCATAGATCAACGTGTGTCAAATAGGCATCTATTGGCACCCCATCAGGGCCCGGTGCCTTCCCTTTCAAGCATCTTCCTATAGCAGATTTCACTTCCCCTAAACTAACTGGTTTCAAGAAGGGTGGCTTGATCTTAATTATCCCAATATTCGATGAGTGAATAGTCAGATTATCTGGGTTAAAAATTGAGCCAAAATGAGAACGCCATTCCAATGATGGAACGTGTACTGTTATTTCAAGTGCATCACTATTTTTTAAGAATGGTTGGTTAATAGTTTTCCAGAATAGAGTACTGTTTCTTAGTGTCGTTGCTTGCTTAAGGTTAGCCCATGCCCTAGCTCTTAATTGTGCCTTCCTGGTCTTTAGTGCATGTTTATAGCTAGAGCGTTTAATAATTACTTCCCTATTTCTTGGCCGTGTCTGCAGGGCTTGTTTTAATTCTTGGCTTGCTAATGAACAATTATGATCAAACCACCCCACTTTTTCTCTCTTTTTATTCCCCAATGTTCTCACTAAGCTTCCTGCGATGGAATTTCTAAGCTGGTTAAAAGATCCTAAAATCTCGTTTGGACTTTGATTGTATTCTGTACATGTGAAAATTTCTTGACGGTGTTGTGTCACAACTTTTTTCATTACATCTATTTCATTTACCCCAGTCCATTTAATTACAATTCCATTTTCAATTCTTATTCCTATATTCGTTGCTAATCGTTCACCTATATTAAAAGGTTTAGCTAATCTCATAGTAAGTAATAAGGGGTGATGATCACTATAGATGGTTGGCTCAATCTTCAGAGATTCGACCATATCTATATTACTCTTAGAAATTAATATGTGGTCGATTAATGAAAAATGTCCTCTTCCTATAAACGTTGGAAGCTTCATTCCATTAAGTCCATCTTGTTCCGTCAATTCTAAATCATATCTAGATAATATTTCATTCAGTACAGTTCTGTAATTATTATGCAAAAAGTGCGATTGGGCGCTTCCCCATCGTCGATAAATCCACATGTCTTTCCTATAGTATTCTGGCATGTCCCGATATTAAAATCTCCAGCCCAAATTATTGTATAACTAGAAGTTATATCATTTACAAAGATCTGTAGATCATCCTGGAGGGTCGATGCCACTACTCTATTGGTGCCATCAAGTTTGTTATTATAATAGTTTATTAATACAATTCCTAAAATTCCATCTATCTGAAAATATAAAAACTGATAGTAAGGGGAATCAAGGGAGGATTTCACCAATGTATCCGGTACCAATGTTGATATCAGTAATGCTAATCCTCCCTTTGCCCTACCACTGGCTGAGGCAGAAGCTGGTGTGGAGAATATGGTATAACCTTCAATGAAAAAGGATTTCGAGTCATCAGCCATCAGCTTGGCAGTCAGACGACTATTATACGATGAATGAGGTCCCATGGAGGAAAGACAGCTACGATCCTACCAGCACCTCCAGGCAGCGCAGACAGCTGTGGCGGTGAGGCAGGCCAAACAGGCCGACGGAGCCAGTGTTTCCATCAGACACATTATGATGTTGCCTACTGCCAATGTGACTCTGTCGGTCCAATTACCATATCCCAGCAGGTGGAAACAGAGGGCATAAGGGAACCTGCATGCAGTGTTACACATTTGTGTGCTGCCACGGAGCCCATCACACATATCCTGCTGCTGCTGCTGGTGCTCATAGAGAGAGGACAAAATCCACACAGCCATGGATGCAACCAACTGTAAAAACACACACCTGCAGGTGTCATGAAGCTCAACAACAGATTGTTGCGCCATCATCCTTATGATATGGGGCTTACGCTATGGGCACCAAGTTTACTTGACATTGTTTACGGGGCCGGAGTCATTCACAAAGAATGACACATTCACAGCTATTAAATGGCCCCTTGGGCAGGTCACTGACACTGCACCACCATACTCCACAATAACACGTCTGTTCATCTTTGGCACAGTGAAGTCTATAGAACATTATGGGCCTGATTACAACTTTGGCGGAGGGGGTTAATCCATCCCAAATGTGACAGATATCCCGCCCATCGTATTACGAGTTCCTTAGGATATAATGGACTCGTATAACGGCGGGTGGGATATCTGTCACATTTGGGACGGATTAACCCCCTCTACTAAAGTTTTAATCAGGCCCTATGTCACACAACAGCAAAATCACATCTACCAATTCAACTGACACCTTCATAACGCTCACATGCCATGGACTGTGATCATGAAGACATATATGTATAGATGTGCCATAAAATGCAAATACCCCTCCCATGAAACATCCCTGTAATGGACCCACACATCACCCACATTGTAAAACAATGGAAAGTCAATTGAATGCACAATATTTTGTGAGACAAATATCTAAAACTCACAATGCAAACAGTACCTGCACAATAGGGATGGGGCATTATGAGCACTCCTGGAAGGATGCTGGCCTGGGACACATTTCACTTGGCAGATGCCCTAAAAATACCACTTGCACAGGAATTGGACCTTCATATATCTCGGACAAACAATAATAGAGCTAGGTTACATGTCTATCTGCATAATGTGTAAGTGCAAGTCAACAAAAAATACAACAGCAACAGCATGGACCATACATCTAGAGGAAGTAACTGCAAGGTACACAAATCAAAATGGATACATAGTCAGTCAACTGCTTAACACCCTCCATGTGTGGACAAACAAAACTCTCACTCCAACGCATGAGACAAGTGTACAACCCATATCATGGGGACAAATCTAACTTCATACATGCTGACATTGGCCAACACACAATGAAATACTTACTATAGCAAACATAACACAATGCAATGACACCCAAATTACCTCTATTGGATTAACACCCATATCCATACAGTGTACATTTATCATTTTTTTTGTTTGTTCCTCATAGTGGCATCACCACAAACTCCAACCAACAGCCTCATAGGTTCATACCGGGCAAGTCCCTATAGGTCAAGGGGTGGGGTAGATTCCCAACCTAGTCAGTCGGGGTGACTAATCATTGGACCTGAAACATCTCAAGAACATCAGCACTTGAGGGAGTCCCAAAACCCTTTCTGATTCCTTTTTACTTCTCTTTTATCTACTTCCCTGAAGAATAGTACTGATCTTTTCCATCCATGCCAACTCGAAGTGGAGGCTTGACCCCAGCCTTTACAAATTTCTCTCCTTGCCAATAATATCAAGTAAAACACCAGAACTCTATGGGATGGCTTGGGCAGGGGGCAACCAATTTTCTGGGGCAAAATCCCAAACATAATTAAGTAAGGGCTCCCCTCGATTGTGTGGTCCGCGAAGTCTGAAATTGCCTTACCCACGCAGACCAAAATCCTTCTAATTTCAGGCAGATAACAAATATATGAACGTTGTCCGCCTCGCTGTTTCCACATCGCTTACAATTGGAGGTTGCACTTCCTCTTATCTTTTCCAATCTTTTGGGAGTCCAATTTGCTCTATGAAGGGTAAAACATTTTTTTTCCTTTGGGCAGCGGATTTAACCACTGAATATAATGTAGCAAAGGATACTTACCAGAACTGCCCCAGCTCTTCATCTGGCAGGAATGGGCTCCATCCAGAACTCAAAGGTTGCATCGAGTTCTCCACTGCTGCTAAAAGGTACTAGTAGCATCGTGCAACTTCCTTCTTTGTGGCCCTGCATGTCTGTAGATGTATCTCCATTTGAGTAGATTCAGGGTCCAGACCCCATCCTTGACTCTTAAGCCATCCACTAGCCAGGAGAATCTTAAATCTGGAAATTGTCCCTTCTGTCTTGTGGCTCCAATACTCCCATGTCAACCTTTGACACTCATTGACTAGCTGACCCAATCTAGTAACTCTGCTTTGCGTTAGAGGTGAAGCTAAACTGTCCAATAAACACTCTGGGGTCCCCGGTGAGTCCTAGATGGGAGTTAATTTACTGTAATACTTAGGCCCATATTTATACTTTTTGACGCAAAACTGCGCTAACGCAGTTTTGCGTGAAAAAAATTAGCGCCGGCTAACGGCATTCTGAAGCGCCATGTGGGCGCCGTATTTATTGAATTACGTTAGCCGGCGTTAGCCGCCGGCGCCGTCTGTTGTGCGTTAAAAAAAACGACGTACACCAGGCAGCGCCGGCGTAGGGGAAAATGGAGCTTGGGCGTCAAGAAATGGGGTAAGTCAGGTTGAGGCAATTTTTGCGGCTCAACCCGATTTGCGCCATTTTTTTTTCACTCCCAACCCCCATAGAAATGACTCCTGTCTTAGCAAAGACAGGAGTCATGCCCCCTTGCCCAATGGCCATGCCCAGGGGACTTCTGTCCCATGGGCATGGTCATTGGGCATAGTGGCATGTAGGGGGGCACAAATCAGGCCCCCCTATGCCACAAAAAAAAATAAAAAAAATACTTACCTGAACTTACCTTAATGTCCCTGGGATGGGTCCCTCCATCCTTGGGTGTCCTCCTGGGGTGGGCAAGGGTGACAGGGGGGGTCCCTGGGGGCATGGGAGGGCACCTCTGGGCTCCTTCAGAGCCCACAGGTCCCTTAACGCCTGCCTTTTGCAGGCGCTAAAAAACGGCGCAAAAGCGGCCGTACGTCATTTTTTTTGACCCGCCCACTCCCGGGCATGATTTTTGCCCGGGAGTATAAATCCGACACACATGCCTCGGAGTCGATTTTTTAGACGTGAACGCCTACCTTGCATCTCATTAACGCAAAGTAGGTGTCCACGCAAAAAAATTACGCAAACTCCATGGACTTTGGCGCTAGACGCGTCTAACGGCAAAGTATAAATAATATGGAGTTAGTTTTGCGTCGAAATTGCGTCAAAAAAAACGACGCAATTCCGGCGCAAACGGAGTATAAATATGCCCCTTAATGCCTAGGAGGGATCTTATTTTGTACCAAGTCCTAGCAGCTGCCCGTAAACATTTCAATCTAACTTTGGTGCTCCATATTTGTTGGATAACCGTTAATAGATAGACCTGCCAACATTGCCCTGCACATGATCCCCAATACCAACTTGTCCGGGGTAAGTAACAACATTCTGTAATTCTTCAACTGTTATGCCCAACAGTAAAGCTGCAGCTCAGGGAGGGCCAGCCCACCAACATCAACCCTCCTCCTCAGTTTTTTCCAAGATAGGCGTATGCCTTTACTGGCCCAGATAAATAAGGTTATCTTCCCTTTCAGAATTAACCGGTTCTGTGCCTTGGACTAGGTGACCTCGTCCAAGGCACCAGTTCCAGTGTGCCTTGGATGAGGTCACCTCGTCCAAGGCAATGGAACTGGGGGGAGCGCTAGCGCTCCCCCCCTGTGCACCCCACCAACCCCCCAAGGCAGGGATGGAAGGGGAAGCCCTTCCCCTTCCACCCCCGGCCCTCCCCCCAGCAATTTGATGACATCGGCACGCGCACAGTGTGCCGACGTCATCAAGTGTTGCCGGGATGCGCTGGAAGCCATTTGCTTCCAGCACGTCGAGGGGAGAGGACTTCCGAAGGTGAGTCCTTTCCTTTTTGGGGATTTTGGGGGGGGGAAAACAGACACGGGGGAAAGGAAAGGGTTTTTCCTTTCCCCCTGTGCCTGTTTTCACTAGATTCCTGCTCCACGATCGCAGGCAGGGCCCGTGATCGTGGAGCAGGAATCTCCACTAGACACCAGGGATTTCTTTTGGGGGCGACCCCTTGGGCAAGGGTCGCCCCCGTGGGGGGCTATTTTTTTTAGTATTTCCCCCCCCCCCGGGGGCAGATCACCGATTTTTCGGCGGATCTGCCCCCGGGGGGTGGGGGGGGCCAAATCCACTACACACCAGGGATTTTGTTTTCATTGTGTATTTTGGGGGCAACCCCTTGGGCAAGGGTCGCCCCCCGGGGGTCCATTTTATTTAGTGTTTCGCCCCCCCTGGGGGCAGATCGCTGATTTTTCGGCCGATCTGCCCCCAGGGGGGGCGAAATCCACTAGACACCAGGGATTTCTTTGTAAATAAAAGTTTATTTTGGGGCGACCCTCTGGGCAAGGGTCGCCCCCCTGGGGGGCTATTTTTTTTAGTATTTCGCCCCCCCCTTGGGGTAGATCGCCAATTTTTTGGCCGATCTGCCCCCGGGGGGCGCGAAATCCACTAAACACCGGGGATTTTGTTTGTATTGTTTATTTTGGGGGCAACCCCTTGGGCAAGGGTCGCCCCCCCGGGCAAGGGTCGCCCCCCCGGGGGTCTATTTTATTTAGGATTTCGCCCCCCCTGGGGGCAGATTGCTGATTTTTCAGCCGATCTGCCTGCGGGGGGGGCAAAATCCAATCGACACCAGGGATTTCTTTATTATAAGTTTATTTTGGGGGCAACCCTTTGGGCAAGGGTCGCCCCCCCGGGGGTCTATTTTATTTAGTATTTCGCCCCCCCCTGGGGGCAGATTGCCGATTTTACAGCCGATCTGCCCGCGGGGGGGGCAAAATCCAATAGACACCAGGGATTTCTTTATTATAAGTTTATTTTGGGGGCAACCCTTTGGGCAAGGGTCGCCCCCCGGGGGTCTATTTTATTTAGTATTTCGCCCCCCCCTGGGGGCAGATTGCCGATTTTACGGCCGATCTGCCCCCAGGGGGGACGAAATCCACTAGACACCAGGGATTTTGTTTTTATTGTTTATTTTGGGGGCAACCCCTTGGGCAAGGGTCCCCCCCGGGCAAGGGCCGCCCCCCCAGCAAGGGTCGCCCCCCCGGGGGTCTATTTTATTTAGTATTTTGCCCCCCCCAGGGGCAGATCGCCGATTTTTCAGCCGATCTGCCCCCAGGTGGGGCGAAATCCACTAGACACCAGGGATTTTGTTTTTATTGTTTATTTTGGGGGCAACCCCTTGGGCAAGGGTCGCCCCCCCGGGCAAGGGTCGCCCCCCGGGGGTCTATTTTATTTAGTATTTCGCCCCCCCTGGGGGCAGATTGCTGATTTTTCGGCCGATCTGCCCGCGGGGGGGGCAAAATCCAATAGACACCAGGGATTTCTTTATTATAAGTTTATTTTGGGGGCAACCCTTTAGGCAAGGGTCGCCCCCCCGGGGGTCTATTTTATTTAGTTTTTCGCCCCCCCCCGGGGGCAGATTGCCGATTTTACGGCCGATCTGCCCCGGGGGGGGGACGAAATCCACTAGACACCAGGGATTTTGTTTTTATTGTTTATTTTGGGGGCAACCCCTTGGGCAAGGGTCCCCCCCCCAGGCAAGGGCCACCCCCCCGGCAAGGGTCTCCCCCCGGGGGTCTATTTTATTTAGTATTTCGCCCCCCCTGGGGGCAGATTGCTGATTTTTCGGCCGATCTGCCCGCGGGGGGGGCAAAATCCAATAGACACCAGGGATTTCTTTATTATAAGTTTATTTTGGGGGCAACCCTTTGGGCAAGGGTCGCCCCCCCGGGGGTCTCTTTTATTTAGTATTTTGCCCCCCCCTGGGGGCAGATTGCCGATTTTACGGCCGATCTGCCCCCGGGGGGGACGAAATCCACTAGACACCAGGGATTTTGTTTTTATTGTTTATTTTGGGGGCAACCCCTTGGGCAAGGGTCGCCCCCCCTGGGCAAGGGCCGCCCCCCCGGCAAGGGTCGCCCCCCGGGGGGTCTATTTTATTTAGTATTTTGCCCCACCCAGGGGCAGATCGCTGATTTTTCGGCCGATCTGCCCCCAGGGGGGGCAAAATCCACTAGACACCAGGGATTTCTTTGTAAATAAAAGTTTATTTTGGGGGCGACCCTCTGGGCAAGGGTCGCCCCCCTGGGGGGCTATTTTTTTTAGTATTTCGCCCCCCCCCTTGGGGTAGATCGCCAATTTTTCGGCCGATCTGCCCCCGGGGGGGGGGAAATCCACTAAACACCGGGGATTTTGTTTGTATTGTTTATTTTGGGGGCAACCCCTTGGGCAAGGGTCGCCCCCCCGGGCAAGGGTCGCCCCCCCAGGGGTCTATTTTATTTAGGATTTCGCCCCCCCTGGGGGCAGATTGCTGATTTTTCAGCCGATCTGCCCGCGGGGGGGCAAAATCCAATCGACACCAGGGATTTCTTTATTATAAGTTTATTTTGGGGGCAACCCTTTGGGCAAGGGTCGCCCCCCCGGGGGTCTATTTTATTTAGTATTTCGCCCCCCCCTGGGGGCAGATTGCCGATTTTACGGCCGATCTGCCCGCGGGGGGGGCAAAATCCAATAGACACCAGGGATTTCTTTATTATAAGTTTATTTTGGGGGCAACACTTTGGGCAAGGGTCGCCCCCCCGGGGGTCTATTTTATTTAGTATTTCGCCCCCCCCTGGGGGCAGATTGCCGATTTAACGGCCGATCTGCCCCCGGGGGGGACGAAATCCACTAGACACCAGGGATTTTGTTTTTATTGTTTATTTTGGGGGCAACCCCTTGGGCAAGGGTCCCCCCCGGGCAAGGGCCGCCCCCCCGGCAAGGGTCGCCCCCCCGGGGGTCTATTTTATTTAGTATTTTGCCCCCCCCAGGGGCAGATCGACGATTTTTCAGCCGATCTGCCGCCAGGTGGGGCGAAATCCACTAGACACCAGGGATTTTGTTTTTATTGTTTATTTTGGGGGCAACCCCTTGGGCAAGGGTCGCCCCCCCGGGCAAGGGTCGCCCCCCGGGGGTCTATTTTATTTAGTATTTCGCCCCCCCTGGGGGCAGATTGCTGATTTTTCGGCCGATCTGCCCGCGGGGGGGGCAAAATCCAATAGACACCAGGGATTTCTTTATTATAAGTTTATTTTGGGGGCAACCCTTTAGGCAAGGGTCGCCCCCCCGGGGGTCTATTTTATTTAGTTTTTCGCCCCCCCCGGGGGCAGATTGCCGATTTTACGGCCGATCTGCCCCGGGGGGGGGACGAAATCCACTAGACACCAGGGATTTTGTTTTTATTGTTTATTTTGGGGGCAACCCCTTGGGCAAGGGTCCCCCCCCCGGGCAAGGGCCACCCCCCGGCAAGGGTCGCCCCCCGGGGGTCTATTTTATTTAGTATTTCGCCCCCCCTGGGGGCAGATTGCTGATTTTTCGGCCGATCTGCCCGCGGGGGGGCAAAATCCAATAGACACCAGGGATTTCTTTATTATAAGTTTATGTTGGGGGCAACCCTTTGGGCAAGGGTCGCCCCCCCGGGGGTCTCTTTTATTTAGTATTTCGCCCCCCCCTGGGGGCAGATTGCCGATTTTACGGCCGATCTGCCCCCGGGGGGGACGAAATCCACTAGACACCAGGGATTTTGTTTTTATTGTTTATTTTGGGGGCAACCCCTTGGGCAAGGGTCGCCCCCCCTGGGCAAGGGCCGCCCCCCCGGCAAGGGTCGCCCCCCGGGGGGTCTATTTTATTTAGTATTTTGCCCCCCCCAGGGGCAGATCGCCGATTTTTCGGCCGATCTGCCCCCAGGTGGGGAGAAATCCACTAGACACCAGGGATTTTGTTTTTATTGTTTATTTTGGGGGCAACCCCTTGGGCAAGGGTCGCCCCCCCGGGCAAGGGTTACCCCCCGGGGGTCTACTTTATTTAGTATTTCGCCCCCCTGGGGGCAGATTGCCGATTTTTCAGCCGATCTGCCCCCGGGGGGGGGGGCGAAATCCACTAGACACCAGGGATTTCTTTATTATAAGTTTATTTTGGGGGCAACCCTTTGGGCAAGGGTCGCCCCCCCGGGGGTCTATTTTATTTAGTATTTCGCCCCCCCCTGGGGGCAGATTGCCGATTTTACGGCCGATCTGCCCCCGGGGGGGACGAAATCCACTAGACACCAGGGATTTTGTTTTTATTGTTTATTTTGGGGGCAACCCCTTGGGCAAGGGTCCTCCCCCCGTGCAAGGGCCGCCCCCCGGCAAGGGTCGCCCCCCCAGGGGTCTATTTTATTTAGTATTTTGCCCCCCCCCCCCAGGGGCAGATCGCCGATTTTTCGGCCGATCTGCCCCCAGGTGGGGCGAAATCCACTAGACACCAGGGATTTTGTTTTTATTGTTTATTGTGGGGGCAACCCCTTGGGCAAGGGTCGCCCCCCCGGGCAAGGGTCGCCCCCCGGGGGTCTATTTTATTAAGTATTTCGCCCCCCTGGGGCAGATTGCCGATTTTTCGGCCGATCTGCCCCCGGGGGGGAGGGCGAAATCCACTAGACACCAGGGATTTCTTTATTATAAGTTTATTTTGGGGGCAACCCCTTGGGCAAGGGTCGCCCCCTCGGGGGTCTATTTTATTTAGTATTTCGCCCCCCCTTAGGGCAGATTGCCGATTTTACGGCCGATCTGCCCCCGGGGGGGGGCGAAATCCACTAGACACCAGGGATCTACTTTTATATGTTTATTTTGGGGGTGACCCCTTGGGCAAGGGTCGCTCCCCGGGGGGTCTATTTTTTTTCTGTTTCGGCCCCCCCGAGGGCAAACCAGCCATGTTTTTGGATGATCTGGCCCCCGGGGGGGGTCGAAGCACACTAGGCGCCAGGGATTGTGTGGTGTGTGTTGTGTGTGTTTGGGGGCACCCCTTGGGCAACGGTCGCCCCCCAAAGTGGGGAAAGTTCGTATTGGCCATCTCTGCACCCTTTGGGGGCAGATGGGCCTATTTTTGTAGGCCCATCTGCCCCCAAGTAGGGCAGAAACCACCAATATGCCAGGGATTTTTTTTTTTGTTCTCTTTTTTTTGTTTTGTGCTGGGGTTGCCCCCTTTGGGAAGGGTCGCCCCCTAAAGGGGGCACAGAGCTGTTGCCCATTTCTGCCCCCCTTGGGAGCACATTGGCCAATTTTTTTTACGCCCATCTGCCCCGTGTCCCTTGATGGCAACGGCTATATTTCCTGCAACTATGACACGTAATCAGTATTTGCTTCTTCTCCGTATGCTGCATTTTGTAAACAATGCTTTAGCCTTGCCACGAGATCACCCTGATTGTGACCGTCTTTTTAAGATTAGGCCTGTCCTTGATCATTTTGTACATCGGTTTTCAGAGGTCTATGTTCCAGGCAAAGAGATAAGTGTGGACGAGCCTTTGGTCCTTTTCAAGGGGCATTTACTTTTTAAGCAGTACATTCCTAGTAAGAGGGCACGGTGTGGGATTAAATTGTATATGCTGTTAGAAAGCAGTACAGGATATGTGTATAATTTCCGGGTCTACACTGGTAGGGATTCCAGTATTGACCCTCCTGGTTGTCCGGCCACTTTTGGAGTTAGCGAAAAACTTGTGTGGGAACTTGGTAGACGGCTGTTTAACAAAGGTCACCATTTGCATGTAGATAATTTCTACACTGGAGTGCAGTTGTTCAAGGAGTTGTTTAGAGTGGACACTGTTGCTTGTGGCACAATCTGTTCTAACCGGAAAGGCTATCCAAGGGAGCTTGTCTGTAAAAAACTTGAGAGGAGACAGTGCAGTGCCTTGCGGAATAATGAGCTGCTAGCTCTGAAATTTTCAGACAGGAGGGATGTGTACATGCTGTCTACCATCCATGATGAGAGTACTTCCACTGTGACTGTTTGGGGTCAGGTTGTGGAAGTGCGCAAACCTGTGTGCATTTTGGACTACAATAGGCACATGGGTGGTGTTGATAGAGTAGATCAGAGGTTGGAACCTTACACTGCTCTTCGTAAGTCTTATGTGTGGTATAAAAAGTTGGCCCTACATTTATTTCATTTGGCAACTTTTAATGCCTTTATTGTATTCAAGGATTGTTCACCTGAGTCAAGGATGACATTTGTGAAATTTCAGGAGTCAGTGATAGAAAGCCTTATTGTGGTGGAACAGGCAAGAGTTCCTAGAGTAGAAGTGGTGGAGGATGTGGCTAGATTGAAAGATCAGCACTTTCCAGATCACATTCCTCCCACTCCCAAAAAAGACTTGCCCACAAAGAAATGTAGAGTATGTGCCCGGAGATTAATCCGGAGGGAGAGCCGGATGTACTGCCCCAAATGCCCTTCAAAGCCTGGGCTGTGTGTGCCCTGCTGTTTTAGGAGTTACCACACAAGGAAAAACTTCTGGGAAATACCGTGAGCGTAAGCTGTCTGTTTTATATTTTGATATGTTTCACGGTTGGCATCTCTGTCATGTATTTAGTTAGAGCTATTGTGTTTATAATTTTTTGGGCTTATTTTATAATTAGTGGTTTCTTTGTTGTTTATAAACAAAAAAAAGTGATGGCGGTGTGGGTGGTGTGGCGATTGGTTGGCGGTGTGCTTGGGGTGGCGCTTGGCTGGTGGTGTGCGTGGGGTGGCGCTTGGCTGGCGGTGTGCTTGGGGTGGCGCTTGGCTGGCGGTGTGCGTGGGGTGGCGCTTGGCTGGCGGTGTGCGTGGGGTGGGGCTTGGCTGGCAGTGTGCGTGGGGCGGGGCTTGGCTGGTGGTGTGGGTGGGGTGGCGCTTGGCTGGCGGTGTGTGTGGGGTGGGGCTTGGCTGGCGGTGTGGGTGGGGTGGCGCTTGGCTAGCGGTGCCAGCCAAACGCCTGTCCACACTCCCATCAGCTGGTGTGATTGTTGTATCAGGCATGTGGGCATATGTAAGTGATGGGCCCTTGAGTGGCACTGTCTGTCGATGTGAGTGTTGTAATGTGCTGGGCCCGTGGCTGGCGGTGTGAATGGTCTTGTGCGTGTCATGTATGAAAGGTGTGTGAATTGACTGTAAAGCGGTTGGTGCCTTGTCGCGGCTTTACAGCTCACGAGCTGTGAGTCATTGGTTCAGTTTTTTGTCTTTCAGTTATTAACAGTGCATTTCATTTTTGTGAAATCTCTTGTTAATAAAATTTGATCTACTGAACCATCACTCACCCTCGTGCCAAATCCAACCAGTATGTGTGGTACAAATGACAAAACCTGCTCTGCTGTAATCAGGCGTCGCAGCACACTTGAGACACGCTAGGTGTCTCAAGTGGGACCCCGATGATGAAGCATGCCACCAACCTAGTTGGTGGGTGAGGGGTCTTTTTCACATAACCTAAGTGCTTTTCTTTTCACAATTTTAGTGTTTGGCACATCACAGACGTATGTGGACACATCAAAATGAAATTTTACAAAACTACCTGTGTTTGGGGAGGAGGGGCCACCTATGTTTTTGGTCCTGGGTGCGGCATTCATGTAGGGAAACCTACCAAACCCAGACATTTTTTAAAACTAGACAACCCAAGGAGTGCAGGGAGATGTGACATGTGTGGATCCCCCAACATTTTCTTACCCAAACGCCTCTGCAAACCGCAAAATTTGCTTAAAAAAGAATATTTTCCTGACTTTTATTTGTACAATCACCGCTCCAGCACAAAATTCCTACTCCCCAGCGCTCCCCTCAGTCTCCCAAGTAAAATGACACCTCACTTGTGTGGGTCCCCAAAGCAGAGTCAGCCTAAAGATGTATAAAAGAAGAATATGTCCTTATCAACTCGCTGTGCTATCCCCCCTATCTCTACAAGTTTTTGGCCTTATTCTGTTGCAGGCACCTGGCCCACCCACACAAGTGAGGTACCATTTTTATCGGGAGACTTGGGGGAACGCAGGGTGGAAGGAAATTTGAGGCTCCTCTCAGATTCCAGAACTTTCTGTCACCAAAATATGAGGAAAATGTGTTTTTTTAGCCAACTTTTGAGGTTTGCAAAGGATTCTGGGTAACAGAACCTGGTCAGAGCCCCACAAGTCACCCCATCTTGGATTCCCCTAGGTCTCTAGTTTTCAAAAACTGCACAGGTTTGGTAGGTTTCCCTAGGTGCCGGCTGATCTAGAGGCCAAAATCTACAGGTAGGCACTTTGCAAAAAACACCTCTGTTTTCTTTAAAAAAATGTGATGTGTCCACGTTGCGTTTTGGGGCATTTCCTGTCGCGGGCGCTAGGCCTACCCACACAAGTGAGGTATCATTTTTATCGGGAGACTTGGGGGTACGCTGGGTGGAAGGAAATTTGTGGCTCCTCTCTGATTCCAGAACTTTCTGTCACCAAAATGTGAGGAAAATGTGTTTTTTTAGCCAACGTTTGAGGTTTGCAAGGGATTCTGTGTAACAGAACCTGGTCAGAGCCCCACAAGTCACCCCATCTTGGATTCCCCTAGGTCTCTAGTTTTCAAAAATGCACAGGTTTGGTAGGTTTCCCTATGTGCCAGCTGAGCTAGAGGCCAAAATCTACAGGTAGGCACTTTGCAAAAAACACCTCTGTTTTCTTTCAAAAAATGTGATGTGTCCACGTTGCGTTTTGGGGCATTTCCTGTCGCGGGCGCAAAGCCTACCCACACAAGTGAGGTATAATTTTTTCCGGGAGACTTCGGGGAACGCTGGGTGGAAGGAAATTTGTGGCTCCTCTTTGATTCCGGAACTTTCTGTCACCAAAATGTGAGGAAAATTTGTTTTTTGGTCCAAATTTTGAGGTTTGCAAAGGATTCTGGGTAACAGAATCTGTTCAGAGCCCCACAAGTCACCTCATCTTGGATTCCCCTAGGTCTGTAGTTTTCAAAAATGCACAGGTTTGGTAGGTTTCCCTATATGCCGCCTGAGCTAGAGGCCCAAATCTACAGGTAGGCACTTTGCAAAAAACACCTCTGTTTTCTTTCAAAAAATGTGATGTGTCCACGTTGCGTTTTGGGGCATTTCCTGTCGCGGGCGCAAAGCCTACCCACACAAGTGAGGTATAATTTTTTTCAGGAGACTTCGGGGAACGCTGGGTGGAAGGAAATTTGTGGCTCCTCTTTGATTCTGGAACTTTCTGTCACCAAAATGAGAGGAAAATGTGTTTTTTGGTCCAAATTTTGAGGTTTGCAAAGGATTCTGGGTAACAGAACCTGGTCAGAGCCCCACAATTCACACCATTTTGGATTCCCCTAGGTCTCTAGTTTTCAAAAATGTACAGGTTTGCTAGGTTTCCCTAGGTGCCGGCTGAGCTAGAGGCCAAAATCTACAGGTAGGCACTTTGCAAAAAACACCTCTGTTTTCTTTCAAAAAATGTGATGTGTCCACGTTGCGTTTTGGGGCATTTCCTGTCGCGGGTGCTAGGCCTACCCACAGAAGTGAGGTATCATTTTTATCGGGAGACTTGGGGGAACGCTGGGTGGAAGGAAATTTGTGGCTCCTCTTGGATTCCAGAACTTTCTGTCACCAAAATCTGAGGAAAATGTGTTTATTTAACCAAATTTTGAGGTTTGCAAAGGATTCTGAGTAACAGAACCTGGTCAGAGCCCCACAAGTCACCCCATCTTGGATTCCCCTAGGTCTCTAGTTTTCAAAAATGCACAGGTTTGGTAGGTTTCCCTAGGTGCCGGCTGAGCTAGAGGCCAAAATCTACAGGTAGGCACTTTGCAAAAAACACCTCTGTTTTCTTTCAAAAAATTTGATGTGTCCACGTTGCGTTTTAGGGCATTTCCTGTCGCGGGCGCTAGGCCTACCCACACAAGTGAGGTATCATTTTTATCGGGAGACTTCGGGAAACGCTGGGTGGAAGGAAATTTGTGGCTCCTCTCTGATTCCAGAACTTTCTGTCACCAAAATGTGAGGAAAATGTGGTTTTATAGCCAACGTTTGAGGTTTGCAAGGGATTCTGGGTAACAGAACCTGGTCAGAGCCCCACAAGTCACCCCATCTTGGATTCCCCTAGGTCTCTAGTTTTAAAAAATGCACAGGTTTGGTAGGTTGCCCTAGTTGCCGGCTGAGCTAGAGGCCAAAATCTACAGGTAGGCACTTTGCAAAAAACACCTCTGTTTTCTTTAAAAAAATGTGATGTGTCCACGTTGCGTTTTGGCCCGTTTCCTGTCGCAGCGCTAGGCCTACCCACACAAGTGAGGTATCATTTTTATCGGGAGACTTGGGGGAACGCTGGGTGGAAGGAAATTTGTGGCTCCTCTCTGATTCCAGAACTTTCTGTCACCAAAATGTGAGGAAAATGTGTTTTTTTAGCCAACGTTTGAGGTTTGCAAGGGATTCTGGGTAACAGAACCTGGTCAGAGCCCCACAAGTCACCCCATCTTGGATTCCCCTAGGTCTCTAGTTTTCAAAAACTGCACAGGTTTGGTAGGTTTCCCTAGTTGCCGGCTGATCTAGAGGCCAAAATCTACAGGTAGGCACTTTGCAAAAAACACCTCTGTTTTATTTAAAAAAATGTGATGTGTCCACGTTGCGTTTTGGCCCGTTTCCTGTCGCGGCGCTAGGCCTACCCACACAAGTGAGGTATCATTTTTATCGGGAGACTTGGGGGAACGCTGGGTGGAAGGAAATTTGTGGCTCCTCTCTGATTCCAGAACTTTCTGTCACCAAAATGTGAGGAAAATGTGTTTTTTTAGCCAACGTTTGAGGTTTGCAAGGGATTCTGGGTAACAGAACCTGGTCAGAGCCCCACAAGTCACCCCATCTTGGATTCCCCTAGGTCTCTAGTTTTAAAAAATGCACAGGTTTGGTAGGTTTCCCGGCTGAGCTAGAGGCCAAAATCTACAGGTAGGCACTTTGCAAAAAACACCTCTGTTTTCTTTAAAAAAATGTGATGTGTCTACGTTGCGTTTTGGGCCGTTTCCTGTCGCGGGCGCTAGGCCTACCCACACAAGTGAGGTATCATTTTTATCGGGAGACTTGGGGGCACATAGATTAGCAAAACAAGTGTTATTGCCTCTTGTCTTTCTCTACATTTTTCCTTCCAAATATAAGGGAGTGTGTAAAAAAGACATGTATTTGAGAAATGCCCTTTAATTCATAGCTAGTATGGTCACCCCGGAATTCAGAGATGTGCAAATAACCACTGCTCCTCAACACCTTATCTCGTGCCCATTTTGGAAATACAAAGGTTTTCTTGATAGCTATTTTTCACTCTTTATATTTCAGCAAATGAATTGCTGTATACCCGGTATAGAATGAAAACGCACTGCAGGGTGCAGCTCATTTATTGGCTCTGGGTACCTAGGGTTCTTGATGAACCTACAAGCCCTATATATCCCGCAACCAGAGGAGTCCAGCAGACGTAACAGTATATTGCTTTCGAAAATCTGACATTGCTGGAAAAAGTTACAGAGTAAAACGTAGAGAGAAATTGCTGTTTTTTTCACCCCATTTTCAATATTTTTCTTTTTCAGTTGTTATTTTCTGTAGGAAACCCTTGTAGGATCTACACAAATGACCCCTTGCTGAATTCAGAATTCTGTTTCCTTTTCAGAAATGTTTAGGTTCCTGGGATCCAGCATTGTTTTCATGCCCATTTCTGTCACTTAATGGAAGGAGGCTGAAAGTACAAACAATTGTAAAAATGGGGTATGTCCCAGTAAAATGCCAAATTTGTGTTGAAAAATTGGGTTTTCAGATTCAAGTCTGCCTGTTCCTGAAAGCTGGGAAGCTGGCGATTTTAGCACCACAAACCCTTTGTTGATGCCATTTTCAGGGAAAAAACCACAAGCCTTCTTCTGCAGCCACTTTTCCCAATTATTTTTGAAAAAAACAAAATTTTCACTGTATTTTGGCTAATTTCTTGGCCTCCTTCAGGGGAACCCACAAAGTCTGGGTACCTCTAGAATCCATAGGATGTTGAAAAAAAAGGACGCAAATTTGGCTTGGCTAGCTTATGTGGACAAAAAGTTATGATGGCCTAAGCGCGAACTGCCCTGAATAGCCAAAAAAAGGCCTGGCACAGGAGGGGGACAAGGCCTGTCAGCGAAGGTGTTAAAACAACCTTTTTATCAAAATTTAGGGGGACGTTATCAAATAGAAAGGTAATTTTTCACAGGAGGGACATCTTTACTAAGTTAACCCACCGTTTATAGAAAGTGGCAGATTCCCCTATTTTTTCAACAGAACCCCAACCTCACCGGCCACCTTCTCCAGATTATTTTAATACCTAAGTACCTCGTCTCCGATACCCTTCTAGGATCCTCACTATTCTGATTCCATATCATTATCTCTGTTTTTTCATTTATCTCATAGCCAGCCATCAGTGAGAAAACCATTGCTTCCTTTAAAGGGTTTGGAAGGGCATAAGTCACATCAGAGGTGTATACTATCAGGTCGTCTGCATATAGGTCGATTTTCCTATGAAAATCTCCTACCTCAAAAGGCTTTATCTGCTCATTCAACCTCAAACTCTCTGCAAAAGGCTCTATATAAAAATCAAAAAGGATCAGTGAGAGGGGGACAGCCTTGTCTAGTTCCCCTTTCTATCTTCACTGCAGATGACAAGCTGCTATTTACCAGGATTTTCGCAGTTGGTGCACTATAGATCCTTGCTAGCACATTAATTAAGGAAATGCCAACACTGTCATAAGATATTGCCAACTCACAAGGTCCATAGCGGGGTCTATCATCAATATAGCTAATCCAAATCAATATAGCTAGGCCAAATCAATAGAGTCAATTAAAGTATGGTTGAGATCTCTCATATCCCTTCCAGGCAGAAATCCTCTCTGATCTTGATGCACCAAGTGGCCCGCAACTTTATTTAGACAGTCTGCTAGAATACTAGTGCAGATTTTATAATCACAATTAAGTGAGGATATTGGACGATAAGAGTGACACTGTTGGTGTCTCTTGCCTGGCTTCATTATCAGTGAAATTACTGCATTGTCCCAAGAGCCTGGGATAGGACCTCCGTCTAGCAATACTTCATAGAACAACTGTATCCAGGCTGGGATAACAACCCCCTCCATCGGGCCATAAAGGTCACAGAGAATCCCGTTGGGCCCTGCCGCTTTCCATTTCTTTGCCTTTCTAATAGCAGCTAAACTCTCGCTCCCAGATATCTCTTAACACAGTGATTGACTCTATTTGGTGGGTAACCCCAGGAGGTGCTTTTGCTCCAGCCACGCTCCTACTGCTCCTAAATCAGCCCCCAGGTTTTCTCTATATAACTCTTGAAAAAGGGTTTTAAAATCCGCAGTTATCTTGGAATTTATTTTCGACCACCTCCTCTGTGTCACCACATATTATCTTCTCCATATTATTCTGATGCTTTTCCAGTCTGGATTTCCATGCTAGCAGCTTACCACAGGTTTCCCTATGTACTATATTACGTGCTCTACTAGCCTCCCACTGCTGTGACGCCTTTTCTCCATCATGACTTTAACTGTGACTCTTCTAGCTCTTCTAGCAATTCGACCCTTCCTGTCTTGTTTAAAGTGTTGGTTTTTAGTGCCTCTTCCAGTCTCCCAATCTCACTGTCCAATTGGGTCTGTTGTAATTTCTCCTGCCTTACTCAGTGGGCCGCTTGTCCCTCTTAGCCAGGCTTTGTACGAGTCCTATACCACATTAATCGGGGCGGACTCCTTATTCCATGAGAAAAACTCCTTGGTTTGTTGTAATATCTTGTCCACAAACTCAGGCTGTGCCAACATTCTTCTGTCCATTGTCCCTCGGCTTTCTTCCCAGATATTTTTCTGCTCGATTTTTAACCACGGAGCTGCGTGGTCTGCATTGGCAATTGCTCAAAACCAGTAACTTTCTCTATCTCCTTTCTTTCTAAGGAGAAGTAGTCTAACCTTGAGTAGTGTCTATTATTTTTACTATGGAAAGTATATTCTCTACAACTCCCTTTCAGTCTGCGCAAGGCATCACATAGGTCAAAGTTTTCCATTATGTTCAACAAATAGGTTATCATCTTTTGAGAGGTAATCTGTATCCTCTCTGCGGATCTGTCTAGCGCATTATCTACCAGGACATTAAAGTCCCCCCTAAAATAATAGGGCCTTTAAAAAGGAGAAGATTTTTTAAATGCTCAGATAACTAGTTAGTATCATCCACATTTGGACCGTAATAGCTAGCTAGGGTGTACAAGGAGTCGTTAACATATATCTCTATGATTATCCATCGTCCTCCTGTATCCGCCTTATACCGAACTAGGCTCACCCCTGAATTTACTTTAAAAATTAGGGCAACTCCTTTCGAACAGTCTCCACCCACCTTTGCTTCAAAACAAGCTCCTTGCACTCCTGACACAAGAGATGTGTCTCTTGAAGCATAAGTATCTGAGCGTTACTTTCTTTTAAATATTGTAAGACCGTTTGCCGCCTTTTAGCTAACAAAAGCCCATTTACGTTCCAACAAAGCATCACCCAAGTTTCCGTGCTATTTCAATCCCCTAAACCCACTCCTGCTGTTCCAATTCCTGCTTGTCCTAATCCCATAAATCTGGTTGGTGCTTCCATCTGAGAACTGCGTGCCTGATCAAACTTGAGGACCTTTTTTTTTCCTTTTTCTCCCACTACACCCCACCACAAGTGATCTCTCTCGGGAACCCTCCGATCCATCATTAGGCATTTCCAAATGCCCATTTCACCCAACCCTAAAAGAAACCATCACTACCCCTTCACTTAAGTTGCGCCTGGGTGCCCCTCCCTCCTTATCTGAGAGAAAAAATTGTCCAAATCCGCCTGTTCAGAGAAGTTGTGCATCTTATTTTGGCACATAACCTTCAACCTCAATTGTGCTGTCGCACCCAACTCCTTTAGATCCTCCTATCTTTTCCCCATCTACCACTGTCTGTCAGCTGTCTCTCTGGAGATATTAGAGCTAATCCTGAAAGATGCCAAAAATGCTTGCAGTGAGCCTGATTTTAGAGTGATGCCCAATATTTTCTCTTTGACTGAATATGAAAGAAAATTTACCAGAATCTTCCCCGGGCTCTTCCACCCAGGGTGTAGTTTAAAAGGGTATCTGTGAACTCACAGAATTTCTCCTTCAAGGTTATCCATCCAACTATATAGGTGAAAAGACTTCCTCAATAGATTAACTACAAATGATTTAATGTCTGCCCCTTCCAGGCCCTCTTTCACCTCCAAAATTCAAACATTGTTTCTTCTGGCATTGTTTTCTATTCTTTCAAGTCTAGTCTTTAAACGTGTCACCTCCTGGGCATTTTCTTGAACCTCAGATTGGAGGACCTGAAACCCTTCTAGAACTTGCGTTTGCTGGGTTAAATTCTCAATTTTGGCTTCTATACTAAAGCAAGTAGCCTGAATTCCCTTCTGGTTTGCCTCAGAGATTACAAAGCACTCTTTAATATCTTGGGATAATTGAGCGAGCATCTGCTGCATCAAGTTCCAACCACAGGACCCATTGTTGTGTGTATTTAAGTATTCAATCTCCTGGGGCTCTGGCTGAACCCTACTCTCTCCCATGTAAGGCCCCCCATTGGCTAAATCAGGAGCATCCACCGCCAAGCCTGCAAATCTATTATGCCTAGACAGCATTGTTATCACTGGTTGAGTTACAGAGGTGAAGGACTCCGGGGGGTCAACTCTCTCAGGTTTCATGTCTCTCACTTCGTTACCCCAATCCTTTTTCTTCTGTTTCGCCTTGTCCTCTCTAACGCAGCCACTTGTGTCCGTTTGAATTTTAAAAGAGGTTTTTATGGAGGGCTTAATTCTCTGAGGGTTTTTGCTCAGAGACGGTTTTTCCTCAGTTTGATAACTCTCTATGACTGATTTTGCCAAGGAGTTTTTAGAATGGGGGGCCCTCACTAAGGAGTTCTTCTCCAGGGGTTTAATCGATTTAGCAGGGGGGCTTATTTTCATTTATCCTAGGCTAATGCTGTCTCTTCCACCATCTTCTTGCGAGTGACGTGGCTTAAAAGACCTCAAACAGTTTCCTTCAATACAGACCAGCTTCATATCAGGTGCATTTCTCACATATTGGACAACAGAGTCAGCCCCAGCCCCCTGAATCAGTTCACCCACTAGGCGTTGCAAAACATCCCCATTCTCCATTAACTGAGGAAATTACCTGCTGCCTTTGTCAGGTACTTTCTTCTGCCTAAACTCCTCCCTCTTCTTCGAGCTAATAGCTCTGACTTGTGCTGACTCTGCCACCACCTCTCCTGCCTTTCCTGTTGTGACCTCCTGGATGGCTGCCTCCACTGTGCAGCACGCTGCTCTTCGAGCTCTCCAGCAGCCATGACCCAGCAGGGGGCGCCTGTGGCCAATTTTGGTAAGATAATATTAGTAATGCGGGGGACCTGTGCCGCTGCGCTGCTCACCGTGCACCGCAGGAGGCGTTCATGTTGGAGTGCGGCAGAGTGCAAGCCGGCCGCCATGTTCCCATAGTGAGACTTCGCCTCCTTCCCCACTGTACATCTATCCTTGTCGTGAGTGACATCCGCACTGCCCACAAAGTGAGATATTGCAAACAACAACAAATGGATCAGCATACAGGATGAAACACACACAATTGTAGACAAACAATACAAGTTACTCGAGAAAAACAAAAAAGTAGAAAAGTAATAGCAGGGCAAATGTGTACCCAAAAAAACAACTTGGGTTTATTAACTCCAAATGATGTAGATCAAAGGCCATTGGCCTGTCCATATAAGTCCATGAACATTACTGTGCCCAAAGTTGACTCCAATCACTGCCAGGGAACCTCCACATGAAGGGGCATCAAATTGGCAGCCAGGCACATCAGGGATCATGCTTGGGTGGGGTGGGGTCAGAGTTGGGTTGGGTGGGTTTGGGTTTTGGGAGAGGGGGCTTTTTCTTCAGAGGATTGGGCTTCTTCGGTAGGGGTAGAGGTATGGGTGCTTGCAGGGGGCAGGTGTGACAGGGGAGGACTTTGATGCAGAAGGGATGGGCTGGGATGTGAGTGGGTTGCTCTTGGGTTTGGGAAGGGGTGGAGGGAACAGGGGTAAGGGCAAGTTCAAAAACTAAATTCTTCTTGGAGAAAATAGGTAAGGACATCAGAAGGGGTTGGGGATTTCAAGGTTCAAGGATTGGTGATATTGTCTGTGGGTGTTGATTCTTTGAGTGTGTACATGTGTGAGGTATGCTTGTGTTTGGGTGGTGTCAGTTGCATGTGTGAGTATGGGTGTTAACATGTCTAGTGGGGTTGGGAGGTGGAGGTGCTGGATGAAGTGGGAGGGGTGGCTATGTGTGTCTCTTGGGGTAGTGTCTGTGGGTATGGTGGATGTTGTGGATGTGTCTGTGTGTGTTGGAGTGGTATCTGTGGGTATGGTGGATACACTGGATGTGTCTGTGTGTATTGGGGTGGTGTCTAGGAGCATGGATGATGTGGTGGATGTGTCTGTGGGTATTGTAGTAGTGCCTAGGGGTATGGTGTCTGAGGTAGGTAGATCCATGGGTTGTGAGATTTTGTCTGGATGTATGATGGGTATGGTGGATGTGCCACTGGCTGTTGTGAGGGTGTCTTTGGGTATGGTGGTCGTGATGTGTAGGTTGGTGGGGGTGGTAAGAGTGTCTTTTGAAATGGTGGCTGATGTGGTGGCTGTGGATGACTATTGAGTGCCTGCATGATGGTGTATCTTGTGGTGCTTGTCTCGATGTGTGTTGTTTTTGTGTGTTGAGGTAGGTGCTTGCAGATGTGTCTGTGTGATTGGTGGGGGACTACAAAATCTGGATCAGAAAAAGGGAGGTGGTGAGGGGGATGATTGTGTGGGGGGATGGGTGCTGTCAGTGAGGAGGTCAGAGCCTGAAAAAATCCCTGTAGGCCAGACATGTCACTATGAATGCCTTCCTGGAAGGCATTTGTCTGCTGAAGGAGGCTTTCCAACCCCTGGATGGCATTCAGGATGGCAGTCTGCCCCACAGAGATACTCCTTAGGAGGTCAATAGCCTCCTCACTCAGGGCAACAGGGGTAACAATGGCTGAGGCTTAGATGCCTGGGGCAAAGGAGACGCCAATCCTCTTGGGTGAGTGGGCACAGTCAGCTGGGTGAGAAACAACAGGGAGGGTGGCGACACAACGGGGGGTGTGGACACGAATGGTACAGGAGCAGGTCCTGATGGGTCCGCCACCACTAGTGAGTGGCCACTGGAGTACGAATCTGAAGATAACAAGGTTGATCCTGTGTCCTCCTTGACATTCCCCTCACCCTCCAGGCCACTGCGTCCATCTGTGCAGGTGGTATCATGACTGAATGTACCTAGGCCAGATGCCTCACCACTTGGTTCCGCCCTGTCTCCTTCACATGCTTGGGATGATGCTCCAAATACAAAGAGAAAAAAAGTCACCACATGTTCCTGATCACACTTGAACAACAGCTGTGATTAGCAAACATTACCTTGACGTCAAGTAGGCCCCAGCAACAAACTGCATCAAAGTGGCTCCTACATGTACCACATCATATGCATGCATGCCCCGTGAACTGTCAACAGTTGCCCACAGGAAAATCGAATCTCAGACAACTCCAAATGCATGGGTGAAGTTGTGCAACACAGTAACCACTGAACAAGTAGGTAACCTCATCACCTTCAATGGTTTGTGCATGGAGTATACCTCAGTTACCTTTTATGATACAATAGTAGGCCAATGCCACATTAATCCCCACAAATCCCACACAAAGTCAAGCATACATCTTTTTGTCACGTACCAAATAACACAACAATAAGAAATGATGCTTCAAAGTCCTGTCATATTGCTGAGAGCGGTACAGTATCCTGAAGAAGGTGACATGGAAATACTCATGTCACACTGGAAACATATCATCAATTCACACTTCACTGTGTGTAAATTGTCCTACTGGAGTCCTGGAGGTAGAAGTAATGTTACTCAGATATACTACACATTTGGCATGGAAATGTAAAATATAGACAAAATGTAAAAATTGTCAGGGAGATGTTTCTAAAAAGCACAACACAATGAATCAGCTAGCCCCAGTGAAATCACCTCTACTGTATGGCACCCCTTACAGTAACGTACTCTGATTGCATCAGTAGAAGCCATTAGTCCTTTGTATGTTGGAGAGGACCTGGGACTCTCAAGTACTTGTAGATGGCCCTCAACATGTTCCCCAGTGGGAAGCTACATCACTGTCTCCATTTTAGTGCTGAAAATCCAGATGTCCGTAGATGAATGTTTGTATCCAACCGCATATGATTCCAACATAACTGCAAGTCACCCCATAATGCATGTCAACAGTCAGTTAACAATCCTTCCCAATTTCACCTGAGCAGAGCACTTTGTCACCTGATGCCACATCAATGGCAGGGAAATGCACACTCTGTGTAAAAACCGTATTCCTATCTGTCATGTCCCTCATTGCTACTGAAGTTTTACATGCCAAATGACATGAAATGAAAGGGTGAGGGTTTGTGCGAACCAACAATCAATGGTGACGCTCCTGTCTGTGGCACCACATGAAACATAGCCCCATTACATATGTCCAATTCCAATTGTAGGTTGGCATGCGCATATATGTGAGAGAATACAAAAATTATCCAATGAACAAAGGTAGATCATGCATAAAAAACATCAGTGTACAAATTTGGTCAAAAAAGAAAGGGACAAATGCTAACATATAGGCACCTGTAATGTTGGCAATAGTGATAGCACATAAATCATGTCAATGAACATTCCCACTTTGGTAATGATCTGTAGCTGCACCCAAAAAGCAATGGATGCTCTGTCACCTGTATGATGGTTACTTCCACATGACAGTAAGTAGTGAGGCATCAGCACTCGTCACACACTCAAGACATGTGGCCTCTGGGGGGTAGATGCCAATTTACTCACTTGACCAGATACATGTTTGAGAGCAGTGCGCTATCACTTCTTTTTCTTTGGGCTGTAACACTAAGGAGTAGTGGTCTGTTGTATAGAATTTAGACCCACTACAACAAACATTACTTGATTGATCAATGTACACAGCCATGTGTTGACCCTGGAGAGAAAATCTTTTGGGGAGTGTACTCAATTGTGTTCTAGGTCCCTGGGCCAATATGTGAGGTGCATCAGTATGCACCAAATTACATATCTACACAAACAATTACTCATCTTGTGTGTCACACATGGCCCATCCCCAATCACCAGGGGGAGATATCAGAACTTAACACGTTAACTTGGTTATGTGACAGGGAGGAATATGCTGTGTACTCACCCCATTGTAGCTGCTGCGCTCCCCTCAAATGCCCATCAAGCCAAGCCCTGGGTTAACCACCACCAGAATGAGGGTCATTGGGGGGGGTCACGCTTCGACGTGCGCCTGCCCACTTTGGGAGGACAGCCCCACCTGGACCTACACAATCTTCTGGGCCCAGGGTCAGAGGTCCTCCCAGCTCTTCTGACAGTGGACGCTCTATCAGCTATGGACCCCCAGGGTTCACACCTTGCTGGTGATGGCTCTTCACATCTCCTTCTTCTGATGGGTGTTGACCTGTATAGATGCAAGAGGAAAATCAATTACAAACACAAGTTTTTGCGCAAATGATTGTGTCACACACGTCAGAAACACCAAGCACATATTGGGCAATTTGTCAACATTCCACAAGTGTAAAGCACACATGTGGGTACGTACAGTCACATGACTTTTAGAGTCATCTGCAGACTAACCCACTACCCTTCTTATAGCCTACAATGACTAAGCAAGCCTACTGGCATCAGGTAGCCCACGCTCCAGCAGCATGTACTGTGGTGTGAGCCACAATGAAACATTACACACAATTGTGGCTTCTGAAGGGTAAACTCCTTAGGCCTCACTGGACAAACACATTCACACTCTGCAACATTGTTACCGAATTGCAGTTTGCGTTTTGCAATTCGGTATTAGGAAAGGGCATGACAAGGGCGTCCCTTCCTAATACCGAATCCAGATGGTATATATGATTGTTTTGTGACCGCGAATGTGGTCGAAAAGCAATCACAGTTAGCACCAATTCCAAATTGGTGCTAACCCATGGGACCCCTTCCCCTTTGTGAATGGCAGTCAAAATCTTTTTTCAGAGCAGTGGCAGTGGTGCCTACTCTGAAAAAATGGAAAGAAAACTTTTCATTTTTGATTTTGAAATGCATCTTGTTTTCCTTTAAGGAAAACGGGCTGCATTTAAAAAAAAAAAAAACACTGTTTTATTTAAAAGCAGTCACAGACATGGTGGTCTGCTGTCTACAGCAGGCCAACATCACTGTGAGGGTGGCCATTCCCAATGGGGTCGCAAATTGCAACCTACCTCATGAATATTCATGAGGTAGGTCATTTGCGATACCATTGGGAATCGCAAACAGTGTCAATGACACTGTTATACATCAGGTTTTTCGAGTCGCAAATTGCGAGTCTGTATGACTCGCAACTTGCGAGTCGCAAAAACGGAATTTCGTACATGTGGCCCACAGTCCCTACAGGCAACTACCATAGTACAGACTTCACCCTTACACTTGATTGACAATGAGATGTCTGGCATGGTGGGTATAGAAAGTGTCTTCCCAGTGCATGTGTGGACATGTAGCCTATCACATGCAGACTCATGAGACTTCAGGGTGGGTTTCTGTGGTATGTACTTGTACCACAAAACACGCCTTTGAACATATGTTTCTAACCTACAGAGATGGCTTCCAACATATAAAGGTATGTTTTGTACAATTTCCCCTATGTAACCAAGCTACTGAGTCACATGTCATGGCCTCCCAGGAATCTACACAGTGTCTGCACTGTGGGTTTGTCATTTGGGCAATACATCTGTACAGGGTAAATATTACTTATGTGAAGGTGACAACAAAGCTGTGGGAGTAAGGGGCATGTTATGAGTCAAATACACAAATTGACAATGATGCAAAATGCCCATATGGACTAGTTCAGGGATTTACCTCAGTACCCATTCCTAATCTAGTCAATGAACTGAAGCATTCAGGGCACGTTTTTCCTGTAGAGCCTCGTATTGGCCACATGATAAGATCTGCAAGTCTACAGGGAGTGGGCACAGTGCCACAGTTGCATAGCAACAGTGACACTCCCAAAGCCTGGACTATGTTCCATACTGGGAGATAGATTTAATAGACCCTAGTCTCTACAGACTGACCATACAGAACCTACATGACACTCACATTTCCATCACTTCCATGTATGACATTATATCATGTGGCCATCAGCAATATGGCTTGTGTGGCAACCTGAAGGGCACAGTGAGTAATGATATGCCTTCCAGACAACAGTTTGGCAATGTCAGATGTGGGGTGAAATATCTGTGGGACAATACACTTTGCTTATAAGATCCTAAAATGATTATGACAAGATGCATACACAGCTCATGCTATCATGCACATATGGCACATATGTGTTGTCTAACATTTACAACCACTATAAACAAAGACATCTCATTGTGTAGCAGAAATGTCTCCCTGCTAGTTATGTGCATCCAACACAAGGAGGATCTAGGTCCTCAAAAAACATCACACAGCATAATGTGAATGAACACAACATAGAGGACCTCATTACAATCATGGCGGTAAATGCCACCTACCGCCGTGCTGACGGCCGCTAACATACCATGACCGTGGTGGTAATCCCCCATGGGTATTATGATCCACACATAGAAATCCACCACAATGCAGACACCCACACAAGTCCGCCAGACCAAAGGTCAATGATAAACTGGCGAAAGCAAAACCCACACCATTACGCCAACAGGAATACGCCCACAGTATCACGACCCATGAATTACCGCAGCAGTCTTCCAATCGCAGTAAACCATTGGCAGTACATACCGCTGCGCTCAAAATACACACACACACGCAAAACTACACCACATTGGACAATTCAAAATACACACACCTGACACACATACACACACCACACCCACATCACTATAAAACACACAGCCACATTACCCACAACCCCTTACAGCGAAAAAAAGAGACCAAGCACAGAGAGACAAGCAAGGAGCACCCACTCAATCAGAGGCACAGAACACCCTCACCCATACACCATTCACACACATCACAGCATACACCACAACACATCACCCCACACATCACCCCACACATCCTCACACATCCTCACACATATCACTCACACTACATCCATGGCACCCCTAAGACACCCCAGGTTTTCAGAGGAGGAGCTAAGGGACATGGTGGAGGAAATCATCCGGGTAGAACCACAGCTATTCGGATCACAGGTGCAGCAGACATCCATTGCGAGGAAGATGGATCTTTGGCAGAGAATTGTGGACAGAGTCAATGCCGTGGGACAGTACCCCAGAACTAGGGATGACATCAGGAAGAGGTGGAACTACCTACGGAGGAAGGTGCGTTCTGTCGTTGCAGGACACCAGATTGCTGTACAGAGGACTGGCGGTGGACCCCCACAGCTAACAACGTGGGAGGAGCAAGTCTTGGCAATAATGCATCCTGAGAGCCTTGCAGGAGTAGCAAGAGGACTGGACTCTGGTAAGTCAAATCTTTACTACTACATCCCCACCCTACCTGCATGCCATTACATACCCCCACCCTTACCCTCACTCCCATCACTCCATCACCTCACATATGCCCCACCATCACAACCCACCCATCCCAGTACCAAGCCCTGCATGCAACATCAATGCATGGACACCACCCACAGACCTGCATGGACACCCATCACCAAAGCATGCCCAGTAGGCAGACTCAGCCAGCCCACAAATTCACCACCCACACAAGGCCAAGCTAACAGGGAAAGCACAATCATGCAGGGAAACACACCCATGTCCAAGATGGCACATGCAGATACATTAACAATGCATTTGCATCCCAACAGGACCCCTACTCAACGTCACTGGAGAGGAGGTGGCAGCTACATCCAGTACCCCCCTGAAGAGGCCCACAATGACGACAGAAGCTCTGCACGCCTGGATCAGGATGACCAACCTGGCCTATCAGGGGCCTCTGGAAAGTCGGTTCCCCTGCCACAGTCGCAACCCACTACAGAGCCGCCCCCCTCAGGAAACACCAGCACAGTACCCACCCAACAGGCCCATGCCACTGTCCCCAGAACACGTCAATCAGCAGTGTGTCCACCACTACAGGGACCCCAGGCAACCCTACAAACCCAGGACGATCAGGGACCTGGGGTCAGTGGCAGTAGCCACATGGTTCAGGGGACAGAGGCACAGGACAACAGGGAAGTAGGGAGGACTGCTGTGCGACAGGAGGAGGACAGGCCCAAGGAACCCACTCTTCACGAGGCACTCTCCAACATCCTGGGAGCATACCACCATTCCCAGGAGACCATGGGCCAGGTACTGGCCAAGTTGCAGGAGACCCAGTGGCTGTAGGAGGGACAGTACCTGAGGATCAGGGAAGACCTAACAAAAATCTACACCATCCTGGTCACCATTGCAGGGGTGCTGGCTGACATAGGCAAGACCATGAGAGAAGCAGTGGCACAACAAAGGGCTCCTGACACTAGCCAAACCAAGGAACAGCCTTCCACCTCCGCCGGCGCTAGTGGACTGGAGGCACCACCACAGGAACAGCAGGCCAACAGCACCCCACCCCCTGACGAAGGAAAACCACCCTTCAAACAGTCCCTGCAATCCAGGCAGAAGACAGAGAACATTGTCAAGACCCCCGCCAGGAAATAGGACTCTCCTGATGATCACGCTTCTGTCCCACTCTGTTACCATTTCCACCTTGAACTGCCATTGCTCCCCCTCCTATGCCCCCTTGGACAATACACCTGTGATACCAAGAGACTGGACTCTAACTGGACATTCCTACACCATCACCCCAGCCCCTTGCACATACCCCTATACTTATTGGCACATAAGTAAACACCCTTGAAACAAATACCATACTGGAGTCAGTGTAATGAATCTCAAATATATTAGTACAACATTTCCAAAGCATTGCAACGTATATGTACAGTGAAATATGCTACAGGATGACCTTTGGTGGGCAGCAGTACATATAGCAGGAGCCAGAATGGGGCACACAGATCTGAAAATAGAGAATCCAAAGGAAACAGTCAGTGGCCATAGACATAGGGTAAGAGGCTGCCATGTACAATGTCCAACAGATTACTGAAATGTTAAGTGAAGTTACAGTGTCTTACCTCTGTGCCACTGGAAGTATTGCTGTATTATATTTGTTCTGTTGTCAAGATCTTCTTCCTCTGCCTCCTCTTCATCACTGTACACAGGTTCCACCGCTACCATAGGACCATCTCCAGGCACATCCTCCTGCAGAACAGTTACCAGGCACCTCAAGGCCAGGTTGTGCAACATGCAACGATGATCTGGCACACCTTCTTGGGTGAGTAGTACAGGGAGCCACCTGTCAGTTGGAGGCACCGGAACCTGGCCTTCAGGAGGCCGAAGGTTCTCTCAATTATCCTCCTTGTACGCCCATGTGCCTCATGGTAACTTTTCTCTGCCCTTGTCCTGGCATTCTTCACTGGGGTCAGTAACCATGAGAGGTTGGGGTAACCAGAGTCACTTGCAAATATAGGGTGACAACTGTTAGATACAACCTAACTCTTAGGGGCAATCCCAGACCCATACACTGACTGATACTTGCTGGGGACCTTTGGCTCACCTATTAACCACACCCGGTGCCTCCAGAGTTGGCCCATCACATATGGGATGCTGCTATTTCTTAAGATAAATGTGTCATGCACAGAGCCAGGATATTTGGCATTCACATGAGAGATGTACTGGTCCGCCAAACACACCATCTGCACATTCGTCGAGTGATAGCTTTTTCTATTCCTCTAAACCTGTTCATTTCTCCGGGGGGGGGAGGGGGACAAATGCCACATGTGTACCATCAATGGCACCAATGATGTTAGGGATATGTCCCATGGCATAAAAGTCAGCTTTCACTGTGGCAGATTCATCCACCTGGGGGAACACGATGTAGCTGTGCATGTGTTGCAGAAGGGCAAACAACACTCTGGTCAACACGTTGGAGAACATTGGCTGAGACATCCCTGATGCCATGGTGTAGGAAAGTACCATCTTGCCTGGCATATTACCCCCATTTTTACTTGTGTGTCAGTTTGTTTTTGCCTGTCTCACTGGGAACCTGCTAACCAGGACCCCAGTGCTCATAGTTGTGGCCTGAATGTGTGTTCCCTGTGTATTGCCTAAATGTGTCACTGATGATCTGCTAATCAGAACCTCAGTGCTTATGCTCTTTCTGCCTTTAAAATTGTCACTGCAGGCTACTGACTATTTTTACCAATTCTAATTGGCACACTGGAACACCCTTATAATTCCCTCGTATATGGTACCTAGGTACCCAGGATATTCGGGTTCCAGGAGATCTCTATGGGCTGTAGCATTTCTTTTGCCATCCATAGGGAGCTCAGACAATTTTTACACAGGACTGCCACTGCAACCTGAGTGAAATAACGTCCATGTTATTTCACAGCCATTTTACACTGCACTTAAGTAACTTATAAGTCACCGATATGTCTAACCCTAATTTAGTGATGGTTAGGTGCAAAGTTACTAAGGGCCAGATGTAGTAAGCTGTTTGCATGGTGCAAACTGTGAAAATCGCAGTTTGCCCCATGCAAACAGCCTTCTGCGATGCACATTCACAATTTGCGAGTCGGTACCGACTCGCAAATTGTGAATGCGACTCGCAAATAGGAAGGGGTGTTCTCTTCCTATTTGCGACTCACATCGCAATGCAGAATTGCTTTGTGACCGCGAATGCGGTCGCAAAGCAATTTGCAGTTACCACCAGTGTCACACTGGTGGTAACTTATTCGCAAAAGGGAACGGGCCCCAGGGGACCCCTTCCCCTTTGTGAATGTTGCCCAAAAGGTTTTTTCAGAGCAGGCAGTGGTCCAATGGACCACTGCCTACTCTGAAAAAACGAAACCAAATGGTTTAGTTATTTTTTTTATTTTGCAACTCGTTTTTAAGGAAAACGGGCTGCAAAATAAAAAATAAAAAAACTGCTTTATTTAAAAAGCAGTCACAGACATGGAGGTCTGCTGACTTCAGCAGGCCACCATCCCTGTGAGTGCAGGGACTCGCTATGGGGTCGCAAAATGTGACCCACCTCATTAATATTTATGAGTTGGGTCTTTGCGACCCCATAGCGAGTCGCAGACGGTGTCTGAGACACCGTTCTGCATCCGCATTTGCGATTCGGAAATTGCGAGTCGCACAGACTCGCAATTTCCGAATCGCAAATGCGGAAGTTGCTACATCTGGCCCTTAGTGTGAGGGCACCCTGGCACTAGCCAAGGTGCCCCCACATTGTTTAGGGCAATTTCCCCGGACTTTGTGAGTGCGGGGACACCATTACACGCGTGCACTACATATAGGTCAATACCTATATGTAGCTTCACAATGGTAACTCCGAATATGGCCATGTAACGTGTCTAAGATCATGGAATTGTCCCCCCATGCCAAATCTGGTATTGGGGTGCCAATCCCATGCCTCCCCGGGGCTCCAGCATGGACCCCGGGTACTGCCAAACCAGCTCTCTGGGGTTTTTACTGCAGCTACTGCTGCTGCCAACCCACAGACAGGTTTCTGCCCTCTTGGGGTCTGGGTAGGCCAGTCCCAGGAAGGCACAATAAAGGATTTACTCTGAGAGAGGGTGTTACACCCTCTCCCTTTGGAAATAGGTGTTAACGGGCTGAGAGGAGTTGCCTCTCCTGGCCTCTGGAAATGCTTTGAAGGGCACAGATGGTGCCCTCCATGCATAAACCAGTCTACACCGGTTCATGGAACCCACAGCCCTGCTCTGGTGTGAAACTGCACAAAGGTAAGAGGAGTGACCACTCCACTGTCCATTACCACCCCAGGGGTTTTGCCCAGAGCTCATTCAGTGTGTCCCAGACCTCTGCCATCTTGAATCCAGAGGTCTGAGGGTGCAATGGAGGCCTCTGAGTGACCAGTGCCAGCAGGTGACATCAGACATCCCTCCTGATAGGTGCTTTCCTGACTAGGTGGCCAATCCTCCTCTGAGGGCTATTTAGGATCTCTCCTGTGGGCTTTTCCTCAGATAACGAATGCAAGAGCTCACCAGAGTTCCTCTACATCTCCCTCTTCGACTTCTGCCAAGGATCGACCACTGACTGTTCCAGGACGCCTGCAAAAACTGCAATGAAGTAGCAAGAAGACTACCAGCGACATTGTAGCGCCTAATCCTGCAGCCTTTCTCAACTGTTTCCTGGTGGTACATGCTCTGGGTGCCGTCTGCCTTCACCCTGCACTGGAAGCCAAGAAGAAATCTTCTGTGGGTTGACGGAATCTTCCCCCTGCTAACGCAGGCACCAAACCTCTGCTTCACCGGTCCTCTGGGTCCACTCTCATCGTGACGAGTGTGGACCCTGGAACACAGGTACTGGATCCAAGTGACCCCGACATTCCAGTGGTCCAAATTTAGTGGAGGTAAGTCCTTGCCTCCCCTCGCCAGACAGTAATCCTGTATACTGCGTAAATTGCATCTGCTAGGGCTTCTGTGCACTTTTACAAGGAATTCTTCATGCACAGCACAGCCAAGGTCCCCAGCATTCCGTCCTGCATTGCTCAACTCGCTGAGTTGACCACCGGCTTCTTGGGACCCTCCTTTGTAGTGTTGAGATGTCCGCCATGCTCAGTTTTCTTGAACCCATGTTCAAGTACTTCTGTGGGTGGTGTCTTCTTCTGCATGTTACATGTTGTGGGTGCTGTCTTGTTCTTTGTGTTGCTGAGCTCCCCCTCTGTCTCCTCTTCCAAGTGGCGACCTCCTGGTCCTTCCTGGGCCCAGGCAGCACCCTTTTTCTTCAACTGCGACCTTTGCAGCTAGCAAGGCGTGTTTGTGGTCTTTTTCCAAAGAAACAACTCTGCATCCTCCAGCATACAGTGGGAAATCTTCTCCGCAAAGGAGAAGTTCCTGGCATCTTCTGTTGTTGCAGAATCTTCAGCTTCTTCCACCCAGATGCAGCCATTTTGCACCTTCATCCGGGGTTTAGTGGGCATATGCCCGCCCGGACACTTTTGTGACTCTTGGACTTGTCCCCTTCCTTTGCAGGTCCTCAGGTCCAGGAATCCGTCTTCAGTGCTTTGCAGTCAGTTGTGGTCTTTGCAGAATCTCCTATCAATACTTTAGTGTATTTCTGGGGAAGTAGGGTCACTTTACTCCTACTTTTCAGGGTCTTGGGGTGGGGTATCTTGGACACCCTTAGTGTTTTCTTATACTCCCAGTGACCCTCTGCACACTACACTAGGCCTGGGGTCCCTAAGTGGTTCGCATTCCACTTTATTAGTATATGGTTTGTGTTGCCCCTAGGCCTGTTGCATCCTATTGTATTCCAAAGTGTTTGCACTACTTTTCTAATTGTTTACTTACCTGATTTTGGTTAGTGTGTATATTTTGTGTATTTTACTTACCTCCTAAGGGAGTACATCCTCTGAGATATTTCTGACACATTGTCACTACAATAAAGTACCTTTATTTTTAGTAACTCTGAGTATTGTGATTCTTATGATGTAGTGCTATAGTAGGAGCTTTGCATGTCTCCTAGTTCAGCCTAAGCAGCTCTGCTATAGCTACCTCTATCAGCCTAAGCTGCTAGAACACTACTAATCTACTAATAAGGGATAACTGTACCTGGCACAAGGTGAAAGTACCATCAGGTACCCACTATAAGCCAGGCCAGCCTCTTATATTGGTGGTGCAGCTGTGGGATAAGTACTTGTAACTGCTTTACCACTTTGCCATTGGTGCTTTTCATAAGAAAAACATATTCCAAATACTTACAAATATACACACTTAACCTAAACAGTTTTACTCTCTTTCTAAAAAGTTTCTAAAAGGTTTCTAAAAGGTTTCTAAAACGTTTTGAAAAGTTTTGAAAAGTTTGGAAAGTTTTTCTCCTTTTCTTTAAAGGTTTCTAAAAACTTTTTTCTCTCTACCTTAAACTCTTTCTTACAACTATGTTTGCAGTAGAGCTCACTCCCACAGTTGTTCATGCAACCTATGGTAGTTTAAACATTAAAAGTTTGAGGGGTCTCTGCATAAAACAAGGTTTAAGCATTGGTAAAAACCCTACCAAAGATCTTCTCCTTAGCCTTCACCTAGAAAGTGACCAGAACCAGTCTGGCCCATCCCAGGATCAGGAGGTAGAGGAGAGGGGGACCCAGCAAGAATCAGGGCCCTGAGGACTCTGGGGAGGGTTCCTTCAAAGACCTGTCAGCTAACAGGCCACCTAGTGATACTGGTAGTGGGAGGGGGTCACACACTAGTAGGACACCTTTCACTCCAAAAGGCCAGGTAACTAGAGTCCAGCCAGATGGAGACAGGTCAACTTCTGCCAATTCCCACATTTCCTCTGTGTCTCAGAATTCCCAAGCCTCCCACCCTGAGGATAACACCCTAGACAGGGAACTCAGAAAGCTGAGGTTGAAAGAGGCCAGACGGAAGCTGAGACAGCAGCCGTTGGTCTTAGACAGAGAATCTCTAGAAGTAGAGAGGGAAAGGCAGAGGTTGGGGTTAATTCCCCATGGTGGCAGCAGCAGTGTTTTTGATAGTAATCCTATAAGAGAACAAGATTCTAGAAACCTGCAGACGATAGTCCCCCCTTTCAAGGAGGGGATGACATCAACAAGTGGTTTGCTGCACTTGAGAGGGCCTGTATGGTACAGTTGGTCCCTCAAAGGCAGTGGGCTGCTATCTTTTGGTTATCTTTTACTGGTAAAGGAAGGATAGGTTCCTTACTGTTAGAGAAAGTGATGCCAATAACTACAAAGTTTTCAAAGATGCACTCTTAGATGGATTTGGCTTAACCGCTGAACAATACAGGATAACATTCAGAGATACCAGAAATGAGTCCTCTCAAGACTAGACAGACTTTGTAGACTGTTCAGTGAAGGCCGTCGAGCGATGGTTACAACTCTGCAAGGTGACTGACTATGAAAGCCTATATAATCTAATCCTTAGAGAGCATATTTTGAATAATTGTTTGTCTGACTTGTTGCATCAGTACTTGGTAGACTCAGATCTGACCTCTCCCCAAGAATTGGGAAAGAAGTCAGACAAATGGGTCCGAACAAGAGTGAACAGAAAAGTTCATACAGGGGGTGACAAGGATGGCAAGCAAAAGGATGGTAAGTCTTCTGACAAGGGTGGGGACAAAGATAAAAAACATTCTGGGGGTGATTCCAACTCTGGCGGGCGGCGGTAGGACACCGCCATTTGGCCGCCACGAGGCCAAAATTCCGCGGCCCCCAGTCTGACATTCCCGCTGGGCCGGCGGGCGCTAACCAAGTTAGCGCCCGCCGGCCCAGCGGGAATGAGGCCGCAACACAGGAGCCGGCGGTGTTGCGGCGGTGCGACGGGTGCAGTTGCACCCATCGCGCTTTTCACTGTCTGCCATGCAGACAGTGAAAAGCAGGCCAGGGCCCTGTTAGGGGGCCCCTGCACTGCCCATGCCAGTGGCATGGGCAGTGCCGGGCCCCCCAGGGGCCCCAGGACACCCGTTACTGCCAGCCTCTTTCTGGCGGTGAAAACCGCCAGAAACAGGCTGGCGGTACGGGGGTCAGAATCCCCAGGGCAGCGCTGCTTGCAGCGCTGCCCTGGCGGATTCTCCCAGCCGGGGCAAAAACGGCGGATGACCGCCAGCCCCGGCAATCCGACCGCGGCTTTACCGCCGCGGTCGGAATGGGGATTGAAGCACCGCCAGCCTGTTGTCGGTGCTTCCGTCATTCGTGGCCCTGGCGGTCAGAATGACCCCCTCTGAGTCTTCATCAGGCCCACAAAAATCCTCTGGCGGTGGTGGGTCCAAATTCTCTTGTAACCGTCAAAAGAAGCCAT